>NW_027117460.1:0-427892 GCF_038497645.1 Lipomyces chichibuensis | reverse complement strand
GAACCAATAGGTTAGGTAGTTTGTTGGGAGGAGTGAATGTACCGTTGGTGTGGAAATGTAGCGGTTTAATTTGTCTATTCATAATAATGTTGGTAACTTGGTTTAGCGCTAACTTAAATGTGGTGTAAATGTCTAGTCGTTGGGCGAAAATTGGCAGGTACGAGCGGTACGGGGCCCGAGGGCATTTTTGATATTACAAAACTTTTCAGTGGCATTTTTGATATTTTCCCTTTTATATATATTGTTACGCTGCGAACATATAGTGGAGTGCAATATACTATGTACATACACCTAGGCCATTGATACGAGAGAACATTATAAATTTCCTTGACTACAAATATTCGGTTCGTATGTTTTCATTGTCGCTATCATCCCCAACGCATAAGAAATATGGGTGCCACCATGACTTTCTACGCAGCCTTGCTAACTCATGACAATTGGACTAGGCAAAGCAAAATAAATAATCTGTTTTCCTAAACGTCAAGTGACAATTGAGATTTGATGGGGCATTGAAAGACTGAGAGCTGCGAATGATTCGACTGTTCGATTAGACATATTAGATGTTTCAGCAGCTTATCTTCGGACAACTTTGTAGATCTGACTGCACATTAGCACCAATGTCCTCAGTTTCATCTCGATAGCCGAATCATTTGGTTTCCCGCAACCTTCCTCAAATTCCGCGCCAGGTGTCGACGATACCTCACTCGACAGCTTGTCGGCGTCAGTGGGACATGAATGTCCTTTTAGAATTCTCTTTAAAGAAATTGATTATAATTATTAGCCACATGATTGCTTTATTCATTGAGCTTATTCCAATCAGTCTGATTAGTCTGTAGATCTCAATAATTCATGTAATTTCCATCGTAGATACCTTACATCCCTCGCATTCAATTGGAGAAAGATAGCCGCTTCGAGGCTTATTCGAGACCCACAGGCCATCGGCTTACCTGAATTTGGAAGCATTTAGGCATTGGCCGAACACAAACAGGTACCGTACCTGAAACGGTGGCGGTGCCCTAACTAAAGTTCTTAGTTTTTGGTTGCCCAGGCGAGAGAGATTAAGGTTTATATGTTTGACAGAGCAAAGCCTATTTGGTCTCCATGCCACCTCCGGGCTACTCCCTACCTCGGCCTCCGCTACACCATCGAACCGTTCTCTTCGGAAAAATGGTTTTATCGGCAAAAAAGGCAAAACCTGTCGAGATTAGCGATATCGTAACTTTAGACCTCATTATTATAGTCCTCGAACTAATGCCATGTCCCCTGGTCTGCACCAATCCGAGACTCCACCTTGACGGCTTGTTTTAGCGCCATCATCTGTCTCGCTCGAAATTAATTAGGACATGTAATCGTGCGATCGCTAGCTTGCCTTTAGCGAAACGCTTTGAATATGACAGTCTACATCAGTCTAGCTAGCCTGAGAAGCTGTTCAACGGTCAGAGTTGCTTGGCACTGTATCGCCGACTATTAGGGGGATTGGCTTGTAACTATATAAATTGGTTTATACTCTAGAATATTATTGCTTTCTCCGAAAACTCGCGAGAGAGTAGGTGAGGCGCTGAATGAACTCAAATTCTGATGCCTTGCCGTCCGTGAAAACGAGTGTGGCGGATTTACATGGTCGGAAACGAGGTGCACGGATTGACGTCATTTCGGCGATGTGTGTGTGCTGCCAGCAGCATTTTTAAGGTCATTTTCCTTAATCAAACACATTATAGCGCCGAAGCGAGATCAAGTCCGGCAACATGAGAGTCTCAGGAAGAAAGTTCTGATTAGTTGTTAGTGTTGCACCTGTAACACTAAAGTCTAACCTTAAATGTTACTTATTTTAAGGTTTTACATAAAACCAGCGACAAAGTGTAAATTAAGGACCCACCCAGCTTTACAAATACGGAAAATCGTGGGGGTCCGAGAACAAGGAATATTTCACTTAAATTTACGCGAAAAAATGGGTTCCATAACCTCTTTATTGTAAATTTTTTTTTGGAATTTATTTCACTTTTTTATAAGTTCTTCCAATTTTTTCTCTTTTTGAGCGTCACGGTTGCTCGTGGTCGTTGGAGAGCTTACTGTCTTGTTCGGTATCAGCATTGCCACCAAGCTTACGGCAAGGTGCTATCAACACTTGGTGGCCGTATCTGCGCACGAGTTCAATTCGTGGTTGTTCGCATCGAGGTCATTGCTGCTCCTTGAAGATGACTTCGCTAGTCGTCAGTTGGAGACCGGCTCGATCGCTTACCGCAGAGCCTCTTCAGCAAGGAGTAGTGGTCTGTTTCGGCGAGTGTTCATAGGCTCCATGTTGGCAGATTAATTTAAAGTCGCTGAGGTTAAATATAGATGACGTTTGAAGAGCTGTCAGTGATATATAACATATTACTGTTTAATAGGTAGTATGAAGGATTTAAGGATACTTAATACTCTCCCAATTCATTTCGCGAACTTCTACATCGAATGAAGAACAGGCAAGTTAACTAAAACATTCTCATTCATATACCGCAAAAGCCAAGCATCCGAATATAAGACGCACGAGACCATGGCTTTTTCTGCTAAAGTGATTCGGACGGATTATACTGACAGGACCGCGGCGATGGCCCGACGTAAAAATCGGGATCAGCAAAGCGCCTCTGGTCCTATAGTTACATATTTATTACCGCTACATACACCATGTAGGAATCGGTCTTCTTTAGGGATCGGCACGGATAGACGGATAACGGATATATCCGTGGACATCCGTCGTCGATCCGGATACGGATTACGGATATGGATATAAACGGATATGGATATGACAAGACTGGTCATATCCATGGATATATCCACGGATACCACTGACTAACGGCCTGTTTGGAGTTACGGTGTCTGAATTGCCGTCATCTATCAAGCACTTCAATTCCCACTTATTTCTTATTCGCCGAATACAACTCACAAACATAAGCCAGAATCAACTCGCAAACTGTAGTCACGTGGCAGCACTTGACGTTTTAGATTAGGTTGCATTTCCCTCAGCCGCAGATACCCTAAATGCCGCACATACTCCAACCCGGCGGTCTTGTCGCCTTTCGTTTAGTATTTTGTCCCTCTCCGCCAGCGAGGTTAGAGCACACTGCCGGAGTTTGGTCTTCTTCACGTTGTGTCTCGGGTAGTGACCTAGTCGGTCGACTTAGCGTTTGTTCTCTCCGTCTTCCAGTTGTTCGAGCACGTTCGTCAGAGGTGGCTTCTCCACGTCGTGTGTGGGGCAGATGAGATCATTCTCCGCTAGTCTTTCCAGAAAACATTGCTAAAGAATTCCTATGATAGTTCGGATAAGTAGTATTGAGGTCACAGTCGGCACGTGTCCCAGGGATGTTGAACATTGGCTGTTGCAATTGTTTTTTGCTTTCGTGCTAAGTCTTTTTCCTAAATTGTTCCTGCTTTTGGTTTTCTTTCATAGATAATAGACCCACATTTGAGGTTTTATAAGGGTATTCATGGGGCAACTACCAATCATTCCTTTTTGGGACTAGCGTAGATAGATATTCGTACCCAAGTGGCAGCAAAGGTACCTGGACTCTTTTGGAATTACCCTGAACTCGTCAACGCGCTAAACGCGTCCGTCCAAACTTGTAACACGCGTCGGACTGGAAAGCAAATATTGAAACTGCTATTATCACTCCATAAGTTGATGTCTAGAATACCAGCAGACACGATGCAACAGGACCACACACCACGCTACGACGGGTTTGCCGCGGCAGTAGTCAACAATCCACAAACGTTGTATGTCGGCATGGAGTTTGAGTCAGTCGATCAAGCCAGGCAATATGTCAACACGTACGCGATAAGTCATAATTTCGCGGTAAAGAACGGTTTTGTCAAAAACAAAGACCAGACTCTATTGCTTTTGTGCAAATGCGCCAAAAAACCATTCAACAGCCGAAAGCTTCCTGCAACAAAGGGATCTATAGGTGACAATGGTCTCATACGTAAGAAAGATGCACGAAGCATACTTTGCAACTGTCCTTGGACAGTCCGCTTTAAAAAGCAGCTCAATGATTCGTGGACCCTTACACAAGTTATTGATCAACATGAAGGACACGAGCTTCAAGGTATCAATCCGGTGGCTTATCCGGAGAACCGACAGATAACTGGCGAGGCCAGCGAAACCATGCGCGACCTTGTCCGGCACTCGTCCGCGTCTCTTACAACTATTGCTTCGGTGGTTAACACCACATACGGGTTGTCCTTGCTGGGTAGGGACGTCTACAATAGGACATATGGTTATGCCTAGTGTAAGGGAACATCAACTGCAAGATTTGTATGCTTGCATTTGGGTACGAATATCTATCTACGCTAGTCCCAAAAAGGAATGGTTGGTAGTTGCCCCATGAATACCCTTTTATAATAAAAAAATACAACTAACTTATTAAAATAAAGACCTATATTAAGTTAAGTAGTCATACAATGTTATCGACGATTTATCCGTGGATACTATGGATGCGAATATGGATAAAGCCAATATTTCTGGATACGGATACGGATATGTATAAGGAAATTTAGCCCAGATATTATCCGTGCCGATTCCTAGCTGCAACAATATCAAGCGTTTGCTCTCAGAATGGCTCTGCAAGGGGTGCGCCAAGCTGATGACTCAGCTGAGTCGGCTGGGTCGGCATCTGACTGCGATGATGATAACTGGAGAAATAAAAAGCACGGGCGTGACGGAGGCGTCCAGAGACTTTCCTCAGACAGACGGTCGGTAGAAGGGTCGGTAGAAGAGTAATATTTACACCATCTTATCTGCTGAATATGAGTCTTCTCGTAATAATTAATAATTTCATAACGTAGCGTATGGGGATCCCGGTCACAAATAGGGATCGGCACGGATAGACAGATAACGGATATATCCGTGGATATCCGTCGTGGATACGGATATGGATACGGATACGGATAAGACAAGACTGATTAGTCATATCCATGGATATATCCGTGGATAACGTAATTCACGGGCGAACCGGTCACAAGGGCGAACCGGTCAAATTTCACCACCACATCGTCAAAATGGAAGGTTTCATATCAAAATCAACTGCAACAGAATTAAATTGGTCCATCTACCAGTTCAAATAGATAGCTATTTACTACGACGGCCTCTGATTGTAAGCAGAAGGTATTTTGTATGATGGTGAGCTGAAGGATTGGACCCAGAATAGTGTTTTGCGGTGGAGTTTTGCCGGTTAGGGTGTATTGGACTGTGACCGATTCGCCGTGTGACTGGTTCGCCCGTGAATTACGTTATCCACGGATACCACTGACTTGTTTTTTTAGTTACGGTGTCCTGATTGCCGTCACGTATCAAGCACTTCATTCTCACTTCATTCTCACTTAATTCCCACTTGTATTTGCTGAATACGTCTCCAAATTGTCGTCACGTGACTCACATGGCAATTTTGGATTAGGTTCCATTTTCCTCAGCCTAGTTCTTTGCAATGATTTTTATATAAATAGACCCACATTTGAGTTTTTATAATTAAAAAAATAATTATTAACATAGCCATTCACTGTTATCATACGATTGCATGACTGAGCAAAGGCTTATAATCGCGTGATCTATCCGTGGATACTACGGATACGGATATGGATAAAGCCAATATATCTGGATACGGATACGGATATGGATACGGATATGGATAAGGAAAATTTGGCCCGGATATTATCCCTGCCGATCCCTAGTCACAAAATACCCGAATTTCATAATATATTGGACTGAGTCTATCTTGTCAGAGACAAACAGCGTGAGCTCATTCAAATGTGCAAGAATGCTGTGGATTGCCTTCAGTCGTTCCCAACTTCCGTCAGTAAATGAAGGCAAAGGAAGGTCTTCTTGAAGATCCAACTATACAATGTTTTGAATTTTCGCCTGCGGGCCGTCGTTAAGCATGCGATAGGTTGAATTTCATCGCGTATCATTGTCGTTAAGCTTATCCGGAAGATCAGGAAAAGGTAAAGTCTTTTCCATTTTTGTCTTCTCTGAGGGCTACAATCAATCTAGACCGCGAGAACGGTCTTGCCAAGACGCCTTGACTCTCAAGGTTTGAGGAATCTTTACTGTTCAATATGTCACACGTAGCGAAAGCATCAGCTGCAGTGCATGCTTTCAAGGCCGAGGGGATGTCTTTGACGATCAGATTCAGAATATGTTTCAGACAACGTACATAGCTATCCTGCACAGAAGAGTGAAACAAGCGGAATGGAGCCAGATTGGTAGAATTCCGTACGAATGGTCGAGAAGACTTCTGCCTGAAGCCTATTCTAATGATTCAAATTGAACCTGCTGAATTGTGATGAGACGGATTAGAATTGGATCATCATCCGAGAGAGGAGCCGTGACTTCTTCCGCTTCGCTCCAAGTCTCCACACCTCCAGATGTCACAACGTTAACTTAACGCCAAAACCGGACTAATAATGTACTAATGATAAACTAGCAGTCTAGCCTTTGCCTTCTGGTGGCGAATGAAGTGGGTATATCGAGTGGATACTTGCCGTTCATGATTTCATTTTAAGGATTCAGATGAAAATAGATCCACCAATGGGTTTATTTCGAATCCTTCGGAGCCGGAGGTCGGGTCGCCTGTAGAATTGTAAGTTGCCAACGTGAGGGCTATTTGTAGTTATAAATTATATTTATTGACGACTCCCTAGCTAAATACCTCAAATATCAAGCTTCCAGGACAAATTTTATGCAAATATGTACTAAATTGTCCCAAAGAGATCATGTAAAAATCCCCTGCATATGGTACCCATCGCCACGCTTAGTACTGAGCATCATCACTTCCGTTGATAATTACATCATTAACTTTCAAAATCATCCTGGTAAGTTGCGTAGCCAGTAGCAACTGCTGCTTCTTGCCAATTAATGGATCAATTACAAACAACTCCTTCATGTCGTTGACACCAATGTTCAAGCAATCAATTCCCAGCCTGCTGTTCTTCTCCTTGACTTGACGCGCCTTCACACTTGCGAGAGCTTCGATAGAGTGTAGTCCAGAGTTTTCAGCCAACGCCATCGGAATCGCGTCAAGAGCAGTGGCGAAGGAACGCATGGCGTACTGGTCTATGCCTTGGTATTTGTCGGCTTCCTCCGCGACAGCAAGGGATGCCGCAATTTCCGCAGCACCTCCACCGTAGACGACCCGGTTATCTCGGACCAGATTTCGAACGACACATAGAGCATCATGGAGGGCTCGTTTGGCTTCATCGATGATCTGCCCAAAGATCGTTAACATTGCCGTCGATAATATCAAAAACATGACAACATACCATCTTGTTGCTACCTCGGACAAAGACAGTAACAGCCCGGGTGTTTGCACACTCCTCAATAACAAGCATTCTATCCCTAGTGGTGCCAAATGACATTTCTCTGACCAAACCAGCGTACCCAAGCTTCTTGGCAGTCAAATCCTCGAATCTAGGTACAATACGACCGTTTGTAGCAATAGCGATAAGCTGTATAGTCATTAGAAATGTATACGGCTATATCTGATCACCGAAGCATACCTCAAGTTCAGGGCCACCAACCCATCTAACCGCAGGGAGTTGATTCTGTAGAAGTAAATGATTGGCCTCGTCGTCGAAACCCCATTGGCAAATAACGAGAGACGCGCCAGCATCCTTGACCTGCTTAATCATTTCCATGAATTTCTCACGTTCATACGATTGGAGTTTCTTGAACTCGTCCACGGTGGTGATGTCAAGCTTGTGCTTGGTCTTCGGCTTCGGTGGCTCGAACGGACAAGTCAGAATAGCGATTTTCGCATCCTTGACGGTCCGTGGCATCTGTGGGTGTGACATGTCCTTATCGATAACCACACCCTTAACAAGTGTGGTGTCTTCGAGAGCGCCTCCAACCTTACCGTCAACCTTTATTAATTCAAAATCCACATCTTTTCGCTCGAGATCTGCAACGCTTATTATAGTATCAACGGCGATGTTCGCAAACTTATCATGAGCCTTGGAAACACTAGTAAAATATGTCAACCGGTATATTAACTAGATTTACATCTTAACAATTCTCCACATACATCTTGCTACCCAACGACGTTCGCGCTGCCCGAAGGAGGTTAGTCTTGTCCTCCAGACTGAAATCAACAGTGTCAGCAATTGAATCAAGGTGAGCGACGGCGATTTTGCAAGCTTTGTCGTATCCATCTGCGATTCTGATAGGATGAATTCCTAAATGACGCATTAGTCTCTGAACGTCCCCAAAACGAACCGGTGATCCATTTCACTCGTTTATGCATACCTTTATCAATGAGTTCTGCGGCCTGTTCTAGAAGAGCGCCCGCCAGAACAACAACGCCCGTCGTACCATCGCCAATTTCGTCATCCTGAGATTTTGATCTGCATTGCACGCATTAGATTTAGTAAACCATCACAGCCGGAGAAAAAAGCGCATATACAATTGAACAAGCAGTTTTGCAATCTGGTTCTCGACCTGCATCTGTCCCAAAATGGTTGCTCCATCGTTCGTGATAGTAATGTCTCCGTCTGGAGATATGAGAATCTTATCGAGGCCTTTTGGATTCAAACCGTCAGTCCTGACTTTTACATAGAAGTGCAATTCATCAATACCTCGTGGACCCAGCGATGTCTTCACAATATCCGCAACTGTTCGGGCGGCTAATATATGGGACTATACAGTACATGTTAGCATTGATCGGCAACAGATATGCAAAAGTATATAGAAAGATCATACTTTGACAGCTTCGATGCCGTGGGTTCTTCGTAAATGAGTAAGCAAATAATACAAATATCCAAGAAATCATCTTATTCCCAAAATACCTTTTCTTTTTTCCTTGACTGTAAGTAATCAGTTATCACATTGCACACCACCACAAACGGGTCAGTTTTCACTCACTCTCGAACAATGATAAATGGCCTGCCCATCTCATCTTGCGCGACAATCGCGTTGGACATATCCGGATAAATTGCCTGAGCCATCTTGAATAACCTCTAATTGTAATTCACTATCAGATCGAAGATAATTACAGGACTTGTGGTATATTAGAAATGTCGTAGACGTGACCTCGAAGTTTTTACTGGCTTCCCAGGCCAACGCGTCGCTCAAAAATTGAGATCGTGAGGAAGCCGCTCCCACGTGACGGTTGTGCAGAAATAGCCCTAGCCCTCCAATCATGTCGCTGTGGCAACCAGGGATATTGATGAGGGTTTAGTTTCAAATTTCTTTCACTGTAGTTTCAGGTGGAGCTTTGGGAGTTTGGACCTGACTACTGTAGTCGATTTAGTACAGGACGAGCTTTCGTTGTGGGGTTCGTTTAGTGCCACCCCCTGAAGTTTCAAAGGAAATCCTTTTATTTGGAATATTCCAAAAGGGGCATTACCACGCAAGCTCACGCGAGCCTCAACATTCCGTCGGACAGTTATCAGAGTGTTAAACTGCCCAGGGAGTCTTCGAACTGCCTTGTCAGATTCAAGCGCACGGCATATCTGACTTCGTGTGACGTGACATATTTTTACCTTCCATTACATTTTATTTTCATCACCATTTTTATTTGCCGGGTTCTGCGAAAATAAACCACAATGCCGATTCCGCGGACATGTACGGCGGATCAGTTTACGCTCCTTGAGGAGCTCGGGTCCGGTAGTTTTGGTGTTGTGTATAGGGCAATATACAAGTACATGTACTATTTCACGATCGATAAGAAGTATATTCTAACTACTTTGTGACAGGGAGACGGGTCAAATTGTTGCTGTTAAACAAGTTAGTCATACTACATATTTTGCTCTTTAATGCCGTGCAACGCTGACTATTATTGCACAGATCGATCTCGAATCGAGCGACGATGACATCGCCGAGATTCAGCTTGAAATCGCGCTTCTTAGCGGATGCGATAGCGAGCACGTTACGAAATATTACGGTGATTATTAGCCTTGTCGTCTGGTTGATTGCTACGTCTAACCGCATTGATGGCTAGGTTGCTTTGTGAAGGGATACAAATTATGGATCAGTAAGGATTGGTTATGTTTGATATATGAGATAGACCAATGTTAAAATCGATAGTTATGGAGTACCTTGCTGGTGGATCAACCTTAGACCTCGTATGGAGTTTTGTGGTCTATTTGCGATTATATGATTTGGATCATTGCTAACGACAATAGCTTAAACCCGGCCCCTTTCCTGAGCGGCAAATTGCCATTATCTGTCGCGAATTATTGGAGGGACTGATGTATTTACATAGTAACGGAAAAGTACTGAAGCGGAAGCGGTTGTCTGCCACTGTTACTATATGACGGCTAACTGGCTCTGTAGATTCATAGAGATATTAAAGCGGCAAATGTACTGCTATCCTCAGAAGGAGATGTGAAACTAGGTATTAATGTTCGCATTTGTCCTTGATGGCCATATTAACACAGTATAGCCGACTTTGGCGTTGCTGCTCAACTCTCGAACAACATGTCACGACGTAACACATTCGTCGGTACACCATTTTGGATGGCGCCTGAAGTCATCAAACAAGAGGCTTATGACTACAAGGCAGATATATGGTCTCTGGGTATAACCGCAATCGAGCTGGCCAGGGGCGAGCCCCCTTTATCGGAATACCACCCAATGAAAGTGCTTTTTCTGATACCAAAAGCAATTCCTCCAGTGCTTGAGGGTAATTTCAGCAAAGAATTTAAAGAGTTTGTCAGTCTTTGTTTGGTTAAGGATCACAGACGGCGTCCGTCAGGTAAGGCAGCATGTAGCTTTTCTAAGATGCTTTGAAATCTGACATACATATTTAGCCAAGCAGCTCTTGAAGCATAAATTCATCAAAAATGCTGGAAAGACTTCAGAATTGCAGATGCTGATTAGCCGCAAAGAAGAATGGAAAGCGCGAAGGCTGGACAGAGTTAAGCCTAAACTCTACCAAGAGACTATGTATGTAATTGTTACAGTCTTTTGGAGTTTCGTCTAATGAAGCGCTAGTGCCACTGTGAGTTCCGAAGATAATTCAATAGACCCATGGTCGTTCACGGTCAACACCGTCAGGCCTGTTCATATTACGGAAACAGAGATCATGGCAGAAGATCCTTATGATGACGATGACTCTTCGCGAGCTTCTACCATTAGAACACGGCCATGTCTGTCAAATCTTTCGGAACCATTCAGCGGTCTGAGCATTATCGCAGAGTCGCATGACGATAAACAACGAACAATCCGTGCCAAGGGCAACGACACCCGCGGGCAAACTCTTGGTACATCGTCCGTGCGAGTCCACTCAGAGTGAGGGCGACTGTATATATATGGGACAGAACCATACTAACGAGTGATGACAGCGGACAACGGACAATCCGTCCATCTCGATACCTGCGCGAAACGACGCAGGTTACTAATAATTTGAATTCAATTGAAAATGCCATCTCCATGAAAGAAAACTCTGCCGTTAATGAAAAGCATGTGCCTCCTCAAGTTTCTCCTACCACCGAAGAAGGCCGTCTAGGGAGAACGGCGTTTGTTGATATTTTAAGTACATTGCTAGATAAATTGCAACACCGAAGTGGGCAATCAATAGAGCAGATGGACGCCGCGGCCAGACTGGTCAATGGGTGGAAGACGCTGGATGCTGTTGATCCGGAGACAGAATTTTTGCTGCTGCAAGCACTTGTTCATAAGATCCAAGAGTGAGTAATCAGTGACAATGTGATGATATTTCCGCACTGATACTTTAACAGTCACGAGCAATTGAGAAAGGTGTTTCTCTGCTCCACAAAGTCATTAGATAACGATGAGGGAACAATTTCGAGAAAAAGCAGTTTAACATACGCAAAAGTGAATCCCCCTCCTCTTCCGAAACGATCGCCTATTGAGCAATTGTTATATGCTCGATGGCTGGACGGCTTGCGCAGTCGCTGGCCCGACGTTTAGCCCCTTGAATATTGGATATATTACGCATTGATTCATAATTGGATAGTAACGCGTTTTGCAGGTTTGATTTGACGCAGGAGATGATGCGAAGATAATTTTGGATGTATTGAACTCTACTTCATTCAATTGCATGGAGCAAGGATTGGGCTATGGCGTAAATGATTCATTACAAATTCTTGGGCGGAGAGGATTTCGGTTCATATGCATTTTAAATTTGCTGGGCTAGTCGATTGATTGGCATAACGTCATGACTTCTATCGCTGGAGAGGATTCCAGTACGATCAGATAAAATAAATGAGCATTTCATACTGAGATATATAGTTCTTGCCCCGAGATGTCAGATCTATTGTAGTACTCAAAGCGTGCATGCTGACTGTACAATCAGACATACAGCCAACAATGCAAACTCATAGAGTAATACTCCAACACAACGATCGAGAATAAGCGGCACAACAATATTATTTACAAACTCCGGCAAGGTGAAATGTAAAAAAAGAATCGGCTGACAACACAGACGCTGTCCCAAACGATGACGTACTACCCAAAATGACCATTTACGTGACAACTTCCTCTATCCTAAAACCCCCCCCCCCATAGACCTATTTCATATAAATATCATGTAATATTAACAATATGTTTAGTCGGCGTGAACGTATTTGAAGAAGTTATCGATGCAATTTTCTCGATTCAGATATCCAGCGTCTGTGAATCGACCGGCGTGACAACCCGAGCATTTCTTTGAAGCCGGACAATTATAGTACGGCATATGCAAGTAGCCAATGTCCTTAAACCAATGAATCTTTGACTTGTCCAAAAATAAGCCCAGACCTATACTGTGCACTGGCGCATCTCCCCACCGTTCGTAAAAAAAGCCGCCGGCATGATCTAGATACTCAAAGTACTTGTCATACGCATCCGATCGGAAGAAATCCATGTCGCCGATTTCAAAATTACTCCAAAAGTGGCACGTGGAATATCCATTGGCAATGGCATTGTGGTCTGGCCGTATTTCGCTGTCGGTGAGCCATTGAATGGCGTTATTGGGGTTCACGTACTCTGGATGTTGAGCAACAAATTCCATTGTTGTTGGCCAGAGTGTACGGATACTTTGTGGAGCATCATAGATATTGATAACATATCCTACAAGATTTCCATTAGATTGAGGCCAAATGACAATCAAGACATCACGTACCGTATGTCTTCTCGTTGTCCTCCATGTACCGGAATACATCGTAGTCGATACTGCAATAGTATCTGGTATTTGGCTCAATTCGCCAGTACCATCGTACATCCTTCAAAGCCGGATGTTTGTAAAACATGCCTGAATTCCACCGACACATTTTGTGGTAGCTCTGTTGCTTCGCATACATGATGTCATCTTCCACGAGTATCTGGCCGGAGACTGCGACTATGTCCTTATTTATCCACGGTGGTGTTTCCCAATGTTCTTTAGGGATCAATTCTGAACAGTCCACAAATTAGAAACACTCATTGCCTTAAAAATCTCACGTCTAGCCTACCGTATCGGCAGGGAGCCTTAGTCATCGCCTGCGTCCGCCTCTTGAATTCCTCGGTGAATGGCACGTCATTGAAAAAAGTCCAAGGGTAGTTAAACTTGGAATTAAACGTCCGCTCGACATCCTGCATTGTCCGCACGATACCCCTAAGCTCCAAATTGCGAACAAGTGAGAGCAAGGTAGCATTGGCTCGTGGCCGGTCACTGTCGCCTATGTGCGTGAGAATTCCGTCGGGCTCACCGACTTCCTGGAGAAGCGGATTCGGTGATGGGGGACTTGAGCCTGGATGCTTCGAGAATGTTGTCCGCAGCGACTCATCCTGCTGTTGTTGACTGCCTTGTGGCGGCGTCGAATGGTTTATTTTGCGGACGATGAACACAGAGACGACAACGAGAGCGATGAGGGCTAGCAGCCGGTTTACTCTCCGATTCCGCGGCATAACTGAAATTCACAAGAGAGAATTCCGCTGCCGTAGAGCGGTGGATGGTGTGGTGTTCGGTACCAGGGCAGGAGGAGAGCACGCTTAACACGCTTGGGTAGGCGTGACCTATTTAGCAGTAACTTGATTCGATATCGATTCGAGATATTTGTGAGACAAAAGATTGGATAATTGCGTATGGCTTGAGTTAGATCTTGGGTAAGGGCCTAGCTTCTCAATCCTCAGTGTGGTTTTTGTTCTATTATTGCACAGCTTGAAAGAAGGGTGCTTGCCATATTCTACGATTGTACATTTTTATATGGAGATCCAGCTTACACTGAAGGTTATGGTATAATGGGACCGTTCAAGACAATCTTATTCTGAGTCCAGACGAGGATGATTTCAATGCGAGGATGATGTTCGTATCGCAGTCGAGCAGTTGTTTGGCTTGTACGCAACAAATGGGCCAAGAATGCCTATAAGTATGGTTTGAGGCAAGAGTCCACGCGTGACCGCGTTTTATATGGTACAATTCACCAGTATCCATACTTGCATTGCGGGCGGCAATGAAGTGTCTGTCGTTGGGGTGTAGTGCGACGCCGCAACTGAAGGAGTATCTGGGTCAGGCCTAGCTGTTTAAGCTGCGGCTGTGTTGCGATGTAGTTTATAGCCAATCCGTATTCAAGTTCCACTTATCCAAAGCAAACAAGAAGTTGTAAATGAAGGCATGAAAGCAAGCGGCAGAGCAACTGGCAGAGCAAATGCTTGAACTGCACACAGCAAATAAATAGCAAGATAGAGAACCACAAAAATTTCTAAACTAAATTTTGTGTACTATCATGGCGCGAGTCTCGTTCAAAGACAACGATGCGGGGTTTGTACCGCGCGGCTCATCGTGATGTGAAGCTGTTAAAAACTAAGCATGTTTACTCACGGAGATAACAAATCGTATTCGCCATGGAATCAGCTCCAGCAAACGTGTCGCGCAGATTAATAGCCGACCTGGTCACTCAGATTACAGACTTGTCGAGGGTATTATACTATACTGATTGTGTTCATAATCTACATAGTATTAATCGCCATCTAGTCGAACAGGCCACAAACATATAATCAGGTTCTAAGGCGTGCCATAGCAACCGCAACAGATTCAAGGTATCGTCCGGCAGACCGCGGTGATGTGCGCGAGCGACTTGATGGGTCAGTTTACATTATATCATTGCGATATGACTAGACAAGCGCAATACTGATGGTGTTCATATAAGGTTAGTCGAAAAGTGCAGTGTTCGGGCACGGGACGATCTGGCCGACGCTTTGGCCGAACGGATCCTACACATTTTTCCTGTCCAAAACGAGGTCTATATAACCCAATTTGGTATAGTACTGTTACTGGACTGACGAATTGGTGGTAGAGTGTATTGTCTGTATTGGCCATGCTTTTACATCTTGCGCAGGCATCCGCCTTGGACAAACCTGTTCCTCAAATCATCGCTAATTATCACCTCGAGCCAAAGGAGGAGATCAAATGGGAAGATATTGTTAAAGATGATCCACTAGAAGGGGAGCATTGGAAGGATTTGGAGCCTGGATCAAGCGATCTTTCGTCAGAAGTCGACGAAATAGAAGTTGACGAGACCGGACCTAACGACGTGAAAATTAACGTAACTGAGGTAAATTGAGCGACCCTTCTGCTACTGGAAGAGTCATGCTGATTATGTGACAGAATAGTGACTATGAGTCTTTGGATTTTCGATTAAAATGATTGCTTCCATCAATCAGAGTATGACCGGCGACAAGATATCTTAGAAGTCACTAGTCGCACAAGTATTTCTACAATTACTTTTGTAAGACATACCCGAAGTAGTCAAACGAGCCGCCAGGGTCTGAAAGGGTCTCTTGTTTCACCCTCCAATATGGTCGTTCTATTATAGGTCGTGCAAAGTGAGGTTGCCGGTAGGAGATGTATAGCAAGCGTCCATTCGGCTTAAGGATTCGCTGCACCTATACATCGAATTAGCATGAATCGTATATGACTTGTATATTATGCGGCCAAGTCGGTAAATACCTCCTCCATGTATTTCCCCGTCGATTCTTGAATATGCTTCGGAACGTCCCACACTGAACCGGAATAGCTTAGTAATGCATCCAGAGTTCCCTAATTTCTTGGGTCAATATATGTCAGTCTCCGCACTTCATATAACGTCCCCGTACCTTGTCTATAGCGATGTCAAATATTCCATCTTTGAACGTCGACATGTCGCGCACGTCCATCACGTCCCATGTCATTTCAGACTCATTTCTGTATAACATCGCCATTTGATCAATGCATGCCTTCGAGAAGTCAACGTTTGCAATATTTTTCAACCCATCATCGTATAAATCTTTCGAAAGTGTCTAGGTAACTTCAGAAACCCCTCCGATAGAGGACTGACCAAGTACGTACGCTGTTGCCGCACCCTAGCATAACTACTTTCAGATTCGCACATTGATCCCATGGTATATGCTTCCGGAAGAATGGCTCTAACTCCGCGAATGTCTTGAACCAGTCGAAAGTCGTAGCGTCTTTGTCTTTCTGATACCGCTTGTCCTGAATTATCCAAAGTTAGCTAAACTGTTATTAGAACCAGCAGACAATTTGACGACGCACCCAATATTCTTTGGTCTGTAGTTGATCTACCTCATGTAGTTTTAGATCCGCCATGGTTGTCTTAGTGCCTGCACCAAAATAAATGCGATGTTGATAGTATGGTAAAGTCGATGCCGCAGAATCTTTTTGGCGACGAAACTTTCGCCCCTGACTCGGCCTTGTCGACGCAGCGTCATATTTGAGAAATGTGTCTGCTCGTGCGGGAGACAGTTATCGATCGTTTACTTCGAGTATTCATATCCTAAGTCGTGGACACACCGAGATCGTCGGGTAGATCAATATTTTTAGAGGATCTTGCTTATATCTTCTAGCGATTACGTGTCAAGGACAAAGCAACGATGACTGCCAAATCCATTCAACAATTCCTGGCTGCGGCAAGGGCAGCCGTACGAAGGGGCATGCTGGAGTCTACTTCTGGTAAAATATTATTAGTGACGGGTAACGAGTCAGCAGGTAGGTCCCGTCTCCTCCGCATCCAGCACCTATAAGAGCTAACGGGCTGACGTGAGTGTTGAAGACCTCGACTCATTTGCCAGCTCTCTAGTCTTTGCGTACCTCACCGACTCACATGCACAGTACACGACGCCCGGCAAATTGACCGGCTACGACAATATCATCCCTATGCTCAATATTGCCCGAGAAGAAATTTCCTTGCGTCCGGAACTGCACTACGCGCTTGCGAGATTGAGGATACCGGAATCAGATATCATATGCAAAGACGAGTTCCTCTCCTCAATCGATAGATCCAAGACCGACAAAGTCGACGTTGTCTTGCTAGATCACAACAACCTGCTTTCGGACCTCGGCGACCTATTTGGCCAAAATGTGGTGACAGTTATAGATCACCATGTTGACGAAGGCTTATACAGTTCAGCAGAGCCTCGCATAATAGCCCCAGTCGGAAGTTGTACGTCGCTTGTGGTGAATTATTTCGCGGACTACTTTCAGCTTAGTCCCAACGAGTTCTCGGTGTCGGACGAGAAAAAGGGTGTTGCGAGATTGGCTCTCGCTCCTATTCTCGTCGACACTGCGAATTTGACGTCGAAGGAGACGCAAGAAGATAGAGGCGCCGTTGCCATTCTAATGAAAATCATAAGCTCAGGGACCTTGGGCGCCAGCGACGCACAAGAGGCCTATTACGGTGAATTGATGACCGCCAAACGCAGCATTGACAGCTTCAGTCTACGTGACATTCTGAGGAAAGACTATAAAGAGTGGTTGGAGAATAATGGTGTCCGAGTCGGCATCAGTTCCAGTGTCAAGTCCTTGATCTGGACCGTCAAGAAGTTCGGATGGAATGAGTTTAAGAAAGGAATAGACAGTTGGGCAAAAGAACGCAAACTAGACGCATTTGTATTCATGGACTCATTCCAGGACCCAAAAGAGGGGTACCGACGGGACTTACTAGTAGCAGTCTGCAGCGAAAAAGGCGATGCCAGAGTACGAAAATTTGTAGACGCTGCCCAGACTGAGTTTGAATTAGAGCCATTTTCGGAGAAAGATGGTCTTGGCAATCAGAATAACAACGACGAAGGGGTGCAATGTTTCAAGCAGCGTAATTTGAAAGCTAGTAGGAAGCAAGTAGCACCTCTGATCCGACAATTCATGCAGGAATAGATACATATATTGCATGTATATATACTAAGGTGCATTACGATGATATTTTAAATGCATATGGGTGTATTGTCCAGGATAGTTAATAAATGCCATAATATATACAGATGGATCGCCAGAACTAAAATTTACCCAAACGCCATGACATCTATATACTGATTCGTATACTTCTACTAATGTTGACATCTTAATCCTCGTCCGTATCAGGAGGAGGACAGTCTTCACGTCGCATATACAAGTCGACTGGTTTGAATTAGCGAGAAATGTCTTCTAATCTTGTAATAATTTTCACTTACCAGCACCACTAAATGCCGCAAACGCAGCGCAACCGCTCAATGCCGCCTGAGGTCCGCTCTTGATAGCTAACGCACCTCCAGTTAAACATCCCGCCGCAATACCATTCCAGATATCATTTTTCGCGCGCAGTGCCTCAATCGAGCACTCCACGCCCGCAAAAATACCACCAATCTTTCCAAAGCTCTTCGCAGAACCCCACATCTTGCCCCCCAAATCTTTGAATTGTGCACGCATTTGTTCCTTTAATGGCAAGTCCGACAATGGACGACCACCTAGGCCAACAGGAACATCGTAGGCCATACTGCCCATCAACAGAGAGAACGCACCACCCAATACGAATCCTGCTACACCGGCCATAACACTCTTCATGGGACATGATTTCCAAAATTCTTCACCGTATTGCATTTGCCGCATCATTATTTCTTCCTCGGTCATTGGCGGTCGTGGCGGAAATCGCGGGATGAATGGGAGAGGCGGGAATGACACCTGCGGGGTCGATGTAACAGGTTCAGAATTGGAACTCGACATCGCGATAAAAGTATAGTATATCGCTACTTATACTGGAACACACGCTCTGATATAGTGATATCCGTTAATCGGTCTCGAGTGGCCGCATACTCGTCGTACTTCGTTTCCCGCTCCCAATTTTTTTCGTTAAGCGAAAGGTTTAGAGTTTACTCTGGCTGCGCCGCTGTGGCGTTGCAAAACGAATTTTTAGATGTGGCAATGCCATTTTTATATCTTTTTAGTGAAGGTTCACCAGTTTCTTGTTTCGCTGTCGAAGAAAATTATGAATTCCAGTCACAGATTATTTATACGCAGTAATCCCACAGCAAGAAGATTTAGTAAGGAGTGGAACAAATTAGGCTAAAATATTGTCTTTTCCTCGATTCTGTATCTAGCATTTCGCAGAAAAGCTCAAATAGTTGAACAGTAGGACTTTGCAATAGCACAATACATTCAAAAAGCAAAGATATCGGATTTATATAATACTATCATGCTCGTCAAAACATCAAACACATTTATCTACTGCGACTTCTAGGTGAGAGACCTTTACTCCTATAAAATGCATTAGTTATCCCAGCAAAGTCGATAGCGCCTGCAGAAAACTTACATAGATCCACTTGAAGATGGTAGGAGTGTAGCTAACAAGCTCATCCTTCTTGAACCAGAGGCCGATCTCCTTCTTGGCAGATTCGACGGAGTCAGAGCCGTGGCAGACGTTACGGCCGACATCCTGCACTGAGTTAGCTTTATGTGACAACAACAGCCGTACTAAGTACTTACGATAGCGAAGTCACCGCGGATGGTTCCGGGGCCAGCGGCAAGAGGGTTGGTAGCACCCAGAAGAACTATTCTAGATTAACTTGGTGTGACGTTGAGCAAATAGATACTGCAATACATACCACGACCGGTTTTGACAACATCCTTGCCCTCCCAGACCATGGCGCAGACAGGACCAGAAAGCATGTCTATCAAATAATGTTACTACTTGCACAGTTATGCTATACCGAGTAATATCCTGCGTACAGTTCAACAAACTAAAGATCGATTTAGTGACACACTCCAAAGTCAGTTAATAATGGCAATACATACCCAGGGAAGAAGGGCTTCGCAGTGAGATCAGCATAGTGATCCTCAAGGAGAGGCTTGGTGGGCTGGGTAAGCTTGATACCGACAAGCTTGTAGCTATGAAATGAGCTGAGGTTAGCAACAATATCTGAAGGCACAAGCACCGATTTGGGCTCAGCATTCAAACTGGAAACTCATACCCTTTCTGCTCAAAGCGAGAGATGATGGGGGAAATAAGTCCACGCTGGACACCGTCGGGCTAGAAAGCGTATGCTGTCAGCAATATTACTACTGAAGATGAACACGTCGTCGATTGCGAGACAACAATTGACTGCTGCTTCACTTACGACAATCCCCAGCAACACGGAAAATACCATTGTCTAACATACCTTGATGGCAATGAAAGTCTGCTCGTCAGCCATTGTTTCTTTTATTTAGCTGGATGTAGAGTAATGTGATGGTAGTAACAGGTTATTTGTATGGGACTGATGTTCTGAAGTAGACGAGTGAAAAAAAGTCGGGTGGCTGCAAATGCCCAAACCTTGTTCACTTACGGCGTAGGTGCAGGATGCCTGCATACAAGGTTAAGGGGCAGCCAGGAACTTGTACTACTGCGAGTCTGAAGCCGTTATAAGTCACGGTCGTTGTTCCTTATTTTGGTGCAAATCCCAACGATTGTACTCCCAGCACTACTAGCTATCCTCGGACTATGGCTCCCCAAGACAGCGCGCATATGGTCCGAAGTTGTGTGTGTCAGAACCGCTTCCAACTTCGCATTGTGCGGGTTTACTACTGTGACAACACTTCACGAGAACCGCAGTCAGCTACCTGCCTGCTAACAACACACTCCAAATTCCGTCCAGCGTTATCGGCTAATGCCTACCGCCGCCTGAGCCGCCGCCTGCGCTTTTGTCGCGCGGTTCTGTCGCCACGTCGTCGCCATCACCAACTCTGCTGCCCATTCTGCTGCGTTCAGGTGCTGCTGGTCTGCCGCCCCTGCTTGCGTCTGTTCTCTCAGTTGCTGTTCCCGTTCTCCCCGCAGTCGTTCTTCTGACGCTTGTGTTATTCCACTCGCCGCTGAAGCCTGCTGATCTTCCGCCTGCGCCACGCCGAAAGCCACGCAGAAAGAGCTCTTCCCCCGCGAAGCGGGTTCTCCAGCGGTCTGCCCTTCAAGCGACATTCATGGATCCCACTGTCGCTGCCACGTATCCAACCCCCCCGACCGGGCTCGCGCGCGCAAGCAGCCTACGCGCGACCTCCGGTAACAGGGTTTACAAACTCAGGCTTGTTGACAAGGTCAACTCTGGACAGAGCGCGTCATTGCCGGCATCGTCCGGCTCGACGACTGCCTCAAAAGGCTTGTCAATCAATGCCTCCGCGACTATCTCGGCACCCACTGCAGATGCAGAGCCTACACCATCGCAACAGCTACGTGAACGCCGTCGAAACAGATCATTTCGACTGAGTCTAGCTATTCCGACAGCTCCTGCTCCATCTTCTCCGGTTGCTGAAGAGCCGTCGTCGGTCGGTTCGTAACCTCCTGCTTGTGTTTCTGACGCAGTATGTGATCCAATGCACCTTGCTAACGCCTAGCTCTTGTAACCAGAACCTGACCTTTTTGTGTCACCCAAGTTGCCTACCGTGTCCAAAATCAGCACGGAACCGGCAATTTACGAGGATTCGACTGATTTTCTTACCCTTTTGGCAACAAAGCAGCGTCGGGTGCTTGAACTCCGAGAAGAGCTCTCAAAGGCTGAAGTTGATCTCAAAGAGCTGCAGCAGCAATGGTCCGCGCACGAGGATCGGACGCGACGATCTGTTCAGCTGCAGGCCGTTACCGGGCTTCCTAACGGGGCACGTAATCGGTTAAGTTTCGACAGTAGCAGGCTTGGCAACAATGGAAGAAAGACCATGAGTACTGGGCTCACGTCAGATCCGTCCATTACAACCAACACCGACAACAGGCGAGAGGGGGGAACCGGTTTTGGTCGGCTACTTTCACAGTCATTTCCGTTCCCAAGTCCACCAAAGACTGCGCCTTCAGGACGTCCGTTTGCGCCGCGTACATCTTCACTTAATGACACTGTGTCTACGCCTGGAAGTGTCTCTACGGCGACGCCCGGTCCAATAAACTATACGGGGATTAATGAAGACTTTGAATATGACTTTGATAATAACAATAATGTAAACATTCCCATTCGAGCCGACGAGGTCATTCATATGGGACGGAAGCTAGCAGAAGGAATTAACAATCATCTGTGGAATTTATTCGATGATATCAAGCAGGCTGCAATAGGTGAAGATTTAAGTGCTGGTCCAACTGCCGCAAAGCGGGTATCTGTAAATGCGGTAGGTGACAGCACTCAACCATTGGCATCGCTTGACTGGAGGAGGTCACGAACGACAACGGGTGACTCGCGCGAAAGTTCCAACGACTACGTCGACGAGGAAACCGACAGATCTCCTTCACCTCCTGTGCGCCATATGTCTAGCTTCGCCAACTCGCCAATTAAATCGGAACCTCTTGGCATCGATCCACCAGAATACCGTGGGTCGCCACAGAGCAAGCTAGGATCACGACAAAAACAGGTTGGTGAATACAGCGGCTACAATGTTTTGCACGAGACACCTGCTGGCTTCTCATCCACTTCGCTGATTGAGTTTGAGTCTTCTGAGGATGAAATTGCACCAAATAATTCTCAGTCGCAGAACGCTGTGCAATCGCGTACTTCGGCAGGCAATAAGCGAATGAGTTTGTACAGCGCATCATTGTTTCCATAGAATTGTAGGTTGTGGTGACTCGATTCATTTTGGAACGATTAGTAATGATTTTTTGCACATGATTATGATTATGACTTTCGGATAGATACACAACTGGACATGATTTATTCTATTCGCCATTTTGGTCGATTTGTACATTACTTCAACTTTTTTGCTTGGCATTAGATATGTCCGGTCTCCTTAGTAAGGGCTTTTCATGTTAAATTTTTTTTCTTTCATGATAGTAAATATTTTCGTATTGACTCACTTTCTATACATTCGAGTGTATCGTTGGGCTCGGCGCCATTTGTTTTTCATAGTTTGTAGCTTGGTTGCTTGGGACGGCGGTTGTTTTCTGTTTTTGATAGTTTACAAGAACAATGACATACAGTGGCGAGATAATATTACGGAACGGTCTATGACCAATTAGATATGAATTGGAGACTTTCGAAGTTCGATGTTACAATTAGCGGCAACATACAAGTGCTGCTTTGGACGACCGCAACTCCTAGACAGTCAGATAGATGACAAAAAAGTGTAAAATTAACTACTGCGAATTAACTACATAATCCGTAAATAGACTTCACCTCCTTTACATGACAATGTCTACCGACGACATGACCAGTTTTGTTTTGACGTTACCGATGCCCCAAAGTACCCCAGCTCTCCGATATAATGTTTAAACCTGTGCTATATGACATTTACTTCGATTCTGGAAACAATTCCTCCTTGAGTGGGATTCCTAGTTGCTCACGGACGTCTTTCAGCTCGTCGAGGTATGCCTCGTAGAGGTGCTTAGCTGGGACCTTCAATTTTATGGCTACATTCGCAGGTCAGATACCGGCTTTGTAGACAGCCATAACAATGACACTTACCCTCGAAAACGCGGACGGCCGTAGCAAAGTCATTCACGCGACGGGCAGCTTCAAGAGCCTTAGTGATGACGGTAGGGGAAGGAACGTGGTCGTAGGAGAAGCAGTTGGAGAGGATTCGCTGAACCTCGAAAGGATCATAAGCGTTCTCGAATTCCTTCTCGAATCTAATTAAAATACATCATTAGATAGTCTGTTGCATAATGACAAGTTTCTTTCAATCATTGATCTGTACTGAATTGCATCTAGGTCACGGCTGAGATCAAAAGTCTTCCTTGATCCGTTTTTTGTGCAATCAATAAATAAGATCTTTGGCAGCAAATTTATTGCAATTATCTGAGCACTGTGATTCTAGTGGAATTAATTTGTTGTGGTAAATTGGTTGTGCTCACGGCAAATCCAACGCCGCAGGGACAGCCAACCAGAGGTCGCGAAAATCCACTGCACCGAGAACACACCGCCTGAGACAAATCGTACCATAACAGAACTCAGAGCCTAACCCTCGCCGCGACTTCACCTAGCCACGCAAAATCAAAGCCTATTCACAGAACCACTTGCATTAAATTCCCCAAATTTCTAGGTGCCTGCTAAAACTAATTGTAAACCAAAATGGATATCAATAATGTCCTATACCAAGTTGCTGTGACTTCAAACTTTAGCCTGATGTGGATCTTGCTTCAGAGCTCACGCGGTTCGTCGTGTAAAAAATAAGTCTCCATATGCCGCTGTCAACATGTCGAGTATAAAACAGATATTGTTATAGCGCAACGTTGATATTTCTGATATATGCGGTATACTGTAGTGGTTGAAAGGCCCAGCGAGAGCCAAACAATGCAACTAACAAAATCCCCACGCAATACCCAACGACCGTGACCGTAGAGCAATGCCAGTTATTGCTAATCAAATTACTCGCATACCTCGCGTTATATTCCTCGAATGTCTCGTCGGCACCATGCGCAGAGTAGTTTCGAACAAAGCTAAGACTCGAAGCGGCAGAAATCGGAAGAGCACGCGCCCGATATGACAGTTGGGACGAGACCTGACGGGCAACGGGTGATCGCATTGAATATCGAATAAACGACGCCATTTAAAATGATGCTCACAAAATGTTGATGAGTGGAGAGTGGTGCAAATTGCAGTTGTGCAGTAACGGTGATTGCTAACGTACGATTGAATTGGACAGCGAGAGAGCAAAGCAAAAAGACACACCATCCTATTGGCGCGCTTCATAAAACTACTGGGTTTCTGATAAAACGCAGTTTGCGGAAAATGCAAGTTTCGAAAATTGCGAAACGGCGTCTCAGCCACACAGCCACACTCACCTGCCACAGACCCCACTCCGTCCTTCTTTTGGGCATTTGTGGCTGCTTTTGGCAGGGGTGGGCATTTGCAAACGCCAGCGCTGCAATGCGTATATGGATGCAAATGCATAGATTCAGGTGCACAATGTGGGAACTGCGAGCAGCCGTCTCTCGGGGACCTTCGAACGTGTTTTTCAGCTGACGAGCGCGTCCTCTGCTCTTGTTACCTCCTCGCTCCTCGCATCCGTCCCTCATTTACAGGTAGCTTCTGCATTTCCGGGTAGTTCACAAACAAGTTAGCTGGAGACGCGCATTTGGTCATTTCTTTTTGTTGGCCGTCGTCTGTGTTGATTGTTAGGTTGTGTACTTCCTTATTCTTGTATTTTACTACCTGTTTTCCGCTCGAGCCGACATAATGGCTATCACTTTCGACTCCGTTAAAGACTATCTGCAACCGCAGGTCCCAACGGTTGACCGGCCCTTTGGCATTTATCTATGGGATATCTTTGTTGATGGTTGTGGAATTCTCTTCGGATGGAATCCCTCTGAGTTTCTTTTCACGCAGGGCTCATTACCTCTCTCGACTTTCTACCCTGTTGTCGCTACCATCGCCATTTACTATGTCGTCATTCTCGGTGGCCGAGAGATTATGAAGGGCTTTGCACCGATGAAGCTCACATTTCTTTTCCGCGTTCACAATGTCCTCCTCACTTTCGTGTCCGGACTCCTTCTGGCCCTTTTTGTTGAGCAGTTGTTCCCCATTCTCTACCGTCACGGCCTATTCTACGCTATTTGCAACGAGGGCTCCTGGACTCAGCCAATTGTTACTCTCTACTATGTAAGTGGCCGTCCTAATTTGTGAGAAAAACGTCCATTGTATCAAGAGCTTGTTGCGAGCTTCCATTGGAACTGGTATTACCAGGGGATTGGTTGGGTTGTCTGTTAGCCCCACCAGCTGCGGTACCACGCAGGTCCCGATTATCTGGATACCTGGAACACTGGAAGTATCATCAGTGCAGCGGCCGCACAATTTCTTGGTAACTCGTTTTGTTATTGTCTGTTGATGGGCATGGTCGTGTTTTCTCGCTTGGGCTTTTTTTTGTGTTGTGTAGGAGAGTACTAACTCGGCTTTGTTGTGCAGCTTAACTACCTCACCAAATATGCACGTGAATTTTTTCAATTGTTTACCCTAACCACTCACAAGTCTACCTTGACGACTGGAGAGAATGTGTCTGAGAGTTCCAGCTAATTAAAGTTTAGGTTGAGCTCCTCGATACATTGTTCCTTGTTCTCAAGAAGAAGCCTTTGAGTGAGTACTACTTCACCGTTAGATACGCGACTTTAAAAAAAAGGCTGGATACTAATGCTACATTTATTCAGCATTCTTGCACTGCTACCACCATGGTGCCACTGCCGCGTTGTGCTACTCCCAGATCATTGGACACACTTCAGTTTCATGGGTTCCTATTACGCTTAATCTTGGAGTTCATGTCGTCATGTACTGGTATTATTTCTTGTCATCTTGCGGTATCCGCGTTTGGTGGAAGGAGTGGGTCACTCGGCTGCAGATTATTCAGTTTGTTATCGACCTGTGCTTCATCTACTTCGCGTCCTACACCTACTTCATTAGCAACTACATGCCCCATCTCCCTAACGCTGGTAATTGCGCTGGCGAGGAATTTGCTGCTGTCTATGGATGCCTCCTTCTTACGTCTTACCTCTTTCTGTTCATTGCTTTCTACATTAATGTCTACCACAAGAAGGGAAAGAAGGCGACTGCCGCCAAGAAGGCTGCTGCCGCAGCTGCAGCGGCTAACGGTGAAAAGAAGGAAGCGACTGCTTCACCTGTTAAGGTTGCGAAGAAGCCCTCCAAGAAGGTTTAATTGTGGTAACACGAACTGTGTCTAGTGAGCTAATGACGTGTTGAAACGCTCTAGATGTGTTTTATCAATAAAGACGGTCGTGTAACTAATAGGAAGAGCACCATGTGAAATATGTCGATGTACTGGTTGTTAATTTGAAGACTTAGAGTTTTAAGTGTCTTGTAGTTCAACAAAAGAGTTGATGTAATTCTATTGTCTCATTAATTGTTCTTCATTGTATGTCATTTTTCGCAGTCATGTACAAATATATTTGGTCTCATTTGTAGTTCTTAAGTTTTAATTTGTTTTCGCATGAAAGTCTACATTGGAAACTGAACGGTAGGCCGGTAGCAGTATCATAGTATCTGTACCAACTCACTTTTTGTTTGATAGATGGGTTTATTACTGCGACCATTATATACAGTTTTCAGGCAGAGAAAACAAGCGAACCAAAACATGAAGGAAAACTGACACGAACACTCACGCGACAACATAATAAAATTCGCTACTCATATGGTCTGAAAACACATTGTCCATAACGAAACGACAATATACAGAATCTCAAAATGGCTGTTGCAAATATACAATACTCTCAAATGAAGCATGCTTTTAAGTATTCGGATTCAATATTTAGTATTTTACCCAAGTAACTAACATACAACTGGACGGTTAGTGTAGTGGTTATCATATTTGCCTTCCAAGCAAATGACAGGGGTTCGATTCTCCTACCGTTCAAAATTAAATTTTTCTTTGCTCTTTTTTTATGTATATGTTTCCAAATGGCTACGGACTCTTAATATAGCCGTATTAAAGATAGTATTGGATATTTCAAAAGAAAAGCATTAAAAGGGTGTTTTTTAATGAGCATGTGCCGGTTCTAGCCAAGTGCGCCAGCAAGTGTTTGTCCATCAGTGAGCGCGATCTAGACCTACAATATAGAGTTGTTATGCTAGATTGCAAATCAGATTGATAATATTATTGAGTTGTGTTGGATTTAAACCTAACAAGAAGCCCTAGCTAAGCAAATAAGCAATGAAAAGCTCTTTCAGCTTTTCGGTGACGACCTTATCGTTTGCAGCGCCGCGGATGTATTTGGTCAAGCCGGCTTCAAACTTCGCTGCTAACTTCGCTGGCCTCCGGCGACTTTATTGGCGAGTCAACGCCAAGTCGAGTGGCCAGCTGCGACAGATTTCAACCACATTTAACAGCCAGACTATCCTCTCATCTCATAGGTCGTTTTCCACCACAATCCCAATGTCTTCCGCTCTTAAAGTGGTAAGTATACATATTCCAGTTCCGAGGTCTTGCTCAAGATATCTTCAATTTATCTTTAGTTGAGTGGGCAATTGTTACTGTGTTTTGCGGACCTTGATGAAACTGACGCGATGATAGATCTCGACCGCTAGCTCGGCTGCTCCTCGCGCCCCGTACTCCCAGGCAATTGCCGTGAATGGTAGCTTAGTTTTTCTATTGTTAGACTTTGCACAGTACCTAACCTTCATTACAGGCTTCATCTACTGCTCCGGCCAGATTCCTATGACCCCTGATGGAGATCTTATCATCGACGATATCAAAGCCGGTGCTGTAAGTAACTCAATATCTTATATCCAATCGGATGCAAATTTGGCTAATATAAAATTTCCTGATAGCTTCAATCGTTGACCAACCTTAAGCTCGTTCTTGAGGCCGGTGGATCCAGCATTGAGAAGATCTTCAAGGGTAAATTTGCTAGTAGTTATCAAAGATTAATGAAGTAATGACTAACTTTGTCATTATTTAGTCAATGTCTACCTTGTCGATATGGCGGATTTCGCAGCTGTAAACGAAGTCTACTCTGAGGTAACGATAGATTACGAAATTAGTTTCATGGCGACTAGACTCATGATCTAACTTATCCTTAGTTCTTCGGTACCCACAGACCTGCAAGGACCTGCATTGCTATTAAGCAACTTCCTCTTGGAGCTCACGTAAGTGGTCCCTTCTCTTATGCAACTATGAATTAATACCGTAAAATTGATTCTGACTTCTGACAGATCGAGATCGAGTGCATTGCTCTTGAGTAAAGAAATTGCCGTGTTGTTTGCAGAGACGATTATATATGACCAATACAACGTATGAATGTCATATTGTAATAAATAAAAGCAAGATATATATATATTTCTTATATACATATGGTAATTCAATGTCAATTGCCAACTCCTTAGAAACTAACTGCAACAAATCTAATATACAATTCCAACAGCTTGACAAGTACACATTACATGTTGACTTTACCGACCCGAACCTACCTGTCAATTGGTCTAAACGCAGGTGAGAACCCCAAATAGAAATTATCGCCGATCAGGGCTTCTGCTACGGCCTCGCCGTCCGCTACCACGCTGCTTCTTCTCCGGTGGTGGTTGAACGAAACAGAAATCAACGTCAATGACGTTTCCAAGTAATTCGGCTCCTCGTGCGCCAGCAACGGCCTTTTCAGCTTCGACAGCCGTTTCATATTCAACCAATGCGTATCCCTTATAACGATGTCAACACTCCGATCCATTCGATCTTAAGTTTTTTAGACGAATACCTTAACGTAGCCTGTCCGTCGATCTAAATTGAGATGTAGATTCTTGATTTCGCCGAACTCTGAGAAAAAATCATTTAAGTCTTCTTCGGTTGCCTCTTCGTGTATATTGGTTGCAACTACAATCCAACCCTCGATCGCTAAAGAAAAGATCTTAGCAACCCAGATTATCCGAACATAGCAGGTCCAAATTATATTTTGGAGCTGGACTCACATCGAACGGCATTGGCACTAAATTTGGCTTTTGGGGCGACTACAATAAAGGGAATCCTGTCAGCTTAAATGGTTCCCGAATGATCCCCCTAGATATACCGCAGAAGTAGACAACCAAAATTAAATCATACCTCGACTCCGAGCATATTCATCAATATCCATAGCATCTGCCATTTTATCGGTAATATTTATTGTGGATGGTTGTGCGATGTGCCGCTAGGCAAAATACTATTGCCGTGAGTTACCCTGCGAAGTATTGTCGACTTGGACCGGCTCGCAGAATAGCATACAATTGTACAAGGGGTTTGTAGCAAAGCTTAGGGCGTAGCCCTACGTGGGGCTAAGGAGCCATGTAAAAAGCAGTCACTTTTTGGCCTCCTGTTTCTGACGGTTGCGATCACGCACCCATGGACCCGATCGTGAATGTTCAGTTTGAAGTCCCAGGAAAGCTTGTACTGTTACAACATATTCGGCAGCAACAGCACTATTACTCACCATGGCTCAGAGACTCGCTTATAGAAAGAGAAATCCTTGTATGTTCCGGTTTATTTGAATTTATGTTGGTGATGATTGAAACGGTTTGGATAGTGGATATGGATACGGCTAAACAGTTGATTGCATGCTAACATGTGGAATGTATAGACAACACGCGATCTAACAAGGTTAAGATCGTTAAGACCCCTGGTGGAAAACTTGTGTACCAGCATGTGCCGAAAACTCCTTCGCGAGTGAAGTGCGGTGGCTGCGAATTGTACTTGCCTGGTGTATGTGGATTTCAGAATTCTCCTTTCGTACGATTATTCGATCTGCGAATTGGAATTACCAAGAATATTGTGTGGGAATTAGGTGACTGATTGGATTTTGTGATTACAGATCCCCTCTCTGCGACCAAGGCAGTTCGCGACTATTTCCAAACCGAAGAAGACTGTTCAGCGGGCATATGGTGGAGTCTACTGCGGCAAATGTATCAGAGACAGGTAAGTCATCATCACTACAGATGTTTGCAGGAAGTATGAAGATGTGTCTGACACTTATTCAATTAGAATTGTCCGCGCTTTCCTTATCGAGGAGCAGAAGATTGTCAAGAAGGTTGTCAAGACTACCGCCACTGCTCCGAAGGCGGAGAAGCCCAAGAAGAAGTCGTCGAAGAAGTAAACCGGCAATGCATAAATAAACGAAATTGGGGCGGGGTTACTAATTAAAATTGGGATACTTGTATAATGTTCTTTGTCATGTGTTATATACAGTGTGTACGAGATTCGCAAAAGATACTTTTATACATTATTCGGAGGGGTTCAAGCTTACTGCGCCAGTATCCTTGGCACGGCACTGTGGAAAATTTGCAAGCGTTTCAATTCCCATATTTCATTTACGGCCATAACAGAATGTGTTACTGATGGCTTGCACTCATAGGCGTCTTGGCATTAACAGCAACTCACTGAATCCGGTACTTTGATTGTGTTATGGGCTGAGAACTCGTTAGCGCCATGATCCGCTGAATTGCAATTGCATATTAATCCAACCGTAGCATAATACTTTCTCTGCGCTTTTGTCCTAATGGATGGGCCATGCGCGGAGTATTGTGACGCCAAATTACTTGTAGTTCAATATTGTGCGTAGACATCGACTAGTACTTATTGATCCGTTAATGATAATCGTGGTAGCTGACGAACAGATTCGTAATTGCCTTTTCGTCCATGGGATATTGCCTTATCGGGATGCTAGATCATCGCGAATAGGGCCAAGCTCCGGTAACTCGGCGACCCACACCTAGAATCTAGGGTTGAGTTTCTAGTTAGGGCTGTGTTGCCCACTATAAGTTCCTTACGCAATTTTTTGATTCCCATTCTTTTCTTTTCTCTTCACATCATCAGGTACGTCCAACAATTATGCAATACATTTGCATTTACTTTGATCTTCAGATCGCTAACAAGTTTTATAGTAGTGGTTATACTTAATCTAAAAATTACGTATAATTACAACAGCGGAGCTGCATTCAAAGTAATGCGCAGTTGAGGGTTTCATTAACGCTTGATAGGTTGTCCTCCGTTCCCTGCTCCCTTGAGTAAATTTTATTTTTTAATCCTTTCGGTGCGACTTCTATCGTGTTTTCGATCGCGATGGAGGCGAGGGGTTAAAACGACATATATTCTTTTATTTCATCAACTTTTTGTCTAGGAGAATGCGCGCGAAATACGATGTATATCGTTTTTTTTGCTATGAACATGACGAGATATGTACTTAGTATATGCAGACTTACAGAGGTATTAATGCAATCAGTCAATGTTCTATATCTTAGGTATTGGTACGTCTCTGTACTAGTCGTGACTGTCCGTAGTTTTTTTTTGCCTGTCGCTCAGCCATCAAGTCCATAACCTTCAAAATACAGTCCACGCATTCCAGACAATGCTTCTGTCGCAATACTGATTCCGGAAAACATTTAATGTGATCCGCGAATCGTTTCGGTGCATCCTCTTCTGGTCTAGATCCAAGTGCCAGATATTCGTAGCATACTAGTGGAACTTTTACTTGAACACTACGCCATGCATGCTAAGCAATGTCCTCATAGCTTGTGGCTCGACGGGAAATACAAATCGTCAACTATTGTCTCGGTAGTCATCGTGTTCTCTGGAATTGTAGATACATGTCAAAACATGTTCCTCAGGAAGCTTTTCGTTCCGGAGCTCGGGACCAACTTGCGCGAGTCAGTGCACGTGAGACAAGGCTTGTCGAAGCTGATGTAGTTAGTCGTTGAAGTCGAATTTTCGTAAGGTCAATCGGTCATAGAAATATTTGCCCGGCTTTTCTCCCGCGGAATCCGCTGTGTGTGTTGTCGCGCCATGAGAAAATCGGGTCCAGTCCAGGGTTACGAGTGATGACAAACTTGGGTCGCAGTCGTATAAGTTATACCGTTTGGTATAACTGACTCCTCGTCCGCTCGGTCTGCGGTCGATTGGACGGATTGGGCGCCGACTGGCGATGAATATATGCAAGGAAAGACCTGAAAGAGGAGAACAACTAAAACCCCACCATAAATCGGAATAGGTATTATCTGATCTGAGAGATATTGTAGACCAAGTCGAAGGCCTGCATTCTGTGGACGTGGCTATAGATCAATTAATCTTGGCAATCGCAAAGAAGCCTTCAGACCAATAAATATGATGGCATTCAGTTAGGTTGCCATCATGCTTTGCGATTAGACCAAAATGAAGAGCAGTAATAAACGTATATAGATATTTCAAGATACACACTGCTCAGAGCAAAATCAAACAGATCAGAGAATACGCGGATGAAAGATATATCGTTCGATGTGGATGGCAGCGACGGCCAATGATATCAGCCGTCAATGAGATACATATCTCTACATTCGTCCTCTGCCGTCGCGAAGTCAAAATGTGCGCTTAATGTACCTACTTTGATAAGGATCTCGCCAGCACTCACATACTTTAATGCGCCGATTGCTCCACGACGATATTCATCCAACTAGAAAATACGACATATATTCTAACATGTCTAAAACTACATAATAAATATACCATTACATACAATACATGTTTGCTCTACGTACTCACACATAACGTACAATTCAAGACACCATTTTAACCCCCAACCTCAATATCAGCTTCTCCATATCTACTCAATGGTCCGCCTCTTCTCTTCGATGACATCCAGCAGATCTGCAATATAATTCCTCAACGGCGTATTCACTGCCGCGACGCCAATAAGTTCCGTCTCCAGTCCACTCAGCAAGCGTTTGCCAGTATCGCTTCGCGCCACGTTGCGCAATATCAGGCATGATGTCAACGGAATGCCAGTGGCTTCTCCGTGCTCATCTACCATAGTCGACTTGCTCACCAGCACAACATTCTGCGACAAGATCGCCGTGTCAAGGGTTAATGTTCCGGAGGCCGTTGTCTGCAGAGGCGGACTGCGGCTGTTATGCGGCAACGGCTTATTGTGATCTGCGTCTGGGATATGTGTCTTAATGTGCGAGATCACCGTTCGCCGGTCGGTGTCGCCGTGAGGTGAGAAACGGTTACACCCGTTCCAGTAGCAGAAGTATCGTACTGGTTGTTGATCATGTTCCGATGAAGATTGTAGTACTACTGGTACTGGTGATGGCTGTGTTGCCGATTCTGCGGCTGTCGAATCCTGCACCGGCTCAGCCGTTGTTGAAGCAGATATTGGAGAGAGTGGTGGAGCATCAGACATTGATATGTTATCATACCGCTCAGTAGCCGTGGGATGGGACACTTGAGCTGGGAAACCATTTGTCTCTGGCGCATCAGGACCGGGGGATATACCGACCTTGCCATTTGTAGTGGGCGACGGTAGCGGTGGAATGGGAGCTGAACTCGTTGCACTCAATGCAGGCTGGAGAGCAGACTGCTGGGATTGAAGCAGAGTGGCTGTTGGGGGAGGCGGAACATGGACAGCCAATATATGCGCAAATAAATCCTTTATTGAAGGATACGCGCCGGTACACCTTGGCAAGTTCGGGGACGTCGATGACCACTGGCATTTGACATACAGTTCTCCTTTCAGCGACATAGGAACTTCACGCGGACGGATACCCTTAATAATAAATTTCTGTTGGCCGCCAGGTAAAGTGACGACCATGGCAGCAGCCCGTCGAAACGCAGTTGTGACGTTCTTTATAAAGTCTGCTGCAGGAAGAAGTTTCTTGCCTTGCTTAACGTACTCTTCAAATCGAGATTCGTAGGCTTTCCATAACGCAATCTGAGTGACATCACCCTCTGGATCTTCCTCGAAACATGCCCGCATCCTATAACCGGTGAGTCAAGGGCACAGAAAAGTATGTCATCAGGACAACGTACCATTGCGTCGCTCGTTCCGGTTCTGGAAACGAGAGAAGTTCATACACCAAGTCGTTGGGTAAATCCGGTGGTTGACTGGGTGGAGCCTTCTTCTCTAATATCATGTTTGAGATCAATCGCGCATCTTTCTGAGGCCATTCCTGAGCCTGGTACAGTAATAGTCGAATCAACTGCTGAACAAGTTCTCGCCAATCGACCGCCTCTCCCGTTAATTCTATATTTTCCGGCGCAGCAGTGTATTGGTACAAGAAATCCAAGCAGACAGAGAGTAACTCCTCGTCGTCCAGGAGAATTAGCGCGCATATTCGAGCAACCACCCTGCGATCGACAGCTTGTAAGAGATTCACTTCGACATTGATTACTAGTCGAGCTATAGCTCGCAGAGCACTGATCAGCACGCCTCGATCGTCGCTGGATAAGTACCCCGCAAGCGCGCGGAATAGACTATCCTGACTACTAGTGGGCCGCAAAAACAGTGCTACAGACTCCACTACATCCAAGCAATACTGACGCAATTCTACTAAACTCGGACGATCAGACGGTAATGTTAAACACTTGACAAGTGCACCCACGCAAACCTGCGACCGTGACAGATGCCTCGCGTTTTCTGGGTTAATCGCAGCATTCCGCAGGACTAGTGCCGCCTCGAGGACTTTGTCGAGCTGCTTCCGAACCTTCTCAGTAGCGACTGTGGCGCCGAAAAGACCCAGGTCGTCGTCTGTTGTGACCACTTTGCCATCATTGGTGTGGAAAGAATAAGTATCGATGTCTCTGAATTGGTCTGCTGAATTCAGTTTCTCGACCAATGCGGGTGCTAGAGCTGGGTACCGGTCGAAATGGAGATCGTCAGGGTTCTCGAACGACATCCGGACGAGGGACTGCAGAGCCCAGTCCATCTCGTCTGGGAGATTGGACCGGATTGCGAGAACGACTCTGTTCATTTTCCCCTTAATGTGGAGCACGCACGAGCAATTATATGATCCCTTTGATAGAGCGAAAATTTGAAGACGTAAAAAGTTGGACAGTAAATTAGTCCTCTAGATAAGTCGCTGCGGTGATCCAGAAAACAATCAACTTGGTTGCCGGTAAACACGATACTTTCCGCCAACAATTTTGATTTCTCCCATGCAGAGAGTCTCTGTATTCCCCGAATCCGACTCTTCGTCTGCAAATCACACTGTCCGGGCACACAAAATAATCTGCGCAGAGATCCGTAAACTTCGCTCGTTGGTTGACTTAGTCGCGTAGCCGCACCGCTCCGTTTCGCGTCTAGAGATGCACTGAACTTGCTCGGTGCTTAGTTAGCCTAATTCGCTTTCGAGCCCGCTCGCTGGAAACGCGATGGTGGTGTCCAGCGAATTTCGTTAGTGATGGCTGGAGCCGTAGTCATTTGAGGCCGTAGTTGTCTCATTATCTTGGGAGTTAGGGCTGAAAGTGAGTCAATGTCCGCACAGCATTGCTGGTTACCCATCAGTGGACATCTGGAACTCAACAAATTTCTTCGGAGCAACAGGTCGATATCTCGCATTTGGCAATTCGCGTTTTCTGGACCTTTCACGACAAATTCTAACAAAATGTCGAACTTGTTAGGAAAGGTATGATTAAAATTTTCTCTAGTGTCATTGTGGACTGGGTTTAATGACCAACAGACTCGTCTCGCTTACACTCGAGTCTGGCACCACGTCGACCTCGAGAAAGACTCTCGCACGCTAGGCCGTCTGGCGTCCTCAATTGCAATCACGCTAATGGGCAAACACAAGCCTATTTACTCGCCCGCTAGCGATTGTGGTGACTACGTCGTCGTTTCGAATTGTAACTTGTTGAAGACGTCGGGGAATAAATTCAAGCAGAAGATTTACCGGAAACACACGCAGACGCCGGGCGGATTGAAGGAGATGACAATGGAACGGTTAGTCAACAAGAAAGGGTACGGCGAGGTACTGAGGAAAGCTGTGAGTGGTATGTTGCCGAAGAATCGGTTACGGAAAATTCGCCTAGAGCGGCTACGTACGTTTGAAGGAGCGGAGCACGATTACAAGCAGAATGTCATACGATTTTGGGCAGAGACACCGGAAGTTATCAAAGCGAATAAGTTGTCGGAGGCAAAAAATGAATAGTCGGCCATGTCGGTTTGTATTATAGAGGACCAGAGTTTTGGATTGCATTTGTAAATATGAATGACACTACGCATCTTTATTGCAAAGTACGGTAACCGTAGACATTTTGTGGGGGACATGTCGCCATACAGTTTGATGTCGGCCTCGCAGATTTTACGCAAGAATAGACCCATCTACAGGTACCTGTGCAGGATCGTCAGATGACTAACGCGCGACGCCATTAACATTATCTGTGGGAGGTTGGAATGTATTTGATACACTACGCAGTCTTCTATTTGCATGAGTAGAAACATCAAGATGGATATGTTTATTATTATGAGACCTATGTACTGCGAATTAACCATGATAGAAACTTTAAAACAAAGAGAATCCCGACACCCACATAAACAATCGAACACTAAAATATAGACAAAGCAATCAACCCGCTGTCTGATTCGTTCATCGCATCCTAAAGAACAGCCATCAAACCGCTAATGAACCAGCCACACGATAAACACGGTAAATAAAGAAGATAATTATAATACAAGATATATCTCACATGGAAAGAAACCTAGTCGTCACGAGAGACAGTAGCAGTGATAAGACCGTTTGGGTTCGACTGAGGAGCGTAGACCTGAGCATCCGCGCCCGTGTTTTTGAGGCCCTCGAACCAGGAGAGATCGATCTCGAAATAGTGTTTGTTGGGGAGAGCGTACTTGACATCTGTGATAAGGGGGTTGGCGGCGAGAATTAGCTTGCACATCTTGAAGAGAGTGGCCTGGACACTTGCAGAATCGTCGAGAGCGAAGGTCTTGAGAGTAATGTTGCGGGCTGACTGGTAGCCTTCCTGGAAGTTGTCGACGGCGGATCGGACAGCTTCTAAGTTTTCAAATGGTTTGAACGTCCAGGTAGAGTCAATAGCGGTGGACATGATACGGTCCCAGGTCTCGGGGAGAGTAGTGTACTTGTCCTGGATGTATCCGTAGAAAGCTGACCCGGTGGATTTCAAGACAAGAAGGTCGGCAATGCCACCCGAGAGAAGGATCTCACCAGACTCGTCAACCTCGGCGTCGACGACACGGACCTCCTCGCCGTCTCGGACAAACGAGTGCTCGTGGGGAACGCCGTCGACAGCGTAGCGGGTCCATCGATGTTGAACGATGTGGACAAAAGCCTTCTGGATGTGGTCGTAGGTTTCGACGAAGTGGGTGCCAAGAATGGACGCAAAGAGCTCAGGAGGAGAGACAGGGTTCTTCTTAGCGAGAACTAGTCAAATTAGTCGCCAGATCAATTTCAAACTAGATTGCAACGGAACGGAAACGCACTGTGAGTGGTGTTCTTCATACTGTCTGTAGTGACGACTGGAGTATTGTCGGCGTGAGTGTAAGCAGGAGCGATATGGCCCTCGAGCATGACGCGGATGGTGAATTCGTAGACATACTGGAGTTTGGGATTGGTAGCATCGCGCTCGACCTTGAGGAGACGGATGTTGTCCTTACCGTAGCGGGCAGCAGAGAGTTTGACCATGTCGTTGGAGGCAGATAAATGACAGCGCGTTGAGTGCGTTGAAGTGTGGACGAAAGATCGAGTAGGAGTAGCTAGAAATGGAGGTTGATCAGGACCAGGACTAGATAAGGAGAAGAGGAACTGGGACTGACCTTATACTGTTGATGACAGCGGAACGTCGACGTGTTTGATCAATGGCCCACCTCGCATGCCTAGAAACTACCGACTTAATTGTGTATCGGAAGCAGCCGCGCTCCCTTGACTGGCCAGGGCCACGTCAATTATTAGGCGGTAGTAGGAAAGCATTGACGTTATTGCCCCATGCCATCGTCATCGCCACGGAAACGCCACATGCGGCGTTCGGCCATATCCGAAAAAACGTCGCACTTGTCCGGTCCCCCCACTTATTGGTTGTATCACCTTGATCTCACAAATGTTGTATCGAGGATAACATCTATCGCGATCTGTCTATCTAGCTATGAATACAGCATCTTGTTCTTCAAGTCGCACGTGAGAACTGGGGTGACCTTGCGGCATCGCTCTTCTGCGAGGGTTGTTGGTTGCTTGGCTTATAATCACTGACCCGGTCTGTCTCTCCTGCGCGGCTCAGAATGGAGTCTTCTTCTCGACAGATCTTCAGCATTACCCCTGTTGCCTTAACTCCTCAGCAGCAACTGCGTCGGTCTGACAGGACAGTGGTGATTCCCATACAAAATAAAGATTGCCATAGACAACTGATAGCCCCCTTCAATGACTGGCGTTCGCGACTTCCAGCATCCCGGGTGAGTGACACACTCGACTTGATACAGCTGAGCTCGTTTAGCTTGCTGCTTGGTTTCACGTTAACAGTGCAGGCATAATCTTACCGATGCGGCAGAGTGCATGAGATAGCAGCTTCAGCTACCCCCGAGACTGCCCGTAGATGTTACTGGAGTTCAGTTCATCTTCAGGTGATATCGCCTCCTGGGTCAGATGCGCCACTCATCATCGGCAGTCAACGTGAAAAAAAGCTCCACAATGTGGAGTCATGATCCTCTCCGGCCAATAGACTCCCGATAAACAGCAGTACCGGTTGCAATATTTGTTTATCATTCGCTCGCGATTGCTTTTCGCCACTCAGCCGGTATTCAGTCACCGGATTACTGCGAACTCGCTGGCAACCCGTGCTAAAATTGACAGATAGATTGAATTCTTGTCTCGTTGGCTGACTCGTCAAAAACGATTCAATCGTTGTCATTTGCTTCTTTATACTGACACACATTGTCATTATATATGACGAAATTTGTGCATCTGTCACAAGCCTTACTTAGTTTGCATTTCTGTCTCTGCTTGCTTCCATCTATCCTGGCCAAAGCGCCTATTGTGTCATTCCGTCCGCTTAAAGATAGCCCCTGTTCCTAAGGCCTAAGTCACTTCTCCTGTTGTCTATGTGCAAGCTTCCTGTCGTAATGCGGTGCCAATGTCTTGAACTTTTAACGTGGTCGTTTGTACGATTTTACATGTTACCACTACGAAGAATGTAATGCCAATCGCGGGTTCCTTCAGTTGCTGACGCACATCACTGCCTCGGATCAATTTGCTTTCGAGCTCCATCTATCTCAAGGCTCGTATGTCTACTCCGGCTCATCTTCGAGCTTTAGATTGTGTCAATAATGAGCCATATCTGCAACCTAGCCTCGTCTCACTTGGTGGCCAGCAAATTAGCGTCTATATTTTACTGCGGAGATATATACGGTTACTATATTTACATATCGTTGCAGCTCGCGCATTATCAGTCACAGAGCGCAACATTGTCAGGATATTTCCGTTTGATCTCAACTGCCAACGCGACCATCGCAACTAAAATGGTATCCACTGGCTTGTCTCTCCCTTCTAGCATTGTGTTGGTATCTGCTTGATGCCGGAGGGGTCATTGAGTGACGTATTAGCGAGCTGTTTTTGGTTTTGCTTGAGTGTAAAGAGATGGATGATCCTGCCAGCGAATTTGTTAATTCACTGGCTATACATGATCACTTGACGGCATTTTACGCCTACTGGATGCATTGTAATGTAATTATGCAATAGCCCTGTATCTTGCATTAATAACTTTCCGGCCATTGACTCGCTGCTTCTTAATAGTCTTTAGATCACAGGATCATAACAATAAATTAGCGTAGACCTAGGAAAGTTTATCCTTGGGATATCCAGGTACAAGATGATGATTGTCCAACGTGTGGCAATCGATGGCAACTGTATGTCTGTTGATAACGTAGCATTAACAATTCCGACTAATTTTGAGGACAAATTGCGGTTGTCAGCCGCTGAATTGCTTGGGCTGTTTGGAAACTCCCATTCTCGAAACTTTTATTGCAGAGGCTTTGAATCACGACTCACTTGACTCCCCACACTCTATTACGAACACCAGCATCGCCAGCCAATCGACCGCAGGGCTCACAGTCCAAAACCTTTTCTTCCAGCTACATTACATATTTAACCCATATCAATATCATTATTGGAAGAAAAGACAAGATGACGGCGACGATTTTACCGGATCCTAAAGTTCTGCAGATTGGGATTATTGGGATGGGCGATATGGGGCGGATGTACGCTCGACGATTGTCCGCTGCGGGTTGGAAGTATGTATATTCAATTTCTTGAATTCCTAGGTAGTTTGGCAGTACAAATTAGTAATTTTGCCGTCGTATGAAAATGGAAGGAGTCGAAGTTTAGAGGTGAAATTTGGTCCAGTCAGAAATTTAATCATGAGATAGGATCAATGCATGCGACAGACCGGAGCAGTTCGAGAAGTTAAAAAAAGAATACTCTTCGAGTAAGATTCCATTACGTTCTTGACTTGTAATATGAATTGCCAACTGACTGGTTGTAGATTCGTTAGTCAATATTCTCGAGAACGGTCACTACGTCTCACGTCTTAGCGATTACATCATTTACTCCGTCGAAGCCGAGAATATCGACAGTATTGTCGCTATGTACGGCCCTTGTAAGACACACTTTTGAAACTCTAGTAGTACCAAAGTTAACAACGTATAGCGACGAAGGTTGGTGCCATCGTGGGTGGTCAGACATCATGCAAGGCGCCCGAAATTGCTGCGTTTGAGAAGCACTTGCCTGCTGACGTTCAAATTGTGTCCTGTCACTCTCTTCATGGTCCGAACGTTGATACGCGAGGGCAGCCATTGGTCTTGATTCAGCATCGGGCATCAGACGATGCACTTGACCTCGTCCGAACAGTTCTCGCGTGCTTCAATTCGCAATTCGTCTACCTCACCGCGTCTCAGCATGACAAGATCACAGCAGACACACAAGCCGCCACTCATGCTGCATTTTTGAGTATGGGAGTTGCGTGGCATGCTAACAGTCAGTTCCCATGGGAAGTGCCGCGTTACGTCGGTGGGATCGAGAACGTCAAGATCAACATCTCCTTGCGAATTTACTCAAACAAGTGGCATGTCTACGCTGGACTGGCGATCATGAATCCAGCTGCTCAGGCACAGATCTTGCAGTACGCTAAATCAGTGACAGAGCTATTTACATTGATGGTCGAGCACAAGGCGGATGAATTCCGGGACCGTGTATATGCCGCGAAGAAGGCCGTCTTTGGAGGATTGCCGGCTAATCACGAGCTGCTTCTTTCCGACGATTTGCTTGATAAGTTCTCATTGTCAAACGTCCCATCGCAAGAGCGAACTCCCAATTCTCATCTGAGCTTGCTTGCCATGGTTGATTGCTGGTGGAAATTGGTAATTGTGCCGTACGACCATATGATCTGCAGCACTCCGCTGTTCAGAATCTGGCTAGGGGTCACCGAGTACTTATTTCAGTCACCTGGCCTGTTGGATGAGTGTATCAGTGTTGCCTTGGGGGACGATACGTTTAGGGCAGACGATTTGGAATTTACTGTGGCTGCACGGTCTTGGAGTGAAATCATCACGTTTGGGAGCTTTAAATTGTACCGTTCTCGGTTCGAGACTACGCAAAATTACTTTTCGCCACGGTTTGCAGACGCAACAACGTTGGGTAACGAGATGATCAAGACTATATTTGAAAAGACGAAGCAGCGACGGTTGCATTGAGTGCGGGGGATTCTGTCAAAATAATATGAAGTTCTTTTAGTAGTCTACTTTGAGTCGTGCGTTGTCATCGCTTGCATAACGGAAAGGGGTTTTTGGTTTTTCTCGGTATTATCCGCTGTACAACTTCACCTATGTACTATATAGTTTTATATCTGTTTATTCCCATTTCGACATTGTTGCGTAAAAGTCAGAGAAGCTGCTGCAGAAACGGCCCCTGTATCGCTGGTGGCAAGAGCCGCACGTGGCTCTATCCAATTTTCCTATTCTCTTTGTCACAGTGCAAACAAGGTTTTTGCCACTAGAAAGCTCGCTAACTAAAAATTTCTCTTCCACAATTCCTCTTTTTCCATTGCTCCCATTTCTTCATTCCCACACTCACAGTTATAGACATATACATTTGATACAATATGAGTTACGGAGGTTCTTCTTACGGTGGCTCTTACCGTTCATCTGGCGGCTACGATCGTGATCGCAATGATCGCACTGGCAACGACCGTGATCACGGTCACAGCAGGGGAGGTTACAGCTCAGGAAGCTACGGCTCTCGTGGTGGCGGCTCTTATGGTTCGCGTGGCGGTTCGTCCTATGGCGGTTCTGGAGGTGACCGCATGTCGAATCTTGGGGCGAGTTTGAAGAAGCAAGATTGGAATTTGGACTCGCTTCCCAGATTCGAGAAGAACTTTTACAAAGAGAATCCTAATGTTACTACCCGTTCCCTGCAGCATATTGAGCAGTTTCGCACCGATAAAAAGATGACTGTTAAGGGTAACGATGTTCCAAGACCTGTGGAGACTTTTGACGAAGCTGGTTTTCCTTGTAAGTTGAATGAATTAGTGTCAGCAATAGACAGCAGACTAACGGTGTTCCAAGCATACGTTATCAACGAGGTTAAGGCTCAGGGATTTAGTGCTCCTACTGCAATTCAGTCCCAGGGATGGCCTATGGCTCTTTCTGGTCGTGATTTGGTTGGAATCGCTGAGACTGGGTCCGGAAAGACGCTTTCCTACTGTCTTCCCGCCATCGTTCATATTAACGCTCAGCCCCTCCTTGCCCCTGGCGATGGTCCAATTGTCTTGGTGCTTGCTCCCACGCGTGAGCTTGCCGTTCAGATCCAGCAAGAGTGCACTAAATTCGGTAAATCTTCACGTATCCGCAATACCTGTGTTTACGGTGGTGTTCCTCGAGGCCAGCAAATCCGTGACCTCGCGCGTGGCGTCGAAATTTGCATTGCTACTCCTGGTCGCTTGATCGATATGATCGAGTCTGGCAAGACCAATCTCCGTCGTGTGACTTATCTTGTCCTTGACGAAGCCGATCGTATGTTGGATATGGGTTTCGAACCTCAGATCAGAAAGATCGTCGACCAAATCCGTCCCGATCGCCAAACTTGCATGTGGTCAGCTACCTGGCCCAAGGAAGTCCAGCGTCTCGCCAATGACTACCTTCACGATTATATTCAGGTCAACATCGGTTCGCTTGAATTGTCTGCTTCCCACAACATTACTCAGATCGTTGAGGTTGTTACGGAGATGGAGAAAAGAGATAAGTATGTTGTCGAAGGTTTTTATTGTTACTTGTTATACTGAGGTCGCCTAGATTGGTCAAACATCTCGAAAAGGCCATGGACAATCAAGATTCTAAAGTCCTTATCTTTGTTGGCACCAAGCGTGTGGCCGACGATATCACTAAATTTCTTCGTCAGGATGGCTGGCCTGCACTGGCAATCCACGGTGACAAGGCCCAGAATGAACGAGACTGGGTTTTGAACGAATTCCGAACTGGAAAGTCTCCCATCATGGTGGCGACGGACGTCGCCTCCCGTGGTATTGGTATGATATACTCTGATTTCTGTTTCTAGATACCCTTAAATCTCTGCTTTTCTCTATTCTTGTTTCTTTGTACTGTTTTAACTCTCTTTGCCATCCGGCATCGTTTGGAGCACATCGTTTGTCTGGATTCTTCGCTTAGAAGCGCGATAATATCCGACGTGACAACTGGCTTAGGAAAGTTGCTCCATTGCTGTGCTTTGGGGGATTCTTTCTGTAAATGATTTTCTGTTCAGTGTATGCATGAGATTGTTGTGCAACACTTGAACCATATTGCGTCTTGGCTTCTTTCTTTCAACCCCCGAGTCATTCACAAACCACCTGGCTTCATTTTACCGTTCAGAAGGAGAGGAGAAGGAGTTGGACATTCGTTTTCTTCGCCGAAAATGCGTTAATTTCTAAAGATACAGACTATATCTTTTCTTTTGTTCCACGGTTTTGCTAGCAGAACAAGGGATCGCATAAAAGAAAGGATTTTGTGTATTTTATTAGAAGCTTTTTCGTGAGAAGAAAAAGAGATGATAATACATTTCTAAATGTTGTCCAATTGTACGTTATAACCTTCTCAGAATGCTTTATGGCACTGATTGTTCTCACGCCAAATACGAGGCCTCTTCATAAGAACTAAGATACTCCAATCTGGAGATTTTCAGGACCCACTATGTTGCCTGACTCGGTGTAAGAAAAGGAAAGGAAACGGCATACCAATATGTGAACGTATATTTTGTATACCTACGAGAAATCATGCAATTTGCGGTTGTTTAAACGTCGCTTGACAAACCAAATGATGCGTAGTATGCGAAATGAGGGTTAGAACATGACGAAGGCATAATAATCTATGAATAGAGGATGGAGAGCGCTTGAAGTCAATTCTTTTGAGCTTTTGATAACTAATCGATGCCGATAGATGTCAAGGACATTAAGTATGTCATCAACTACGACTATCCTAACAATAGTGAAGTATGTTACTTATTTTTTCTCATTTATATGGAGTGCGATACTAATGTATGTGTTCAGGACTATGTTCACAGAATTGGCCGAACTGGCAGAGCCGGCACTACGGGTACCGCCATCACCCTCTTCACCAGCGACAACTCCAAGCAATCGCGCGACCTCTTGACAATCTTGCGAGAGGCTAAACAGTACATTGACCCCAAGCTTGAAGAAATGGGTCGGTTCTCTCGAGGTGGTGGCGGGAACAGCCGTTGGGGCGGCGCCGGCGGCGGCCGTGGTGGTGGCCGTGGGGGATGGGGCAACCGATCCGGCGGCTACTCAGGCTCGAACACCGCACAGCTCGGTTTCCGAAGATGGTGATTATATTCTCTTTACTATCGATATGACTTCGGCGATTCGCGGTGCGACGATGTTGTGTTAAGCTTTCTGAATGATGAAGTGAAGTCAGAAATGTTTACTTCTTCGGATGATTTTTTTTCATGATATTCCTCAACGTGGTTGTTGGTCTCTGTGGTAGTTGACGTCGCGGTGATCGTGTGGTATACTAAATTTTGCATCTATAGAACCACTCGACCGCAAGGAATAGTTATCGGGCTTCCACATAGATTATTTGCGAATGCGATTTCCCCTTTGCTTCATTAATTTATGAACTCGGAAGTCAGGTAAAATAAAAAATTTAAGTTAATGTTACAGTGCTATATTTCCTTTAGTTTATATAGAAATTGGTGTTCTTGTAAAAATATTGGTGTGGGTTACAAAGTCATATATGACGTTGCTACTAATAAAGTCATACTGATATTGAAATTTAATGTTCGGGCTCATGGATGCAGCCGATAATCGTAAAGTTTGCGTGAACTGTGATTATCACTTATAACTACAACAAACAACCCATCTATTCTTTGAATCTAAACCAACACGAAAGACCATAATATCCTGTAACAACGGAAATCGTTTATATCATGCGCCGAACTTATCACGGAACAAAATATATGCAAATTCAAGAATGATATAGAGACCGAACAGTCATGTCTCAATCAATTTTTAAGGTTCCATTCATTTTGCTGCTCACCACACTTCGTACTACTTTGAATAACCAATCTTGAAGTGGGCGCAGCGTTTAGAAACCGTCCGTGCCATTAAATCCAGTAAATCCGCACAGCAAGAAGATCTTTAAGTACGGCTTCTTGGAAATCGAGTTGGTCCAATTCCACGCACTGGTCAGTCGTCCATCAATGCATGACCCGGCCTCCTGAAAATTGTCCGCGCCTGATCCATCAAACGCATGCTTGAAAAAATCACACAGAATGGTCTTTTTGAGGTCCTCGACGCTCCCAAACTGACTTCGGATCCAATCATACACGAACGGGTCACGAGCCACGACGTCGATATTGCTAATGACTGATTCTAGTGGGTTCAGGATTTGTGGGACTTGTAGATACTTGTCGAGAAAAAACCACGCATTTGGCACGCTTCTGTCACCAAGGTGCACGGCTGAGGAGCCGATCCATGATTTAGCACGTTTCTGTGCATTTGAGATGACGCCCTGCATAGCACGGGACACGGCAGGGCAGGATTGCACGCGGTTGAGACCTTGACCATTGTCGAGCAGACGGTACCTGGCGTGAGTGGAGAGCAAATCCTGATCTGCTAGGCTCCATAGCATGAACATATCATTCATGATAATGGACCATAGAGTGAGTGATTGGTTGACGTAGTAGTACTGTTTTTCGTGGTTATGTGAAAGCCTCGCTCCAGCTCTGCCAGAAGAAATAGCAAGCGTGTATTCGGATTCAATATTTTCTGGATGGAAATATTGCTGAAGATATTTCTGCATCTTCTCAACTGGATTCTTATTTGATCGCAGATAGGAGTGGTTATCGCCAATGGAGTACAGACATTGCCTGGTATTCGTAAATGACTAAATTGCATGAGGTATAGAGATGACATAAACGTACCGGATCTCATCCTGCGAAATGATGCCAGATTTATAGTACCTCCGAGCAAGCGTCTCAATAGCCTGTTCCTTCTGCTTAATTTCCGCCTGAATCTGTGAGCGTTTCTTGTGCTCGGGATAGATTTCCGCCGTAGCTTGCACTACCAGGTTATCCTCCAACAATGCCAAACAATCTTTGGACTCCAAAAACGAATGCACGGTCAATATTGGCATGTAGAGGTCAAACTCCATCACCTGTTGGATCTCAGGCAGTCGCGAATCCATGACCATGTACATTAATTTTCCGAAACTGTCGCGCATTTTCTCAGGGTTCATAATCTTGTATCGTCGACCAATCTCGAAAATCTTCTTGAACCATTTTGCATTCCGTGCAAAGTCCTTATCCTCGAACATCTCTTGGCCAAGCTTCATGTCAGTTGCAACGACTAGACCTGCAAGGATCGAGCAGATTTCTTGCAGTTGGCCGATGATGCGCTTGGCTTTTGACGAGTAGGCGAGCACGTCGACTTTGTCGGTGTATTCTGAAACGTTCAATGCGGCTTCCAACCTGCGGATTATTGAGTCAGTATATTCATCAAGTACATGCATCTGACGTTGAGGAAGTCTAAGCTCACAATCTGAGAAGTTTCCGCTCTCCCCGAGTCAAACGGATCGGAATGTACTTCGTCCGTTGCATCAACCAGGACCCAAAAGATGCCGATCCCTGTGATACAATAATGATAGGTTCCGCGAACATTGACAAGGTTGTGTTAGGAGTCATAGTACCACTAGCAGGTTCAGATTGCTCGTCGATATCCATGTTGTTAACTGACACGGTGTCAGGCACGTCCGAACTCGATTGGACTTCTCCATCCTCAGTCGTTTCCGGAGTCTCGTAGGCAAACTTCTTAATAGCATGGCCTTTTCGTTTCTAAATATCACTCAATAAGCATTCACACATGATATCCGCGAAAGCCAACGCGACAAGGCTATTAGAAAGTACGTACTCCAGTGCGATGCAAATACCCAAAACATACGTTGCAAAACTGCTCGTCGCAGGCCGTGCAGTACAACTCTGCAGGCTGGTCACCACACTCAATGCACAGCTTGTCGTCAACGGTCATTTCTTCCTCCTGTTCGTTATCATTTTCTGGGTTCTCCGCTAACAGTTGCTCTTCCTGCTGCGCGAGCAGTTCAGGATCCGCCACGAGAACCTGACCGAGTTCTAACTTCATCTCTGTGCCACTGATATTCTGGCCCGTTAGCTTCTTCGATTCGGCGGATATCTAAGACCTGTCCTGATAAGCCTGAGATTTTGCTGATGTTGGTGAACAGAACTATTCGTACTCCGTTTTATAGAAATTTAATACTAACAAAGATTGAGACTCTGTAATTTTGTTTGCCTCGACATTTTGTTAGTTCGGTTTAGGGTTTCTGCATTGAACGGTATTCCTGGTACCAAGAAGAGACTACAGACGCGGTAGTGCATTTCACTTCGCCGAGAAAGAGACATATGCCTCATTATTGGGATGTCGTTAAGTTTGATGTCGTCGTATAATGCTGGAAGTCAATTGTACGAATATTAATTATTTATTTGCAATTTTGGGACTTCAGAATTGTTTTATACCATATCCCATTAATTTATTTCGTGGCATGTAAGTTACCAAATGCACAGCAGCAGAATCAAACCATCATATGCAAGAAATTGATCAACACCGTTTGATATAGACAGGAATTGATATGGCTCATTTCGCTATTGTAAGAGTGTTGCACTTTTGCAGGTAATGATTGTCTAAGCTATTTGCTTGTCAATGCCGATGTCAGTGTCAAAATATCTGGTCCATCTCTGCGGCTCAGACTCATCCGCCAACCAAAAATCTGACTCCTACGGGGACTGATACAATACCACATTTGATTGCTACATCGATCGACAATTCAACTGAGGGCATTGCAGTTGAAATCTTTTGATTCGCATTTTATCTTGAGAAATGTCAGGACTAACGCTCCCGCGAGTTCTGAGCATTGCAGGTATTGATCCAATTCATCTTGTGCTCATCTCCGTCCAGCGCTCCTAATAAGCCAAATAAAGTCTAACAGTTCCTACTAGGGTCCGATTCATCGGGCGGAGCCGGTATAGAGGCCGATATAAAGACAATTACGGTACATGGGTGCTATGGGATGACTTGCATTACGGCTCTGACGGCGCAGAATAGTACGGTTCGATATCTTTTCGCGAGAGTAACAATGATTCTAACTATGTACACTAGCTACTGGCGTCAAAGCCATATTTCCCGTCTCCGACATGGGATTCATTGAGACAGCCCTGGATGCGGTGTTTACCGACGTCGGGGTTGATGCGATAAAGACTGGTAGGCTCACTCCGGTCTTTGACGTGTCGACGAATGGCTATTAATTTGGTGATAGGAATGCTTGCAAGCGAAAATACTATTAAAACCGTGGCAAAGTGCCTGCGAAAATATGGAGCAGAACAAATAGTGGTTGATCCAGTCATGATCAGCACGTCCGGCTCACAAGTGCGTATCGGTTCTTTCTCTCATATAAGTACAACTCTAATAATATTTTCAGTTACTGCCAGACTCCGCAGTATCAGCGTACCTAAGCGACCTCTTCCCAATCGCATGTATAATAACGCCTAATATGCAGGAAGCTAAATTTCTTCACAAAGTCGCTACCGGGACAGATTTCTCGGTAGAATCGTTAGAGGACGCCAAAGAACTGGCAAAGGAACTATTCAAACTCGGACCGAAATATGTGTTACTAAAAGGTGGTCATTTGCCTTTATCAGCTAACTACACAAGCGTGACGGAGAGTTCGCCAAGCCAGATTGTGGCCGATATTTTGTACGACGGGAAAGAATACTATATCTTTGAAAGCAAGTTTATCATCACCAAGAATACTCACGGCACTGGGTGTACATTGGCATGTAAGTTAACTCATAGCTATCGCTGTACGGTCTTGTTGATGGGGGTACTAATTTACAATTTAGCGTCGATTGCGTCCAATCTGGCGAAGGGCTTACCAGTACCTGGGGCTATTAAAAAGTCGATAGATTACGTTCACGACGCTATCGCCGATGATTTAGACCTTGGAAAGGGCAACGGACCAATAAATCATCTGCATAGGACCTATATCGAACCTTTGAGAAAGCGACAATGAGGGCCGTTATCTAAACCGCAATGGCAGTTTATGTGAAACTTGCAGTTGGATAGTGTATATAGCACAAAAATAATGTATAATTTATGGTTAAATAAAATGTTGTTGTAATCCAATGAGTACTCATTTAGGTCAGGGGTAAGTTGTAACTTTAGCTGCCGGCGCTCTACGCCGGTACGCTGTCTATAGAAAAGTTTGCGTTGGCGAAGGGCGAAACTTGCAGGCCGATGGCGACCCCTGATATGCTCAGCATCCGAATCCCATTAAACAACGGCATATCTTCGTCTAGTATATTAAGCATATAGCAGGGAATTGTCATAGCGCACGCTCTCAAGGTTTGGAGTGTCTAGCCGTATACTGCAATTGTTTGGGTTAATTGAGGTTGGTATCATGTTACATAGCAGCAGCAGTGCAATCCGCCGGCAACTCACGAGGACGAGCACGACGACTATCAGGCCATTAACAAAATCGAGCAATGCAGTCTGGGCTTCTTTCAACAACACGCGACATTTGCGGCTATTATGTTTAGAGAACCAAGAGTCTCGAGGTGGATTTGGGTCAGCGGTTGTGAAGAGTCTCGCCGAGAGCAAAAGGGCATTCACAAATGGTAATACACTCTTTTTCGTTCCAGTTCATGACTTTCGACTAACGCCATGGAAAAAGCCGCACATATTGAGAGGGAGGATGTTCAGCTCGAGTCCAAGGAGACCGAAAATCCTAATGCATCTGACATGATCATCGACGTTCAAAACGCCATCATTATCCGCGAGGAAAATGCGGACGTCTCTGCTAGTGGAGCTGCAGCGGGCATAAATACTTCCGACGACAACCTAGAGAATACCATCCACTCCGACGCAACTGCCGAATTCCACCTCGACCCGGAGGCCAAGCGATACGAAGCTACCGAGGACAACAGTACGATTGATGGCTTGGAATACCATTTACATGACGGGGAATTCCAAATTGAAGAACAGCCGGAAAGCAGCGTTATTTTCGACAGCGTGCCATGGTACTTGCGTGAGGCTAATGCACATTCTTCGGTCTCCAACGTTGCGCTACTGCCTGACATCCCAGAAGATGCCCCAAAGGAAGTCACCGAGATACTCAATTTTTTGGCGACGGACCTGGGATTGACGGAGCTAAGCCTAGTCGATCTACGGAATCGGAATACCACATTCGGCCCCAGTGCGATTATGATAGTGGGGACAGCTCGAAGCGACCGTCATTTGATCCGCGGGTCCGAGGAACTTCGTGTTCACCTGAAGAAAACATACCGTGCTAAGTCGCGTATTGAAGGTCTTGTGAGCAAGGACAAATTAAAAATTCAGGAACGCCGGATCAAGAAGAAGATCTCCAAGTATACAGGCGATGTTTCAGCTTATGAAAACGATCTCCGAAGTAATGGCAAGAATTCATGGGTATTTTTCGATTCTCGGGTAAAGGGTATTCATATACACATTATCACTAGCGAAAAGAGATGGCAACTGGATCTTGAGGGATTATGGTTACACGAGATGCCAAAGTTGGACGAACAACTAACGCGTTTCACGGCGTCAGATTTATTGCGAGACCGCACGAGCACCAAAAGGAAGGGCAAATCGGAGGCGAAAAGGTATGCGCATATGGGAGGCAAGCCAAGGATTTTCAATGATCCCTTATCGAGAGAGACACCAGAGTTTAGGATTTTTAGCCAAGACCACAGGCCGCACCAACCCTCTACCAATAACGGGTCGACGCCATACTCACCTGCGTTTGTGAGACGCAGTATGCACACGGTGTCTGTTATTTATAACGCGATTCCGAATGATGCATCTGGCACAGATACAGTACATGTCGATTCCACTAAGCAGGTCATCTTACCGCGACATGGCTTGCACGCGGCCCTGAGCGAAACGGAAATAGCTCAGAAAATTGAAGAGCTGACAAAAGCCGGCTTATCATTGCAATGCCAAATTGAACTCGAAGAAATTTTGACGGATTTGTGCCGCGCAGGGCAAGCCTCAACTTTACGCAACATTGCTTCATTAATTCCCGAAGCATTCACATGCTTAGACACCGAGGACGATATACAGAGTTTGCAAATTGCAGCGCTCACGAACTTTCTCATTCTCGAAAGCCACATTAAAACGAATTTAAGTGACGAACTACGGCCTATTCTAAGAGATTTCGATGACATACTGTCTTGGAATTCAGCGGCAGCAATCCATTGGCGACGACGACTAGAGTTTTTGCAGGTAGCCCATTCGTTGAATTACAACGAAGTTCCGGTGAGATTGCTTACGGACAGCTTGATGGAGCAGTTCGGGCACGGGGTTCCTATCCGGCAAGACGATTTCATGCTCGCCCTCACAACTATTGCGTTATCGAAGCAGTTCATTCCAGTAGAGAAGCAGCGTGCGAAGATTCAGGAGGCTGTAGTATGGGAGCGGGTTACTAATAAAAGATTTGCAGAGATATGTTATCTGCTACGGACCTGTGCTAGGCTAGCGAGATTAGAGATTTTTAATAACCCGGCCCTGTTCACTGTGCTGTACCGCGCTTGTATTCAGTTTAGTTATGACTACAACGTGCTGTCGCGGTATCCGCATCCTTCTGGCATGGGTCGCTGGGATAAGAGCGCCGACGTCATTCCAGTGGATCCTCGAGCGGGTATGATGGACAAGATCATGGTCAAGCATGGAATCGAGGCTACGCCGACATACATCTTAATGTCTCTCACTTCCTTAGCACACGCACAAAGATTCGATCTATTTTGGAAAAAATGGAAGGATTTGTATGTATATGGTGTCAAGCGAGACGTGTGGATGTGGTCTACAGTGGCGGTTTTGGTATCGCGATCTGGAAACGTGAATGCGATGGAGCATTTCTTGGCTTCTCAGTGGCCGATGATGATTGCCGAGTTTGAAGCGGATAGGACAGACGAATCACTTCCTGAGGAAATGCTTGATGCAGTGAATATCTGCTTGGATTTGGTGGATCCGAATGGTGTCATGTATAGAGATATCGCAGAGCTATGTAAGAGACCGGAAGCTGCTCAGGAAGTAGCGGAAAGTACAGAATTGTAAATATGTTGAGTAGATTTAATATTTAATGTCAATCCCAAAATGCCATAACTCCAGATCTATAATGAATTTGTCCAAAATACTGCTCTCACTGTAAATTTGAATGCAGTCAGCTGGACTGTCCAACGTCATTGCTGAGTCCTTCATCCAATTTAGTACCCAAATCGAGATCCGGTAGGAATTTCGTGCCTCGCAACTTCTCTGGAAAATACTCTTGCTGAACTTGTCCGTTCTCATAGTCGGGGTTATATTTATAATCCTTGCCGTAGCCAATCTCTTTCATCAGCCTTGTCGGTGCGTTCCGTAAATGTATCGGGATGGGGGCAGAACTGAATTCCGGATCGTTGTGCACTTTATCTTTCGCGGCATTGTATGCCCTATAAACCTTGACAGATTTCTTCGCCAATGCGAGTTTGACGGCGCAATGAGCCAACGCCATGTCGCATTCCGGCATGCCAACCTTTTCGGCAGCAGTATAGGCGGCGACGGCAATCGGAAGACACGAGTCATCCGCCAATCCGACGTCCTCACTCGCGATGCGGATCATCCTGCGTGCAACATATAATGGCGATTCACCTGATTCCAACATTCTTGCTAAATAGAGGAGAGTGGCATCCGGATCGGATCCTCGTACTGACTTGTGAAACGCGGATATAGTATCATAGTGTGCATCGCCTAGACGGTCGTAGAGTAAGTGCGTCCGTTGGAGGTCTGCTTTGACTCGGTCCAATGCTATGGGAGATGATGATGATGATGAGCGTGACCTTGAGTTGAGCAGGATTTCCAGAAGATTAATAACCGTGCGGCCGTCGCCGTCTGCCAGACCCGCGAGGTATCGGAGCGCGTCTTCGGTGAACACGCCGGTCTCGGAAGATCTAATATCCGATGCGTGTTCTGATGCCAATGATAATGATAGACGACTGATGATAGTGTATAATTCGTCTTGAGAAAGCTTTTGCAATATAAAAACACGACAGCGGGAAATCAATGCCGAATTCACTTTGAACGACGGATTTCTACGTACATTTAGTCAGTTATTTGTAGCAGATCATAAATGCGGTTGGGAGCTGACTCAGTAGTAGCGCCAATAAGCACTATGTCACCTCGCTCAATATAAGGTACTATGTACGAGGTCAGTATGAGATGTATGGCTCGACTAAGGAGTACTTACGGAATACATCTTGTTGGGCTTTGTTAAACCTGTGCACCTCGTCTAAAAATAAATACGTCCTCCGACCGGTAAGGCGCAACTCATTTCGCGCCTCATCGAACACTTTTTTGCAGTCAGCTATACTTGCGGAAGTCGCTGACAATTCCACGAAACGAGACTTGGTGGAACGCGCAATAATCTAAATCGGCAAAAGTTAGCTCGCTTCTGCCGTAGTAACGCTTTCTGGAGAGTTTGGTTAGACACATACTCTTGCTAATGTAGTCTTGCCCACTCCAGATGGTCCCCAGAAAATTAATGACGGACATGAATCGCCTAGCGTTTGTCAGATCCACCATATAATGACCGCCCGTATCAAGGTGACCTACTCTCGATAAACCTTCGCAGGATGCCGTTCTCTTTCCCCACTAAATTCTCTTGTCCCACAAACTCGTCTAAATTCTTCGGTCTAGCACGTTCAGCCAAAGGTTGCACGTCCTTCGCACTCTTCATTCCATTTGACTTTCCATTTATTATATTTGTCGTAGTCGAGTGTTGGAACTTTGGCTGCTCCTCTATGCGCCTCCTTATGTTTCGATCATCCTCAGGTGTAACAGCGACATCTGTCACACCAAGTAGTTCCTCGCCAGTAGAGCTCGTTCTCTTCGCTACACTGGCACGACTAAATATCGGCGCCACAGGCCCTTGATTCTTTGCCGGCGGCTCTGCGACCTTCCGTCGAGACGTCGGCGGCGGACTTGAGCATTTTTCATACGATTCTTGCGATTGTTGAGATAGATCTATGATCGAGCGCGAGACCGGGGTAGCTGGTATTGTAGGAGGAGACGGTGCCCATAAACAGGTGGTATCGAGATGCTTATTCATGTCCAGAAGTGGGATGTGCTTATTGCAAGCCGGGCAGTCGACAACTTGATTGCCGCCGGTTTGCATCTCGTTCGAGCCCATTACTTCTCCAGAATTAATTACTCGGCGACAGTCGTAACTTTTGAAAACAATTACTCACAAACGATTCGGGTTTATCCAAACAATAGAATGGAACTCGCTGCTTCAGTCGCGTCAGTCACGTTCACACATTCACGCGTCGCGCTTGTAGCTCACTAGAAGTGGAACCCTAAGACGTCATATTTGGTGCAGAGCTAGGGAAAGGGGGCCCGCTTGGTTCAAAAAATGACGTAGAGCGACACCAAAACTCCGTGTCGATTGTTGTCGGACGCAAAGAAACGGTAATTGTTTATTCTTATTGAGTTAGTTAAATGACGCACCGGCAACTTGTAGCTACTTTTCTTTATGCTTCACAGCGCAAACTATAAAATTGCACTAAAATTTATCGATTGTTAATTCTGAGAGTTATAACACAGAGAGTCAGGACCTTACGAAATATAGAGTCCGTATCTCCTTCTGGTCATTTAACATCGCCCATTCAACTGGTTACACCCAGTTCCCATGGAGATGTCCTCGCTATTTGATGTCGCTGCTATTTAAATGGAGTACTGTTCCGTCTTATGAATGTTGCTTCGACAGTGGGACAACAATAAATCCACGGCTAGCTCTCTGTACCGAATGCCGATTAAGAGACTCAAAGATAAATAGATGTATCAAACGTGTACTTTCGGCAGCAGTCTCTGGAACAACACAAGCACACCTATATTCACTGATCGTGAGAAGACAATACAGGAAAACAAATTTGAGACACGAAAAAAAAAACCGACGAGAACAGTCTGATACAAAAATCTACTAAATACATTAAAATCAAAATAATCCCAGAAATGATACCGCACCGCATCCAACGCTAAATGCTCAAGCTATTCGATATTGTTATTCCTAGAGAAACAGAAAAGTGCAAAACCACTCTTAAGGCAATGAACATGATCATCTCTGTCCATTAATCTTTTCAACACCATGTTAGCATAGCTAACCCGCCGATATAATCATTGTCATAGATATTTATTCGTTGCGTCTTGTCATAAAATAAAATACTGTCTTAATTAGATCCAGATTCTTCACTATCGTAATATTTCCGTAAAAATGACTCGCTCTCGGCGTATTCTTGCCGCACTGACTCAAGAATAATCTGGATTTCCTTGAGACAGAGTTCTGGGTCATTCAATTCCGTCGTACCAGTCTCATCTTTCTTAGCTCCCAGGTGTTGTATCTTCTCGCACGAGTTCTTGACCTTGGTGAGACCTAAGGCAGCGGAAGATCCTTTCAGGAAATGTCCGAGTGATGACAGCTGATCCAAGTCGCCATTGGTTCTGCAAACAAGCTCATGTTAGCATATATCAGAGATCGGTGGCCACGCGGCAATTTTCCAGCAAACATAAGCCACCAAAACAAATAAGTCATGGAAGAGGAAAAGACTCACAAGGCTGTGTCCATTTGTGTGAAAGTATTCTCCGCCTGCTCGAAAAAGTTCCAGACAATACTCCGACTGAACTCTCTGTCATCCTCGTCGTCGTCCATCTCTAGTATCTGGCCGAAGGTGTTCCAGTCGATGACGTCGGCTACGGTCTCGGGGTCTAGGTTCGCCATGGTGCAGAGCTAAGTGTTTGTGAGGCGGCACAGAGTGCGAGCGTGACACGGGGTACGAGAGGTTGAGAAAAATATGAGTGGTGGTAGGGAATTGAAGGACGCTACTGGATCGAGGAATATGTCAGTAAGTGCATGCACGAACAGGGACAACCACCAGTTATTCGCAACGTGCGGTTGACACAGCGGACACGTGTACAGAACGGAGGTCAATTGGAGCAGAAAACGGAAACACACCTGATGGGGAGAAGAGCAGGCAGGAAGACTACGTTCGAGCCAGATAGACAACTATAAAAATTCCGGGATTCGTGAAGCAGCAGGCACTAATGTGTAGTGAGGACAAGAGGCGTCAAGCTGCGAGTGACGAGCAGAAGAGATAGGCAAGCGGGGGTCGTGTGAGAGAAGCAAAGTAGTGATTTCAAACGACACGATAGCGTAGACGAACAGGATGGAGAAGGTGAGCAGTGGAAAGCCTGAAGGGCCCCCTAAGGCTTTCAATTTCGGGTGGCCGCTAACAGGCTTTCATTTCTAACTGTGGTGTCGACGCTGCCCCGTCGATACTCGACGTTTGTGTCGCCATGTCGGCCGACGTCATGTCCGAAAAAAGAGCCCGCTCGAGCCCCACCAGCGCCCACCAGCGCAACATATCAGAGCATTTGTGCCGCATCTGTCGCGCTTCCACCTAACCACAGGATTGCTCAAGAATGGAAAGGAATGGAACAATAGGCCTACTCTGACTAAGCCCCCACACAAATATGCGTCAGCATGTAACCCGATCTGACGCCTGCCCCAATTTCTAGCACGAGGACGTACAAGCCCTTCTGAGCTGCGACCAGGTCGTTCGCCCCCCCCTTGAGCCAGTATCCCATCAACAATAGTATGGCCGTTTCTCGCCTAGCTATGACCACTCCCGGGACGTGCTGCAGTGATGCCAGGGCCGCCTTGGCAGGCAGGGTCTAACACTATAACAGTTAGCGCGGCCTCGTGACGATTGCGCAGTCTCTCTCTCTCCTACAGTTTGCCCTTTGTATCATACCAGACTCTTGTGGTCCCCGCGGTGTGGATAAGCCGTGGGACGCAGGGAAATGGTTAGAGTACAACCCCCTGCACAAGGACCAAACTTCCTATCATAAAAGCGATGAAAAGTCCAGTAACTTATTTAGATTTCGTATTTACTCTATAAAGACTAGTGGATACAGTCCCCATCAATTAACAAAATAAACCCAAATATTACGTCGGCTGGCTATTCGACACACGTCAGACAAACAACTGGACAACCAGAGATGCCCAAAGAATAATACACGACGATCTACTTGAATCTGGAAAATATCCAGTATTTTGATCGGGGATCATACCCACTGTCAGCTATCCGATGACTGTTGACCATCCGGTATCACGATCGGCACTGCCTTACGGGTTCGATTGTCCCATTGTTCCCACACCATCTACACAGCTAGAGACATTGACGCCTTCAGTTGCTGCAAATCTCGCGTCATTTCAGGCGTACCTCCGATCCTCGAAGCGCATACTTGCTTTAGGTTGGTAAATTTCTCTCAATACTGGAATCCTCATTTCGGCTAATATGTATCATTCAGTTGGAGCCGGCTTATCGGCATCGTCCGGCCTGCCAACTTTTCGCGGCGCTGGTGGATTATGGAGGAATCACGATGCTATGGAATTAGCAACGCCGGAAGCATTCAGCAATGATCCATCGCTAGTATGGCAGTTCTACTCCGCTAGACGAGCGGCCGCGCTCCGCGCAATGCCAAACAAAGCGCACTATGCTCTTGCAGAGCTCGCCAAGCGTATGCCTGAGTTTCTTACTCTCACACAGAACGTCGACGGCCTGTCGACGCGCGCGAATCATCCGCCGGATCAGCTATTACATTTGCATGGCAGCCTGTTCTCGCTCAAATGCACATCTTTTTATTGCGATTTCCAAGAAGATAATCATTTCATGCATCCACTCACTCCGGAACTCGCAATCGCATCGGAAATATCGACGCCCTATACACATATACCGCAATCGGGTCTGCCTCGTTGCCCGAAATGTCATACCGGACTCCTTCGACCCGGTGTCGTGTGGTTCGGTGAGCCGCTGCCATGGCGAGTCGTCAAGGCTGCAGATGATTTCATATCGGCCGGTAAAGTCGATTTGATTTTGGTGATAGGCACAAGCGGAACTGTATACCCTGCTGCGGGATATGTCGACCGCATTCGTATGCAGGGCGGCAAAGTAGCTGTATTCAACATCGACATTGACGACAGTGAAAGCGACGATGACATCTCTGAGATGGAGTCTGAACGCTCCTATGCAAATCGAACAAAATGGACATTTGAAGGGGACGCCGCGGAGTGGGTTCCTGTGGCCTTAGAACCGATTATCGGACAAATCGAGGTTCAGGAGGGGAATAGCGGAAATCTGGTGTAGGCAGGTCAGATGATTAATAGGCGTATGACCAGGTCTGATTCTAGTGTAAATATTGTGTATATAATGCGATTCAGGCGTTCAGGTCGTATATGGTCTATGCATTTAATCGCGTGCTGGTACAATAATCTGGAGACTGTAACTTCGACCGGTCTCGGATACGACATCCCAAATGCGTATCTCGTTCCAATATATAGCTTGGTTCAACTACAGATATTTCGGACTAAGCAAGTTTTATTTGCACAAAGTAAGTACAAGACTATCCTCGATTCTGTCTGTGGCAGAAGTTTGTCAAGCTGCGATTGGCAACCCCGATCCCGCAACAGCCTATGGGTGCTGCTGAGGGAGATTCTAGCGTATGGCTTGTAGAATCAGCTTACCAGAATTATTATCCTCTCTTAATTCCTCGAAGGTCAGGTTGCCTTTTACTCGACGATCCAGGACAAGTGCAGTATAGTACATATCAGATTCGTCCATGAAACCATATTACTTGTTGTACTTGTTTATTCTTTCCTTAACCGCAAGTCCAGTGTCAAGGTCGAGACATACAAAGCCATTCTTAGATTCAGAGGAAATCGTACAGTTCATAGTATGGCAGGACGGCGAGGCTGATCTGTGGCTTTGTTTTCGAAATAAACAAAGTCAGTTTGTTGAATTTCGAGAGCACTTCATGGATTTGCGTGAGCCGTAGCCAATCTTTGAGCAGTAAATGTTGGTAGGCAGTCTGTAGCTCTAAGAACTAGCTTATTTGTTGCCTTGCATACAAGTCATAGTTGAGCATACGGAACACTGAATTCCGAGTGGTCGTTTTCTTACAGACTTCATTCCACTTCTACTTACGTTGTGGCGTTCGATCAATCCAAATAGCTAAGATGCGGAGTCTTGCCATCGGAGTCTGAGTTCCAATAGGCATGGGCATGGGATCATAGTACTGCAGACGTCGTGCTCAAAAAAAAAAACCAATTCGTGTTCTGGGTATCATAAACATTTAATTATCGGCGACGATAATCGCACCGTCACGGTTATTAACGATATCTAACGTCTGGGATACGATAGAACGATAATTATTGGCCGACCTTAAGTTCGACGACGCCGATTGCCGGCCCAAACCTTGCCGATATCGTATCGCCAACAGCCCTAGTCGTACGATGTAGGCACACGTTGTTTACGTATTGCCACATTTCATCAACTCATCGCATTGAGCAAGTTTGTTGGGCAAGATTTCTGTGAACTATTATAGAAAAGGTCCGTGAGAAAACTGCTGTAAGGCTAGGGTTGTAGTGCGTAAAAGTAATCATAGTGATAAGAAGTCCGCACAAGCCAAGGGCCGAGGCAACTGTTCAGCGGAGGACAGCTGATTTGTCCATGTCGCGGCGATGGTGTAATATTCTTGTTAGGTCACCCTGGTTTCTGCGATGGCTGTCAGTATAACCCAGGCTGTATCTGGTCAACAAGGGCTGCTCGAAGGACACGAATTCATGATAGAGTGATTCGAGGTTTCGCGAGAATAGCGACCTCGAAAAGCAAAGCGATCTCTGGTTACTGTCGTCCTCATATTGATTTGGATTAGATCCTCGACTTAGGCCGAGTACAGTTAATGGCCGATGGGACTGGCTAATTAAAAACAATGAACAGGAACGTGAAGGAACAGGCTTTAATGAAAAAAATTTAATGTAAGTTAATAAGTAGTTTACGCATGCTGCATGGAGAGTAAGCAACATTTCACTATTCGGGATTCACATTGAACGGTTCCACTTACTACTTGTGTTTGTTACTATGCAGATAACGCCCCCACTTTAGCCCAAACGTCAATTTGGCAGCAAACCTGCGCATGCCAGAAAGTCAGTTCGCCCTTCCGCATGCGATTGGTATTTCTGCTCCTGTACTCAACTTCTCTTCGATGGCTTTGCGCAAAGTGACTCATTCCCAATTGAGTTGAAATAATTACAATTGCCGACAAAGTTATATATATATATTACTTTTTTCGGACTTCACGATTCGGAGGAAAGAGTGCATTTGTCACCAATGGATTGTGAAGCATGTTTGTTTTTAAGCTTTAGCTAACCGTTTCCGAACTTGTGTAAACTTTATTCGCTATCGATCACAAAATTCCCGCGACGCCGGGGCCATAGGACCCATCGACATACAATACATCAGGATATCCCCGATTCCCATGAAAAGATTCACGTCAAGATTTCACTCACTCGGGTTTTGTCTGGTCGGTCAGTTGGGACTTATAATTCATCCCACCCCCGTGAATTGAAATTCAAGTGCCTGCTTGCTAATCAGATGGTCAAATTTGTCAGCCAGCGGCCACTAGTTCATCCGCAGCCTCGTAGGATTTGAAATTGGACGAATTAAACCGTGCACGTTCCCTTGCCTGCACTAGACGTATATAATACCTACCTTAGAGAGGTATATATTTTCGTAGCGTCAAACGCGGTTCAGCAGTTACGAGATGTCGACGGCAGGCAGCAGTGGCTCGATGGCATCCACATTGGGAACACTCGAACATCGAAACACCACGATTAGCGACGGTCGGTGGGGTGAGGCCGTCGAGGGTGCTGGTGTTGATGTAGCCCAGGCGGAGCAAGAGTTTGAGGAACTTCGACAAGAATTATCACGTACCTCGAGAATTTCACGCATTACTTCATCGCGTTCGGATGCCGGAGGATATGATATTGAGAAGCACGCTGTCGATGACGAAGAGGAAGGCTGGGATTTGGAAGCTTGGATACGGAATGAAACGAAGAAGGAGCATGACTCTGGTCTCAAGCCAAAGAGGGTACATTAGTGAAAATGGAATCGCTATTATGGTACGCCATTAACAGTCCTCTAGATCGGCGTGTCCTTTAAAAGTCTCACTGTCACGGGAGTTGGAAGCGGCACGAACTATGTCCAGACATTTGCCGACGCATTTTGGGGATTCTTCGGCCTGGACATCTGGAACTTTATCAAAGCACATGGTCCGGCGCGCTTGCGACCCAAGCCAACCATTCGGACAATTATTCAGGACTTCAGTGGACTCGTTCGAGCGGGAGAAATGCTTCTTGTGCTGGGATCTCCTGGTTCTGGCACTACTACATTACTACGTGCACTCACCAACCAACGAGATGGATATGTTGCGGTCGATGGCGAGGTTATTTACGACGGCATCGACGCTGAAACAGCCGCCGAACAATATCGTGGAGAAATTATCTTCAACTCTGAGGATGACAATCATATATCAACGTTGACAGTTTCTCAGACACTGCGGTTTGCATTGAGCTTGAAGACCCCGGCGATGCGAATTCATGGAGAGACGAGAGCGGAATTTGTTGACAAACTTCTTAACTTGTATGTTAAGATGTTTGGAATTGAGCACACTTTGAACACGTTAGTGGGTGGTGACGCGGCAGCCAGAGGTATTTCCGGAGGTGAAAGAAAGCGAGTGTCTATTGCGGAGGTAAGCGTTTCCTAGATATGTTTACTTGCTTACAACTAACAATCATTAGGTCCTGGCCAACAGAGCTGCAATCGTCGCGTTTGATAACTCTACTAGAGGCCTGGATTCATCGACAGCGGTTGATTATATCCGTTCACTCCGAATCATGACGGATCTGATGCACTCGACTACTATTGTGACCCTGTACCAGGCTGGCGAGTCTCTATATCGTGAGTTCGACAAAGTCTGCTTAATTGACTCTGGGCGCCAGATATTCTTTGGTCCGGCCGAAGAAGCTCGACAGTACTTCATAGATCTTGGGTTCGAATCGCTGCCTACGGTAACGACTGCTGACTTCCTTACATCCGTTACAAATCCAGTAGAACGCCAGATACGACCGGGTTTTGAGGATCTGGCACCCCAGACTCCGGAAGCCCTTGAAGCGGCGTTCAAAGCATCTCGTTATTATACAGACTCTCTGAAAGAGATCGAGGAGTACCACAATGAATTGCAGAATACCGGGCACGCTTCGGCTTCAGAGTTCGTTAAGGCAGTCGCAATGCAAAAAGCGAAAAGTTTGGGCAAGGCTAGTCCTTACACAGTGTCGTTCGTGCAACAAGTAGGCTACCTCGTTAAGCGGCAGTTGCAGCTGCAGTGGCAGGATCAGGTTTCTCTGCGGTCGAAATTAATAAACTCGGTCGTCATTGGCCTGGTCTTTGGATCGCTGTTCTATAACATTAAGCAGGACACCAGTGGTGCTTTCAACAGAGGCGGGATAGTTTTCTTCGCTCTGGTCTTCAACGGCTGGGTGTTGATGATTGAGTCGGGTATGGTTATCGCGGGCAGAAGTCTTGAGAATAAACACCAATCATTCGGCATGTATCGGCGATCTGCCTTGACGCTGGCCAAAACGATTGCGGAATTGCCGCTTCTATTCGTTCAGATCACTGTGTACATTCTATTCCTTTACTTCCTTTCGGACCTTGCACAGACGCCCGGACAGTTTTTTACATGTGTGCTCTTGATCTTGACGTCAACTTTTGGACTGCTCTCTTTCTACCGCGCCGTCGCAGTGTTCTCGAATGATTTCCATGCCTGTCTCAGGCTTGTTGGTATGATACTTTACGTTTTAGTTTTTGCCGGAGGTTACGTCAAGTCACAATATTCCATGCCATGGTGGTACCGGTGGATCTACTATATGGACCCGCTGTCATACGCCTTCTCGGCGCTTATGTCCAATGAGTTTCATCAACGCGAAATGCTCTGCGCGCCTGATCAGCTGGTCCCCGCGCTCGGCCCACATGGATCGCCAGTCGATATCACTAACCAGGCTTGCATAATCCCTGGATCTGAGCCTGGACAAATGTATGTTAACGGCGATCGATACGTGAACATACAATTTGGTTACGAACGACATGATTTGTGGCGCAACTTTGGTATTCTCATTGCGTATTTTCTGTTCTTCCTGATGGTACAAGTGGTCGGGTCGGAGTTGATCACTTATAGCACTGCAGGCGGAGGTCAAGTCAAACGATTTGTCAAACAGCGCAAGTCGGCGCAACTGCAGTCGCAGTCGACAGTGGAGACGACTGTCCCTGACACAGCCACGACAACTTCATCATCGCCAGCTACGTCTGAGAAGGTGGTTGATGAAGAGAGACCATCATATGTCAGGCAGGAAGGACCTCTATTCACTTTCCGAAACGTGAATTACGTTATTCCGACACCAAATGGCCCACGTCAGCTCCTCGAAGACATCGAAGGGTACGCTGCACCGGGAAAATTACTCGCTTTGATGGGAGCCTCCGGCGCAGGCAAGACGACGCTCCTGAACGCACTCTCGCAGCGTATGACATTTGGAACTGTTACCGGTGACTATCTTCTTAACGGATCGGCTCTGGGTAAAGATTTCCAGCGAACGGTGGGATTCGTGGAGCAACAAGATCTTCATGAAGCAAACCAAACTGTCCGAGAGGCGCTGAGATTCTCTGCTCGATTGAGACAACCTGCGGATGTACCCTTAGAAGAGAAGTACGCGTATGTTGAAGATATTATCAATCTCCTTGATCTCGGCCCGATTGCGGACGCGCTTATCGACTATGTTGGCTGTGGATTATCCGTCGAAGAACGCAAACGTGTGACAATCGGAATAGAACTGGCTTCTAAGCCGCGATTGTTGTTTTTGGACGAACCGACGTCTGGTCTTGATTCAGAAGGTGCATTTTCTATTGTCACTTTCCTCCGCCGGCTTGCTCAAGCTGAGAACCTCAGTATAATTTGCACGATCCATCAGCCATCTAGTATTCTGTTTAACCAGTTTGATAACCTTTTGCTTTTGAATCGGGGAGGCAAGACCGCATATTTCGGACCAATTGGGGACAATGGCGGCTCGTCAGTTATCAGCTATTTTTCGAAACGAGCGGCTGGTCCGGCACCTGACGAAAATCCGGCCGAGTATATTTTGGAAGTTGTCGGTGCAGGTATTCGTCGGTCAAAGACAGATTGGTTCCGAATATGGCAGGACTCAGAAGAAAAGCAGAACCTGGGCAAGGAAATCAGCCGGTTGATTGAAACGAGAAAAAGTAATACTGCCACGGAACAGCGACCGGGAGAAGATCTAGAGTATGCAGCGCCGCTGATGGAGCAGATCAAGGTTGTCACCATACGGTTATGGCTGGATTTCTGGAGAACCCCTTCGTTTGGGTACTCGATAATTTTCATCTCGGTCATGTGTGGCATTATTTCCGGTGTTATATTTTTCCAACTCAAAAATTCGATTCTTGACATGCAATCTCGGGGGTTCTTGATGTTCTTCGCTATTATCGTCAGCATTCCGACGGTTAACGCGATTGAGATTCAATTCATCCTGGCGCGAGACTTGTACGAACTTCGTGAACGGAACGCGAAGGTATACTCCTGGATCGCCCAAGTTACGGCCTACATTATCTGTGTGACGCCATACGCGATTCTTGGATCAGTGACTTTCTTCCCGATTTTCTGGTACATGCCTGGCATGTATATGAAGGCATCAGTTGCTGGATTTGGGTTCCTCGCTGTTCTCTTGCTTCAGCTCTGGCACAATTATCTTGCGATATGGCTTGGTGCTTTTGTTCCTTCGCTGATTACGGCAGGCATCATCAACCCGTTCTTCTTTGTGATCACTGAGGTCACAGTTGGTATCATGATTCCGTATACTGCGTTGAACGGATTCTTCAAGTACTTCATATACTGGGCCAATCCCTTGAGCTGGATTGTCCGCGCAATCGTCACTACAGCACTGCATGACGTTCCAGTTATCTGCGGCGAGTCCGAACTAGCGATCTTCACACCACCAACGAACTCGAACATGACATGCGACGAGTTTGCTGGCTACTGGGTTGAGAACTATTCTGTCGGCAGGTTACTTAACCCGGACGCAACTTCGAACTGTCAGTTCTGCCAGTACACTGTCGGTGATGACTACTTGCGTCAGATCGGATTCAGTTACTCAACGAGGTGGAGAGATCTTGGCGTGTTCTTTGGCTTTGTGGTGTGCAATATTTTTTTTGCGTATTTCATGTATTATGTGATGAGAGTGGTCAAATGGAATTGGATTGGAAAGTTGAAGAGGATGGTGAGACTAAGGTGATAAGCCAGTAATGTGTAATATTTTGAGACATATAGAGCATAGCAAAATAGATAAGAGTAGATAAATAATCAATGCATTTTTTGTACATATTAACAAGTTGTGTGGTTCCGAGACAAGAACAGGAGACTAAATTAAGAACTTGCGGGAGATCGACGAGCCGGTTATAGCCGAGGTAAGGGTCACACGTCATCTCGGAAGTCGGATGAAAATTGCCGGACGCGGCGCTGAACCAGGGAGGTGGACGGACATTATGCAGAATGAGGCCGGTACCTGCATCAGGGGAAAAAAAGAATGCTACAAGCAATTGAATTGCGGCGGTAAGAGAAGTAAATTGGTGTGGTTCTAAACGAGCTGCCACACAAGAAGTGCAAGCTAGGAAGAAAAGTTGTTCTGTTGGGGAAGGGGGAAGGTGGTATGACGTCAAGATATCTGGGACATCATCGCCAGTGCTTTGTTCAGATCGCGTCTCGCCATTGACCGGTGATAGGCACAAATCACCCGCTCCGTCACCTGCTCCACTAATTGCCACACATCCTTCACTGGCAAAATGCGGCTCCCCGTACACGGCGATGGTCTGATCTATACCAATTGACTAGTGAAGGCGGCGGCTATAATTAACCCGTCACGGCTATAAAACTACTGCTGCTCGAATTTCTTTCAGACTATTCTGTTCTGTGCTATATCAAGTTAATATTACCCCTCCCCATTTATCCTTAACTCGCCGACCTTTTTCAATATCTGACACGATGACGATGACTGAGACGGAGACGGAGACGGAGACGGAGACGGTCCCTCTTGGCGACTACCTCTTCCAACGTATTCACCAACTCGGGATCACCAAAATTCTCGGATGTCCTGGCGACTTCAACATGGCCCTTCTCGACCACATCTTCAATGTCGAGGGACTGGACTGGCTCGGCAACTGCAACGAGCTCAACGCCGCCTATGCTGCTGATGGCTACGGCCGTATCCGCGGTCTACCTGGGGTTATCGTCACGACATACGGCGTTGGCGAGCTGTCAGCCATTAACGGCATCGCTGGTGCCTTTGCTGAGCATGTCCCTGTGTTGCACATCGTCGGAACGCCGGTACGTCCCGAGATGGAGTATCGCATGTGGATGCATCATACTCTTCCTGCAGGGTCTGATTCAGAAAGCCCCGATCACCATGTGTACAAGCGAATGAGCGCTCCAGTGAGGTGCGTTTGTGCTGCGCTGGACGACGTCGACACACTTGCAGAAGAGATTGATCGTGTGCTGATTACTATTTGGCGCAAATCCTTACCTGGATATATCTATGTTCCACTTGGCAAGTTATCTTGTTCAATGGGTTGGAACGATGGTGCTAACGAAACTTAGATATTGTTAACGCACCCGTCCCTAAATCTAAGCTGGACGTCGAGCTCAAACTCAAGATCATCAACCCTGATCCTTCCCTAGAAGACGCACTCGTGCTCGACATCCTTGACGCAATTTACAAATCTAAGTCGCCAACAATTCTTGTCGACATTCTTGCTCGCCGTCATCGCTCACGCCACTTGGTCATGGAACTTATCGACAAGACTCGAATCCCATCGTTTTCAACCGACCTGGCAAAAGGTTTCGTTGACGAAGATCATCCTGCGTTTGTCGGGCAATATAACGGCCGGTTGTCACTCCCTGGTGTTGCGGAAGCTGTCGAAAGATCAGACGTGGTCATCAACATAGGGCCATTGATCAGTGACTCGAATACTGGTGGCTTCACGCGCTTTATCGAAGACAAGAACTTGATCGTGCTACATCCTTCCTATGTCGAAATTTTTGGTGTGCGTCATGAAGGGCTTCATTTCCTTCCCATTTTGGAGAAGCTCGTCGCGCAGATCGACAAGTCAAAGTTGCCCAAACTCAGGACTGTGGAGTCATTCAACATTGGTCCCTCTAAAGTTGTTGAATCTCCTGCAGATATCTCCACCTCATATTTCTACAAGTATATTGGCGATAACTTCTTAAAGGCCAATGATATCGTTTTTGCAGAGTCGGGCACTGCACAGTATGGTATAAACGAGGCCAGGTTTCCAAACAATATTAACTTTACCACTCAGTTGTATTACTCTTCCATTGGTTTTGCTCTACCCGCTGCACTAGGAGCCTGTGTGGCTCAGAGAGAAATCGAAGCTGAGGGAGGTGCGAAGGCGCGTGTCGTACTTTTTGAAGGTGATGGCAGCGCAATGATGACGATTCAGGAATTGTCCACAGTTACAAGGAATGGATATAACCCAATAATCTTCCTAATTAACAACAGCGGATACACAATTGAGCGCGCGATTCACGGACCAGAAGCCAAGTATAATGACATCTCACCGAACTGGCACTGGACTGAATTGTTCAAGACGTTCGGTGCTGACGAGAGCAAGTACTTTGCCGCCAAAGTCACTACAAAGAAGGAATTTGAGGACTTGCTGGCGAGCAAGGAATTCGCTGAGGCGGAAAGCAAGGCGAGGTTTGTGGAAGTTGTTATGGATAAGATGGATATCCCCTGGCGATTGTCAGGACAGATGGCTATCATGGGTGAGAAGGTGAAACAATGGACCATTGATTACAGCTCAAAGAGGGGAGAGGTTCCTCGAGCGCTGTAATTGGTATAGATTTTCGTATTTGACTTCTGTATGCTCTAATACAATATATGTCCTTGCAGGCTGCGTTAATAAGTCGTATGAATTGAGTAAACTTGTGCTTTCGGCAGAAATATTGCAACATAGTTCGCAGAAACTGTCTGTAAAGTCGTCATGTGCCGTGCGGCTAAAGCGACAATTGGGACTGGCTGGATCCCTTTGAGGTCCCGCAATTTGTCTAGCATATTCTCTGTACACTTACTATTTACTATGAGCAGCGAAATTACTCCCCGTGCCAACGCTCCATTATTGCATTTATTTCAGGGCAAGGCTGTTCGTCTGATTGGCAAGGTCACCGAAGTTCGCGGCGAAACTGCCACACTTGACGCTGCCGGATCAGTCACTGTTTATGCCACTAGAGTACGTCCTGTATACCTACGGAATCAAAATCTTAAGGCCTAGTATTGACTGTATTACATCGAATCTAGGACAGCAATTTCAAAGAAGGAAATGTGTATGAAGTTATTGGCAGGGTACAGCCTGATCTTTCACTGAAAATGCTCGACGGGATTGATTTTGGCACGAATATCGGTACGTTATGATTGTATATAATAATCTGTCCAGTTACGGTAGTTATTGACGGTTAATTCCAGATATGGACAACGCGAACGCTCTTGCAGAGTTATCTCAACGCCACCATGAAATTTTCTTCGACAAGTAACAACGGTTAAAAAAGGTCAGCAGAATCACAAAGGCGGATGGCAATCGCCCCGATAAGTTCCAGAAATGTCGGAACTGTGTTGGATAGGATACGATATCTTGTTTGCATGGTTATTATTTGACTTCTGCATACAGCGAAGGGCGCTCTTGTGGTCTCTGTTTGCTTGTGTACATTAACAGTTATTGATTTAAGAATATTTATAACGCTTGTTCGACATGCGATTATCCGAACAAGCATTCTTATAGATTACGTCAATAATTCATTATTCTATAGGTTGCTCCTCGATCATTCGTAGCCACCAGAACATGATAGTCTCTTTCCCTAGGCCAACGCGTACATGACGCGTTCTCTGAAACGCGTGAACAGACCAGCCCCAACCCTAGCATCATGACTGCTCCACGCGTCTCTCTCCTCCAAGCATCCACATCAATTATAGCAGCATCAGTCTTAAAAGTCGCGACACACCTACTATGCCATCAATAGAGGAACCTACCATGGTGGCATATCTGGGCGATAATATTGACCCAGAAATTGAGACAATGTGCGAGTCCTTGCAGAAGTCGTACGCCATAAGCCCGTCCGACCTCTTTTACAAAATCGAATCCTATAGACTCGAACTCGCAGGCAAAAGCGACATTTCTACAGTTCCAGTGACGAAACAATTGCTTGATGACTTGCGGCAGGAATTTCAAGCGCAACTGGAGCGGAAACAAATGAAGCAGCGCGCTGCCAATGGTGGCACCCCTCAGATAATTTCGTCTTCGTCTCCTGCTCCGAGTGTCACACCTGCGAAACGGAGATTTGCTGGATCGGTAGCAACACCGACGCCACTGAAGAGCTCGCCATTTTCTGATAAGTGAGAAAACTTATGGTGACATAAGCTCGGAAAATCTTGCTAATAGGACATATTAGGAACAGTACGTTCGCGACGCGGACTGATGCGGGCAAGGTGCTTGAGACATTGAACAGCGAGATTGAAATCGACAGGGCAGACACATCGCCCGAGAAAGCCAAAATTACAGCATTTATGGACATAAAGAAATACCAATACAGAACCATGCGCCAGGTACTGCTTGAGGCTTCAGAATACCTGGATGAGCGGATAGAGCGATTTGCGGATCTTATCCAGGAGCAACTGGCCGACGAAGTACGGAGGAGCGACAAGCCAGACGCGGTACTGGTCACCGCGGCCGAAAGGCTTTCAAATCCAGCTGCGATTACGCATGATGATGTTATTGTTGTTGGAAGGATAGTTTCGGATTCTGTTCATGCGGCGGATTCATCAAAAGTTAATGAAACATCAGTGCTCTTAGAGACTAGCAGACGACTGGGATCCGGAGCCCGAGTGCCATTCAAGTTGTCGCTTGAGCTACAGGGTGAAGGCAAACAACAAGTGTCGCTTAGTTTATTTCCAGGTCAAATCGTGGCATTACGAGGATGTAACCCTTCTGGCTCTATGTTCATCGTCCGCGAGGTCCTGTCGATACCGGGGTTGCCTTTGCCGGTCTCACCGTTGCGAACTCTCCGCCAAACTGCATCGCTTCCTACGCGTATGATTATTGCCAAGGGACCATTTACCACACAAGATGACGTTGCCTACGCTCCACTAACCGAACTGATCGATCAGTGCATATCAGCCAAAGCTGACGTTGTCATTCTCCTCGGCCCCTTCATTGACGCTACGCATCGTTGTTTAGTCGATCCCAATACGTTGCCATACGCCAATCTTAACACACTTGAAGATCTTTTTCGGACAACGATCACGGCTGAACTTCGACGCCTTGAGTCGGCTCTTCCGACGGTTCAAACGCTCCTTGTTCCTGAATCAGGCCAGCGAGAGGCAGTGCAACGTCACGTCTCGTTTCCCACTCCGCCTGTCGGAGACGCGAAGAAGACGCTGGGAATGCCTAAGCGTTCAAAGTGGCTCAGCAACCCGGCATTCGTGGCTGTCAATTCATCTGTCCTAGCGATCGCGAACATTGACATTCTCATGCAACTCTCTAAAGTCGAGTACCTTCACCGCGTAGGGGCAAACGATACTTTCGAGCGCAATATTTTGGCCAGAGGAGTGAAGAACCTGCTGCAGCAGCGGTCGCTGTATCCAGTGTTTCCTGGACAGCCTGACGTTCCTCTAGAAATTTCATATCTCGGATTGGCTGAGATGAGCGTCGCTCGACCTGATATATTGATCGTGCCGTCTGACCAGAGATATTTTGCGAAAGTAGTAGATAACGTTGTGGCCATCAACCCGGGTGCCTTGACGAAGCTCCGAGCTGCGGGGACTTACGCAGTGGTTGATATCGCGCCGTTAGAGGATGCTAAGACAGCGGTCGCAGACAGTGAAGAGGCGGAGAATGAGCTGATATTTCATAAGGTGTGGGAACGGTGCCGTGTTGATATTAAGAAGATTTGATGGTATGGATTAAGGAAGTTTCACTCTGTAGATTAGATTGGTAAATTTATGCTTAATTGCGATTCTAGATTTTCTATCTATGTAGTATATATATCCCCACAACTAAACATAACTGACAAGTCTATTATCACCCAACCCCATGTCTAATTCTTTTCTAATGCTTGCAATTGTACGAGTTCAAAATATTTGCTCCGATTAGCCAACAACTGTTGATGCGTGCCACTCTCCAAAATCTTTCCGTTCTCAAACACATATATGACGTCAGCATTCTGGATAGTACTTAATCTGTGTGCGACCGCGATTGTTGTTCGACCTTTCGCAGCTTGGTCCAGTGCCGCCTGTACGATTTTTTCGGATTCACTGTCTAGTGCTGACGTAGCCTCGTCTAGTAGCAAGATCTTTGGTTTCCGAACAAGGGCCTTTGCGATCGCGATCCGCTGTTTCTGGCCTCCAGACAAAAGAGAACCCTTTGTACCGCAAATAGTATCATAACCCTCAGGTAGCGACGTAATAAAATCATGGATATTCGCTTGCTTGCAAGCTTCGATGATCTCTTCGTCAGTCACGGTACTAGGTGACCCTAGAGCAACGTTGTACCTGACTGTACCAGCATAAAGAACCGGCTCCTGTTGCACCAAGGCGATGTTCTTTCGATATTCCGACACATTGAGTGTCGAGATATCGCGCCCATCCACAAAGACCGTACCCCACTGTGGTCGATAGAATGATTCGATCAATCCAATAGTCGTACTCTTTCCGCACCCTGACGCACCAACCAGTGCCACAAATTGTCCTTTCTTGACAGACAGATTCAAGCCTCTGAGAACAGGCACATCAGACCGAGTGGGATACCGGAAATAAACGTCCCGGAACTCGATTTCACCATTTATCTCGTCTGTTGGTATAACACCGCCTTCCGTGCTCCATGCATCAATCTCCGGCTCGGAATCTAATAACTTTTTGATATTCCTGCCAGCTTGCAAAGCTTTGCTCATTTCAGGCGCAAACGAAAATATCGTAGTCGCATTCTCTAATCCAAAAATCACAATAATGAAGATGATGAAAAACTGGTTTATCGAATATTCACCGCTGGCGACAAGAATACCACCATAGTAGAAGGCAAGGGCGATGACATAGTACTGCATTCCACGACCGATCGCTACAAGCGCAGCGGACTTTATATTCGCAATTCGATTACGTTCGATAATGACTGCCAAGGTCCTTCGGTAACCGTCTAGAATCTCTTGTTCTCTGGTAAGCGACAATACAGTTCGAATAGATGAAGTAGCTTCGCATGCATAGTTGGATGATTTGGCGTGGTGCCCCGTCATGGTCTCCGAAAACGCCGTCATAAACTTGAATCGGAAATACCCAATGGCAAGCATAACAGGAACCGCGCTCAAAAGAGCTAAACCTAGTTTATATCCAAACGCAACGCAAAATATGAAGCCCCCAAAAGAGGTCACTATTGACTCCACCAACTTATTCGCAGTCGCTCCACCAACTGATTCTATACTTTGGGCATCTCTGGCAAGAGAAGAGGTCAAGGAACCGGTAGTGTGCTCACTGTCATCAAAATATGAGATGTCCTGGCGTAATAAATGACGGAAAACAAGAGCGCGAATGCGGTGAACCAAGCGACTGGATGAATAGCCAAACATACCGCCAGATACGCAACTACTAATCAAAAGTACAACTGCCTGCATGAACAGAAAGGCTGCAACAGCATAGACAGTTCTTCTGAGCATTGCATAATCATTTGGGTTATTGTACTCTTGAATACGCTGAATAGCCGTACCGTACAATACCGAAAGACCAATGTAGGCCATACCGGTAATCGCACCGGAATACAGACCTATAAGTAAAACTGTAAGATCCCGCCTGGAAATGCTGTAAATCATGGAGATAATATCGACAACGGAAGCCGGTTTCGTAACCTCAACCTTCTTGTGGAAGATCGCACTAGCAACTGTTCGTTTGGTTTGTACCCCGGTCAAAGCCGATCCAAACTTTGAAAGCTCTATTCCAGTAGCATCAGCTTCTGCGTCGTCAGTAATGCTGTCAGATGATTCGGTGGTTTCCTTCACGGCCTCGATACTTTGGGCCCGAACAAGGTTGTAGTATTCGCCCTTCATATCAAGGAGTTCTGTATGGGTACCTTGCTCAATGATTTCGCCAGTTCGCATAACAATGATTAAGTCGGCATCCTTGATGGTAGAGAGGCGATGAGCAATAACCTGTCATTAAGTGTTACAAATTTAGATCTGGATAAGGTAAGCAACCAAGAACACATACGATGGTAGTTCTCTTCTTCGATGCTCGATCCAAAGCTTCCTGAACAACTCCTTCACTTTTTGTGTCCAATGCAGATGTAGCCTCATCCAACAATAGAATCTTAGGATTTGCCACGATCGCTCTCGCGATAGCGATACGCTGCTTCTGACCGCCTGACATTAAAATTCCGCGCTCTCCCACACCCGTATCTAAACCGTTCGGGAGAGTTTGAATAAAGTCCCACGCGTTGGCCTGCTTGCAAGCATCGACGACTAGCTCACGTTTTTCGACATCCGAGGCATTCTCGTATGGTGTCCCAATCAAACCATAGCAGACATTTTCAAAAATGGAGCACGCAAAAAGACTAGGTTCCTGAGAAACCAATGCAATCTTCTGTCGAAGCCACCGCGTGTTCAAGTTCAGGATGTTGCGTCCGTCAAGCAAAATCTCGCCACTAAGAGGATTGTAGAAGCGCTCGATCAAGCCAACAATAGTACTTTTGCCGGAACCAGATGCGCCTACGAGAGCAACAGTCTTTCCTGCGGGGACCTTGAGACTGAAGTCGCGGAGAACAGTGACATTGGGACGAGACGGGTAGATAAAGCGCACATTGCGGAGCTCAATGTCTCCCTTGACTTCGGCCAAACGCTCACCCTCTTCAGAAGACGAATCAATTGCCGATTTACGATCAATTGTAGCAAAGATCTTGGTCGAAGCTGCAATCCCAATCGAAATGCTAGTGAGGTAGGGAGATATAATCGTAAATGAAAATGCACCCTGAGAGAGCGTAAAGGTAGTCTAAAGAGTGTTAATAGAGGTATTCACCGAGTTTCATCAAGAATATGTACCGTCATTAAAGTGGCAACGTCAATTTTACCCTCAGTCAAGAGTCTGATTCCCTGCCAATACGCGAGCGCATCAATACTCATCGAAAACAGGAATGTCAAACCAGATCGAAGACCACTGGCGTATCCTGCCCTAATGCCCCATTTCTCTGATGAGGCAAGGAAGCTATCATAAGCCCGGGCCATACGGTCTTGAATGCCGAATGCCTGGACATTACGAATGGTTGAAATCGTTTCTTCCGCAAGACTGCCACCGACTGAATACCCTTCTTGAGACCGTTCTGAGAACTTCGTAATAATTTTTGACCCAAAATAAGAGGTAAGAATAATCATGATAACATTTCCAATGATAATCGAGGATAGGATATATGACCGAGAGTAGGCGATGATAACGCCAGCAATAAACGTTGAAGAGTGAGATAACACGTAAGACACTTTCTCGGACATAGCATCCTGGAGAAGCACAGTATCTGATGAAATGCGAGTGGTGATCTCACCAGATCCTAGCTTGTCGAAATAACCAATATTTTGCCTGAGTGTCGCGGCAAGGTAATGCTCCCGAATCCTAGATGACAAGACGTCTGCCCGGTCGATAAACACAAATGCCTTAGTGAACGTCAAAATAGTGACTGCGATTCCAAGCAAAAAAAAGTAGAGCGAGAATCGACTAACATTCCGGACAAATACACTGTTGTCCATGTAATTGTAGTCGTATCCATATCCCGTACTGTTATACGACTCATAGTAAAACCCGTCCTTTGTAATGTTGTAGTCTGCATCATATGTCGAATTATACCAATTATAGTAAGAGCCATTGAAATACGACATCATTGATCCAGATGGTAAGTCGGTAAATTCTTGAGTAGCTGCGCCAAACACGATCGCCAAGAGAGGTCTCATGATACCTTCCCCAACGGAAACTACGACACCGAGGGCAAGGATCGCAATGTCCTTCCTCCGTGCATATCGAAACAATCTGAGAAATGAAGCTTGAACTGGCGAAATATGGACTTGCTCGCGCAGTGTTTCGGCATCTTGATCAGGTAGGCCAGCGAATACGTCGTCAAGACCAGCGATTGCGGAGTATCCCTTGGCCGTGGATTCACCGTCAGACCCAGAACCTATTTGACTATTGAGGGCCTGCTTTTCGTTTTCATCGCTGTCAGAAGACGAGAGCAGAGACTCCTTTTCCGCCATGCCTGGTTGGTTTGTTTGCCGATATACAGAGGGGGACAGCCAGAAAAGATATTTACAGATTGGAGTACGGCTGCATCATATTTCACTGACGCGTCAGCGCCATCAAGATTCAGAAAGAACAAAGTTAAGCAGATGAAACTTGTGTGGATGACTCTTAGCGTTGGCCACCAAAAAGTATCGCGTTATGGAATGAAGACCAGTTTAGTTAATTGATGCCTTCAAGTGCACCGCATCCAGAATAGTGAGCCGTGGATAGCAAAAATATGTCAGCATTTGTACATCAGATGGTGGCTTGCGAGGACGACTACAAGTAAAAGCTACAGCCAGCATGTCGTTATCCGAAAGCAAAATCTATTGATTTGCCAACAACTTCAATTAGTGGATATGCACATCGCCGAGACAAACCGAAATTTAAACCGTATCTCGCATATTATTACTCATCGGGAGTCGTTATATGCTGTACCACCTTAGGGCTAGGCATAGGGCTAAAAAGCTGACAATACCCGCTGACCCACTCAATCATCAGCCGCGCGCTACATTTCTTTACTATTTTTACAAAAAGTGCGGGATGGTCCGCCCACCACTTCCGATAATTTTATAGAGATTAAGGTCACTCGAAGTACCGGGAAACAAATGCCGCAGAATTGTGACCAGAGCGGTCCACCCTACAAACTTACAATGATCGACCAAAAAATTATAGTCTCCAATTCAAAAAACTGTACACAAAATGAATGATTATCTATATATAAAAATATAACCTCTATACACACACATAACCCCGATGCATCAAATCCGAATCCAAGATAAATGGAATAAAAGAGTGGAAATCAATCATAGAATTTTAGCACAAAAAACTCCGCAATGTAAAATTTCGTCTAACCAATCCAAAAGAGTATATACCGGAACAATAATTTTTTTTTAATTCTTCTCCAACGCCTGTAACTGCACCAAGTCGAAGTACTTCCCCCGGTTGGCCAATAACTGCTGATGGGTGCCGGTTTCTAAGATCTTGCCGTTCTCGAAGACATAAATCACATCGGCATTTTGAATTGTACTGAGTCTGTGAGCGACTGCAATTGTTGTTCGGCCCTTGGCAGCATCATCGAGAGCGGCCTGTACGATCTTCTCGGACTCACTGTCGAGCGCTGAGGTAGCCTCGTCGAGGAGCAGTACCTTGGGCTGGCGAATAAGTGCTCTCGCGATGGCAATGCGCTGCTTCTGACCTCCAGACAAGAGGGTACCCTTGGTGCCACAAAGCGTATCATAGCCATCAGGAAGAGACATTATGAAGTTGTGAATGTTAGCCTGCTTACAGGCCGTCTCAACCTCCTCATCTGAAACCGGGCGAGGGGAGCCAAGGCTAACATTGTACTTGATACTGCCGGCGTATAGTACAGGCTCTTGCTGCACTAAAGCAATATTGTTTCGATATGCAGAAACATTGAGAGTCGCAATATCCCGTCCATCTAGGAAGACCGTACCACGCTGTGGACGATAAAACGACTCGATCAAACCAATGGTCGTACTCTTACCGCATCCAGAGGATCCAACCAAAGCCACAAACTGGCCCTTCTTGACAGACAGATTTAGGCCCTTGAGAACAGGCACCTCAGGCCGCGTCGGATACCGGAAATGAACGTCTCGGAACTCGATCTCACCGTTAACTTCTTCCTCAGGGATAACATCGCCGTCGGTGCTGTAGGCATCGATCTCAGGAACGGACTCCAACAACGTCTTAATGCTGCGACCGGCATTCAAAGCCTTACCCATCTCTGGAGCAAAAGTAAAGACAGTGGTAGTATTCTCTGAACCGAAAACAACAATGACGAAGATGAGGAAGAACTGGAAGAGAGAATATTCACCGCGTGCGACAAGTATCCCACCATACCAGAAACCAAGGGCCATAATGAAGTACTGCATACCACGCGCAAAGCCATCCAAGAATGCAGACTTGAAATTTGCCACTCGGTTGCCCTTAATTAGCGTCTCCAAGTTGGTGCGATATCGCTCAACAATTTCCTCCTCTCTGGTCAATGACAAGACAGTTCGAATAGCGGAAGTGGCTTCGCACGCGTATGTAGACGACTTCTCATTGCCCTCCTTTGTCTGCTCCACAAACTCGGCCAAGAACTTGAAACGGAAACCTCCAATGATGAGAATAATTGGAATCGTTCCAAACATCACCAAGCCAAGCTTGAAGCCAATGATAATACAGAAGATGAATCCACCAATGAAAATTACCATAGATTCCACTAGTTTGTTTGTGGTTGAACCACCAAGTGCTTCGATGCTCTGCGCGTCACTTGCTAGTCCAGCAGTCAAAGCGCCAACCGAATGTTCATCGGCGTCGAAATAGGAGATATCCTGGCGGAGAAGTTGGCGGAAAGACAAAGTACGGATGCGGCGGACAAGGCGGCTAGAAGAGTAACCAAACATACAGCCACCTGTTGTGCTGGAAATAAAAAGAATGGCACCGTGCATAAACAAGAATCCAGCAATCGGATACAGTGCCCTCTTAAGCTCCTCGTAGTAATATGGCGTGCTATATTCCTGGAGGTACTGGAGAGCGAATCCATAAATAACTCCAATACCAATAAAAGCCACGCCAGTTATGGCGCCAGAGTACAGACCAACGAGCATGGATGTAAGGTCTGCACGTCCTATCTTATACAGGGTCGCCAAGACTTCCAGGATTGACGCAGGCTTCTTTGCCTCAACTTCCTTGTGGAAAATAGCACTTGAAGTCGACTTTGAAGTGCGGACCCGGGTCAAAGTCGAGTACTTGGCAAGGGGAATACCAGCCTTCTCATCCAAGAGAGCCTCGCCTTCGTCAGAGTCCTCAGACTCAGAAGAGTCCTCCTTGAGTGCTTCGATACTCTGAGCCTGCACGAGTCCGTAATAGTCGCCCTTCTTTGCGATGAGCTCTTCATGGGTACCCTGCTCAAGAATCTCGCCGGTGCGCATGACAACGATTAAGTCAGCATCCTTGATAGTGGAAAGACGGTGCGCAATAACCTGCTTAGTGTTAAATCATACGACCACTACTGATCAAACTAGAAGTGCGGCTTACAATAGTAGTTCTATTCTTCGAAGCTCGATCCAATGCTTCCTGGACAATGCCCTCACTTTTTGTATCTAGCGCCGAGGTAGCTTCATCCAAGAGCAAAATTCGAGGATTCGCAACGATTGCTCTTGCAATGGCGATTCTCTGCTTCTGGCCACCAGACATCAAGAAGCCACGTTCGCCAACACTAGTGTCCAATCCGTTGGGAAGCTCCTGAATGAAATCCCAGGCGTTGGCTTGTTTGCAAGCCTCGATAACCAGTTCACGCTTCTCAACTACCGACGCGTTCTCGAACGGAGTACCAATCAAACCGTAGCAAATATTTTCAAAGATGGAGCAAGCGAAAAGACTGGGCTCTTGCGAAACCAGTGCGACCTTCTGACGAAGCCATCGAGTGTTCAAGTCAAGGATGTTGTGTCCGTCAAGTAACACCTCGCCAGCGAGAGGGTTATAGAAGCGCTCAATCAAGCCAACAATAGTACTTTTGCCGGAACCAGATGCGCCTACGAGAGCAACAGTCTTTCCTGCGGGAATCTTGAGACTGAAGTCGCGGAGAACTGTGACGTTGGGACGAGAAGGGTAGATAAAGCGCACATTGCGGAGCTCGATGTCTCCATTGACTTCAGCCAAACGCTCGCCCTCTTCAGAAGACGAATCAATTGCCGATTTACGATCAATTGTAGCAAAGATCTTGGTCGACGCCGCAAGGCCGGTTGAAATGTTGGAGAGATAAGGCGAAATGATAGTAAACGAGAACGCACCCTGGAACAGCGTCATGATAACCTAAATGAGGCGTCAATCGTTTGCACTTGTCACTGAGGCACATCAAGACTACATACCGTCATCATAACGGCAACTGTGACTCTACCCTCAGTTAAAAGTCTGGTTCCCTGCCAATAAGCAAGTGAATCGATGCTGAACGCAAACAGGAAGGTGAGACCTGATTGGAGGCCACCAGCATATCCGGCTCTGATGCTCCATTTCTCGGAAACCTCAAGGAATTTGTCATATGCCTGTGCCATGCGGTCCTGTATGCCAAATGCCTGAACATTACGAACACTTGAGATTGTTTCTTCAGCAAGACTACCGCCGACTGCGTATCCTTCCTGCGAACGTTCGGAGTACTTCGTGATGGCCATCGACCCAAAATATGAGACCAAAATAATCATAATGACACTTCCGATAATAATCGAGGAGAGAAGAGGAGATTGAGTATAGGCGACAATTGTTGCAGCCAAGAAGGTGGTAGAATGTGAGATAACGTACGACACCTTCTCCGACATAGCATCCTGAACAAGAACGGTATCCGACGAAATGCGAGTGGTAATCTCCCCAGATCCGAGCTTGTCAAAGTATCCGATATTCTGTCTCAAGGTCGCGGCAAGATAATGTTCACGAATACGAGAGGACAAAACTTCAGCACGATCTATAAAAATATAGGACTTGACGAAAGTGAGAATCGACACACCGACGCCAATCAGCGCAAGATAGAGAGCGAGTCTGCTGATACTGCTAATGAATAGGCTGTTGTTGAAGGACTCGTAATCGTAACCATATTCGCTTGAGAAATTTCCAGTCGAGTTGTATTGATAGTACGAGGACCCGCTTGTCTCATTGTACATAAGTGTTTTGTTGTATCCATTGAACATCGACATCATTGCACCGGTCGGCAAGTCAGTGAACTCTTGAGTAGCGGCGCCGAAAACGACGGACATGAGAGGTCGCATGAGACCCTCGAGGATGGAAGCTCCGAAGCCAAAGAACAAAATGATCTTATCCTTTTTATCCGCATATCTATATAGTCTGATGAACGACGCAGCGACACTTGGAACATGTATTTGTTTACGCAGGATCTCTGCATCGTTGTCAGAAAGGCCAGCAAACTCGTCTTGGAGGCCTGCGATTGCAGAGTAACCTTTCTTCGACCTTATCGACGAAGTTTCAGATACTGATTCAGCTGTAACCGTCAATGGCTGCTTCTCGTCTGCGTCAGTCTCCGACGAGCTAGAAATTGAGTCCTTCTTCGTCATGCTGAATGCTAGCGGAGTAGCAGAACCGGTAAGCGAAGAGTGAGAGAAGTTAGGAACAGCGGCGGGAAGCGAAAGAGTGACTTATAGCGGCAGATGCAGGAGGTGGAGGTATATCGGATATGTACAACATCAACGTTGGGTCGGTCAATGGCTCAGAGTACATGGAGTCACCAGGAGACACGACCGGCAATTGAGAGCGCCGATAAAGGGCTCTCAAAATCCACTAAAAAACCATGGTCTGTGGGACGAAGGTACGGCAGAAAACCCGCGAAAGTAATAGTACATGAGAATGTCTGACACTGGGCAATGCCCGTCAGACAAGCATCGAGCGCACTGGCCAAGGCCGAAGTTCAAGAGGATTGGAGGACTGACCAAGGTTTGCGCGATAAGAAGACTTTGTCAGAGGCATGATCGGATATGCAGCCACATTATTTAACTATGGGGCCACTCACTCACTGCCTATGAGTAATTATCGAAGCTGCCACAGGCCGTCAGCATGCCAGTGTAATTAATGTGCAGATAACAGATTAGAATGTGGTTTATCCGTTTCGTTGTTCCCAAACTGATTTCGTGGATAAATGACTGATATCCGGGGGCATCAAAAGACCTGAGATTCTAGCTTAGTACCTCGAGCCACGAGTACGGGGACGATTGCGATAGTAAAACTGTGCTGCATTCTACGATTCAGTCAGATAGCGAGGATTTGCTTGTCCATGGGTACTGGAATGAGCCGCACTAAGCCCGGGTCCTGTTGCCCTTTTTGGTGTTGGACGTAGCACTTGCCAGCCTGTCCTACTTACGGTCCCTGGCTCACAAAATGGACTAAATAGGAGAGTCGGTACGCAATATTTCGTGAGTCACTCAGGGGCCTCGTTACAGGTACACCTGTCAATACGAATACGCAGAATGCGGTGCCATTATCCTATCTACTAACCTATCAACTCGCTCAGGATTTATTTGCAAAGTTACCACTTGTTTAAAACGTTGGTCCCCAGATTGTCAACATGGCGCTCGAAACTGCTGCCATTAGCTACTTCACCCTTAATTATATATTGCCATCACCGCATTCAACGAGTTGCGCCATTGAGACATTCGCCAAGCCTAACGTAACGCAGTATAAACTCTGCAGCCACTGCCGCCCCGCCTGCAGATAAACACTCGTACTCGTATTTGGGTACAGCCGGAGGAGTCGGCCCCAATGCGGAAGCAGAGATCTATTTTACCCTAACCTCTACTCAGACTATCGACAGCCAGACTTTAATCTTGCTTGTAAGTTGTAATCAGTTCACTGTCTCAATTCATCTACCAGGGGCATCTCATCTTCAAGGTGAACAAGGAACTCACTTTAGCGTATATAACTCATTACACTTCACATGCGACGCCTTATTGCTCAGTCGTCCTGCTACCTTGTCGGTCCTTGAAGTCTTATATTCCCTGGCCTCAGACTCTTGTGACTTCAAACTCACATCCGATCAGTTTCGCGATGGCATCCAGCTCGATCTTCGTAAAGTCCGGTTACAGGCGACACTGGATTTCGTCATCATGCCAAATTAGCCCCGTTTGCAAGTCAAATGCCATTAAGATTACGTGCTAGTTGTGTTGATAACTACCATAGCCATTTCGAAACAATTGTTCCAAATAATGAGCAAATAAAGGATGCGTCATCTTATTATATTTATCTTTTTCGTTCAGGAGAATTATTTCCCCAGATTTTCACTTTTGTGCCTCTTTCACTCAAAAGATATTTCCATAGTTCTTCTCATGATTAATAGCCAATAAAAATATACTAGCCCAGTCACTAAGGTGCAGTATCCTACGGAGACTTATGATGTGCAAATGATAAGATCGAAGGAAGACCATGTTTTCCCTGCTTTGATCAGGTAACCTGTTGCCGTGGCAGATGATTTATACATGTTCGGTGTTCGCTCCTGAATCAACTTCATCACGGCATATATTACGCAGAACGCAACTGACCGTCGCAGCGCATTGTAAAAGTCAATTCTCAGTAGATTGGTTCTCGTCAAAACCCGACGCGGGCTCTGAATTGGAATTGTCATACGGAGACGTCCACTGTATATGGGCTCAGAATGCTCACGAGGCAGAATTCAAAAAAGGACGCTAACATTTTATTTTAGATAACCCTTAGTATACAACATAAACAAAAATGATGATAGATCTTGTGCAAAACATAAAACATTAATAAATAAATAACTATCCCATCCCTTTTGGTTACTATGTATGTGAGATCATCTCAATTTTCACTTCAATTACCACCCTGGTAGTAGGAATTTTTTCTTTTTTCGTTTCAAAGATTTTTAATTTTCACGTCTATTTCTTTCGGAAAGAGCAGCCCTCGGTGAGACGTGCCTTACCACCGGTAGGCTGGCATAGGACGGTCGAGCATGACCCGCAGATAACGACGGTCTGAGCGTGCGAGAACACGATGGTGATGGCAAAGCATCCAGGGCCTATTGTTGATCGTTAGAATCCCCCTTGTCGCATGTAGCATTTGATAAGAAGTTAAACTTACACTTAACATCCATGAAGAACGAGCGCGGCGAGGCGACCAACTGTTTCAGCTTGTGCTTCTTGAGTTCTGACTGAGGAGTAGGGTTGAGCTAATACAATGTTAGTGTGACCATTTACAATCATATTCGGTGATGTGACGATTTGATTTTGACAAAGATGAGTGCGCGAGTAAGGGGCAGGATGGGATGACTCTCAACCCGACGGATCTTGCTGCAATCACGCCGTATATAATCCGAACAATCTATCAGTCATTCACGACTATCCTCCTCATATACCGTCAGTCGTCGTTTCCATAACTGTCCAATCCCCCTTGAATCACCCTGTCAACTTCCAACCCTTTATCCCGCGCACTACACCCATCAAGAATCATCTCATCCATTTCCCCAGGATTTATAATGTAAACAAGGAGACATACGAGATCCTGAGCCAAAACCTATATAGCAATCATTGTTAGCAAAATCTGTCAGAGACACTGCGGTGATCGTTCACATCGGCGATAGCAGTACAAAACTTTTAAAAACCAATGTGCAAAACTGTTCCGTTCCTCTTCCACAATCATCCTTCCGGATATAGGCAAAAAAAATTAAAGACATACCATCTTGATTAATTAATATACTTTTTGAAAATTAGATATAATTAAAATAAAAAGGGATGGAGTTGATTGCAAGATTAGATGACAGGAAATTGAAACGTGAGCATGAATTCTAGGTGGCGGACGACGCAATTCGATCCGTCCACGGCGCATTGCGAGCACGAAAGAGAGGAATAGGGTTTCGAATTTGTGGTACGCTTTTTTAGTATGGCTCTTTGGGGTATTTGCTATTAGGAGTGCACAGGAATGTAGTCGCATACGTGCCATAACCGTCGATATTAAGATAGTTACGGTAATATCTGTGTCGATGAACATGCATTATGTTGGATGGACTTGCAGAGGTTTGTGACTGCTTTTTAACCACTTGATAAGCATGCCCTAGCCAATCGGCCGTTGAAACCCTAGTACTGGCTCTGAGAACGCACCACCGTGAACGACGTTTCCTTGGGACTAAGAACATTTGTTATGTCTAAAGCTATCAACGCACACTCTGTACGATGGCTTTGTTCAGACGAGTTCGAGATAATGATGATGGATAGGTGTCGATGATAGATAATACTCATATATACACATTTAACATACAGACTTATTAACCAGATCGTTAATAGTTCCTAATTCCTATAGCCAAATATAAAAGTATTTAGATCCACCCATTGGTAAACAACCTATTCTCGTAATCAAATCAAGAACATACAAAATACACGAGATAAAATAATATAGTAACAATTAAATATGAAAATATTAACATATAATGATAGCAATATTTGACAAGAAATCAAAATAGACAAAAATCACGATCAAAACATTTAACTTTTGTCCTCACTGGGTACTCCGATAACACACTCAAAACAAGAACACACGAAGATACAAAATACATCGCAAATAGCAATTGACCCTTCCCATCCCTTGAATAACAATTACAATATATATAAAAATATAGCCTAATAATATAACGGAAGAAAATATCAACAGAACAACCTATTAAATAAAAATACACATTTGAAAAATGTTGACTCCAATCCGCCGTCACCGACACCGTCGTGTCGTTTCTTTTAGCGCACTGCTCATCGCGCACTACCGTTGCCGCAATCACCCGGAGCAGTAATCGGCGGCAACGTGATACTGCTTACTGACGGAAGCGAAATTCTATTGATACCATTCACACTGTTGATGTTGTATCCGCCGTTGCTGTTGCCGTTGCTCGGCGACAGCTGAAGCGGAGGGATCAAATGCTGGGTGTGCGATTGATGGTGTGATACTTGGGGCGACAGGATTTGCTGCAATGGAGTTCCAGATCGCGACGCGGACTGCGGGGGCTGAGGCGGGGTTGCAGAACTGCCCGCGGTCTCAGTCGACCCACCAACTAGATCCGAGACACGCATCTTCTTGCGCATGTGCTGCGACTCCGAATCCTCAGGATTACTCTCCAGCGCAGGTGATGCCGGAGTCTGCGGTAACGGTAACTTGGGAAGCTGATGATGCAAGTGAGGATGAAGTAGCTGCTGCTGCATAAGCTGGTGCTCTCTGAACTTCATTTCACGCTCAGCTGCAAAATGCTCCTTCTCCATCTCCAGTTCTTCGACTCGTGATTGCAATTCCAAGTTCTTTTGGCCGGATTCCTCCAATTTCCTTTGCAACTGAGTCTCGAGTTCTCGTCTCGTGAGCTCAGATTTCCGCGCAGACGCCTCGTTTGACTCGAGTTCAGAGATACGCGACCTAAACAAGTCATTGACAAGTTCGAGCTCTGACACACGAGTGCGAAGAGACTGATTTGCAGTCACAAGCGACTCCATCGTGGTATGCGTAGTCGACCCGCTAAGGGCCGCGTTCGACTGCGTGATAGACGGAGCTGCAGTTGCAGAAGTCAGAGAGGAATTAACCGATTGCGAGGCCGACATAGGCTTCATAATTGGAGCCAATGTCGCAGGCGGAGAGTGTCCACGAGCCTGAGCAAGGGCGATCGCCGACTTCGCGGGGACAAGCGGTGATATCTCGTGCTCGTGCTGTCCTGCCAGTGAGAGATGAGGCGGCGTGTTACTTCTCCTTACCAATGGTGGCAATGAGGCCGACGGCGGAGTCGCAGGATCACCAAGTGGAGTCGAAGAATGTGCAGTATGAGGCGTGGATGCATGTGGTAACGGAAGCAAAACGGGGGACGGAATAGCCTGCTGCGCACCCTGGGCTTGTGACGACAAATAAGGCGGCTTCTGCATCGGAGGCATTGCGGGCGATCTTGAATCGTAGAATTGCTGAGCTGGAGGCAGACGTTGCTGCTGGCCGAGCTGAGGAACGACAGGTGGTGAGTTTTCGGGTGGAGTCAACATATCAGATGGACCGAGAGCATGCGGCAACGGAAGCAGCGGTGACACAGGACCAGCGGTCGTAGCTAACAGGTGATGGCCCTGTGCGTTTATGAGAGGCGAACCCCGGACTGGCTGCATGCTGGGCGACGATTCTTCTTTGATGGCTGCGGACAATGATGGAAGATGTCCAGGCTGTTGCATCATGCGAGAATCATGCATTTGCTGTTGTAGCTGCTGTTGTTCATGGAGAGCCTGAGCAAGGTGCATGAGTCCGCCGGCATCTGCCTCGGATGCAGGCTGTGGTGGTCGCGAACTCGGACTGACATTCGAGTTGTTTACGTGTATCTCATGTTTCTTGCGAGATCCAGTGCCATTCGCAGATGAGGCCGATCCAGCGTGAGCATTGGGTGTAGCTCCAGATCCGTTCGTCTGACCGTGACTTTGTCCATGGCCGTGACCATGACCATGACCGTGGCTGCCAGCGTGATGCGGGTTCTTGATTCTGTTTCGGGACTTAATCACGTCTGTCTTGAGAGAGATCGGGCGCGGCCGTCCATGTAGCTTAAGGAAGAGACCGCAAGCGTTGCAGAGGACCTGGCCCGATTCGTCACGACGCCAGAGGGGAGTGGTTGATGTAGCGCAATTCTGACAAACAGGCGGAGCGGCAGTAGGAGCAACAGGGGAAGCCGCAGGCGCAGAGGTCGTCGAGGACGAGTGGTGTAAGGATGAGGATGACGAGGCTTGATCATGCACGCCCCCACCGTGCGGGCGGGAAGCACGGGGATCAGGTGCGAGCGTCATGCTGGCCAAAAGGCACTTGTGACGCAGGCAGCAAGATAGGCAGCAGTAATGGCGTCCGAAGGAGGCAGGACAGGTACAATGGAGTGGGAATATTGGAGGATGAGGAGGAAGTTGGTGGTGGAAGGATGAGCAAAAAAAGGATGCAAAAAGATGAAAAGCTCTAAACGCACTAGGAGCCGGTGCGGTTACGCGAGAAGTGCAGCTTATCTGTTGCGGTTGGGACGCAAGTATTACGGTGACGAGCCGCATGTGCTTTGGGGACCCATCAGGTGACGTACAGCCACGTGCTGCCACTTGGCGGTCGCGGCACCTGCCACTAGCAGTACCGTGATCTAGAATTAGTGGTGGGATCTGATAGCTGGTTATCAGCACCGCCGCATAGCCATCTGGCCCCAAGAACAGTTTCTACTGCCCGCGCCGCGCTTGCAACATTGTGTGTCCAGGAAGTGAAGCGCAAATATTAGGCGAATAGGGGAATATTATCAGTAGGCCATTAGAGCTGCTGCCTCGAAAATGGGACTGGCGGGGTGCAGTTTCGGCTACAGTGAAGGACGATCTATCGATCAAGCGAGCCAGTGCGAGATTGGAGCCCGCAAATGCAAAAGCAAGTCCGGGTCGCGATCTAGACGCACAACAATACTGCATAGTCGCTCGACAGCTGCTACACTCCAGCACTGCAAAAAGCACTGAAGTTCCCTTTTGGCCGACAAACAAGATGTCGAAAAGTAGGGGCACTAGGGCGGGACAAGCCAAGCCACCAGAGCGACACCGACGTAATCGGGCAGCATGGGGCGCTGCAGATTAGTTCGCTAGCTATGCATTTACCCGCTAGTGCGGAGACCGATGGCGAATGCAACGCGACACTTATGCCGCCAACAACGGTGAAAATTTGCGGAGACGATCGTCTTTGTCAACGTCTCCCTGCGCACCGCCACACTAACGCCGCGTGAGTGATAAGTGATAAGGTGATAGAGGCTGCCGTGGCTGTGCAGTGTTACTAGTACGGCATCAAAGACGCTTTGACGTTCCTCGGCGTTCTGCGAGCAAGCAAAAGTAGCTGGCGGCATATAGAAGTGGAAAACCGCTTCTGCGTCCTCTGAGCGCGTCTCGCGTTCGGCTCGCGTTCGGCTCGCGTTCGGCTCGCGTCGCGTCCTGTGACCGATGATTCAAGACTAACGAGGCAATTGGAGGCAGCTATTACCCGAGCCAGAGTCCGTAGACGATGTCGATTGTCGATTACTACTATCACGCGCAGCGTGCGATAGGCTGTAGAGATGCGACACTCAGACGCGTTTCCGGGGTCAACCGTTGGCAACGTGTTCGTTGCTGACGCGTCAGTTTTTGTCCACCCGCCCGCCCGCCTCTGCCCCGAACGCGTTCAAAATTCCAATGCAATAAGTTAATCTTTATTCGCGCAGCTCTCAGCTGATGATAATATACTGTTAATTCCGATGTGATATATTATATCATTTATATGGCGTGTCTCATACACTATATTGACTTAACACTCCTCATACCCCGTCCTGAATTAGTACTGAACTACTGACGAGCATCGCTTCATGAAGCTCTTGCTGCCCGCTTGACGATAGCGCAACAAAGTAGAGCAAACTGACACTACATATAAGGTACCCGCATAATTGCAAAGGCACATGAACAGAGCTGTGGCAATTGCACTTTGGATTAGTACGTATACTGAGTATTACTGCATTCAATATAAATAGCTCCGGCAATTATGTCGTACATCTAATGGTAGGTAGAAGGTCATTCGGTCATAGGTCATATCTAACACCTGGCAAATCAGCGCCAACTGATTCAACCTTGGAGTCTTTATTTGCCTGTCGAGCTCATACTCACCACTCCGCATCACGTTGACACGTTCTGTCAAAATTTTTTTTTTAATTTCTCATAAGTTACGCTTAATGCAGTACTCCTCAGTTCTTACTCGTAGTGGGTGGCAGATTGCAAACGTTTTCGTAAATTAGCGTTGGCACTCAAACAAATGCGATTCGAGCCCAACTGACAGCTCAGCAAAGACATGATCTCACAGCTTTTGTCCGGTAACGTCGCTGATGACCTACCAGGCCGAAACCCGATTTTACCTATTTCGACTTGATAAGCATAGTACTACTTTGGATTCGATATATCTGATTACGAAACTATTCTTCTGAATGGTATTTTACTTTCTGCAACCCACACCGCACTCATTTTCCATTCATCCGGTACATTTTAGATTAAATAAACTGTAGCCCACCGGTTTCTTTATTACTTTCTTGCATATGTACTACCAATGCCATTTGTCGTAACAATCGTGCACATTGCGTCATGCAACAATTGCAATTATAATACAAAATATTCATATCGTCCCAGATATTCCCCCCCTTGATTCATCTTCATAATTAATTCGCATCTAAAACCTCGATTAGCCACTTCGTTCACATATAGCGGATAGTGACTGCATCGCATACCTATGCTCCATTCTATTTATATAGAATTAACCCAAGTTGATTTATAGAGAACTCCTTCACCCGCTCGTAGTTGCAAGGTAAATCATTTGTTTGGCATTTGATTCAGCTGAACACCACACCTCCTCCGCATTCTATCTAGTGCGTTCAATTTCCCTTTGGCTTGGTGTTGTTGCTGATAAAATGATACACAACAATAAGTCCCAGCATTACAATACCCAGTCCAGTTGCCAGACTCTCAAGTTGCTTGTCATTCATCATCTTGTTCTGATCTTCTTTTTCCTCAAAATTGGCTCCGCAAATTCAAACGACCGCTTTTTCCGATCGGTGCTATCGTCAATATATGGTATACTGCCACCGGCGCTGAATTGTCAACTGCTCTCAGAAAGCTCTCTCCAAGTACAGCGAAGGGTTGGGACATAAACTAATGATACAAGTGTCCAATTTAGCCAACTACCACTACTCCGAACTCTCTTCCATGAGCTAGAGGTAGACATATTTAACATTTGGCGATTTTTTTTCTGTAGCAAATCTATTCCACTTATGTAACGTGTCTCGAATTCGGTAGGTCGTAACAATCATCAACACCGTGTTCGGTACGACGAACTTTTTCAACTTCGGGCCACGAAAAAAATAAAACCAGATACATTTTGAAAAAGGGCAAGGAGGGGGAGGATTTCTATTTTTTTTTATTATTATTTGAATTTTTAAAAGGTCGGAATCGAATCGAATCAACAATCGTTTTTTTTGCCCCGCCTTCTACTGCTCACTTTTATCATCATATATACATATATATATATCTATCCAATCAACACCGCTTTTCCTAGCCAAAAAAAAGGTACCGCGAATCTCTAAATAGAACGACCCAGCGTCATGCCGCCAAAAGCCGCTAAAGCCAACAAACCGGATCGCTCACAAATCGCAAAGAAACAGCAAGCCGTCGCCGACAAGACGTTCGGTCTCAAAAACGTAAGTTTTTCGTGGCCACCCGCAATCTCCGCAGTCTTCTTCCAACCCTCCAAGAAATACTTAATATCGGAACAACGACTAACTCGCGATAATAGAAAAACAAATCGGCCAAGGTCCAGAAATATGTGCAGCAGGTAGAATCTCAAGGTGTATCCGGTCTTCAAAAGAAAAAGGAAGCCGATGCAGCTCAGCGCGCGGCGGAGAGAAAGGCGGCTGAGAAGGCGAAGGCGGAAGCGGCTGAGCTGTTCAAACCTGTTATGCAGACACAGAAGGTCCCGTTCGGTGTTGATCCTAAGACGTATGTAATTCGTCCAAATTTTGCTCAAGGAGCTGGCATGCTGATGACATTCCAGAGTGCTGTGCATCTATTTCAAACAAGGGACTTGCACGAAGGGCTCGAAGTGCAAGTTCAGCCACGACCTCGACATCGAGCGCAAGACGCAAAAGAAGGATCTCTACACGGACGCCCGCGAGTCTGAAAAGGCAGATGGCATGGAGACCTGGGACGACGAGACGCTTCGATCTGTTGTCCTGTCCAAACATGGAAACCCCAAAGTCACGACAAACATCGTCTGCAAGTATTTCATCGAGGCCGTCGAGACGAAGAAGTACGGTTGGTTCTGGGTGTGCCCGAACGGCGGTGACTCGTGCCAGTACAAGCACTCCCTCCCGCCTGGATTCACGCTCAAGACGAATGAGCAGAAACAGGCTGAGCGGGCGGCGACAGCCAATAAGCCCACGCTTACGCTGGAAGAGTTCTTGGAGACCGAGCGACACAAGCTTGGTAGCAACCTGACTCCCGTCACGCTAGAGACATTTACAAAGTGGAAACAAGATCGCTTGAGTAAGAAGGCTGCAGAGGAGGAACTACAGAAGAAGAAGGACGAAGTCGCTTACAGTGGTAAGTGGCTCTTTGACCACGGCAAGTTCGACCGGGAGGCCGATGGTGATGAAGGCGACGCGTGGAATATGGACGACCTACGGCGGCGAGCCGAAAGCATTGATGGGGATCGCAGTGATGATGACGATGTGGGAGAGTAAATTTTCTGCTATTTTGGAATAGTTAAATATAAAAAACCCTGCATTTGAAAATATAAATGGATACGTTCTCGCGAATTAATGTAAGACTAGGTGAACATCGACTATAATTTTATACATATATGCGAATAAACACTGGCATAGTCTTTATAAGCCCACACTCAAGCAATACACATTTCAGATACTACAGTACTCTTATTCCTTGGTTTCTGCCTCCTCCTTCTGATCATCCACTAACTCGGGCAACTCCTCGTCCTCATCATCGTCCGAGTCCTCGTTTAATCCGAACGACGAAGGCCCAGTCGGAGGCATACCCGCACCTCCTAATCCACCCATTGCGCTTCCAAGCTCGTTCTGCAGCGACGAGAAGTCCATGCCGCCGCCGTATCCTGCAAAATCATCGCCATGAGCGGTTTCCTGCTCGTCCTCATCAACCCACTACAAAACCTGTTAACCACATTCACAACTCCACAATGCCGCTATACATCTTACCTTGTCGAAATCGGTCTTAATATAGTGCACCTTCCTCTTATCTTTCACCAATCGCGGCCAGAATTCCTCCTTAGCTTCCTTCTTCCTCAAGATAAAAAACGCATCGCGGCCAGTGATCGTCTTCTTTGAATTCTCAACATCAATTTCGTCGAAAAACTCGAGATCAACAGCGTATTCCTTGCCGCTGGCAGACGTGCCCTTGTACGACAGGCTTGTGGGCGTGATTGTGACGTCCGGGGACGTGACATCGATTGCGTTGATCGTTAGGTAGATCAGGTTCTTGTCGGCCTCAGATTCGGACGAACGTTGGGCCCAGAGGACTGCGTTTTTAGTCAGCATCGATCATCGTCGTCGTCGTTAAATCGCAATAATTGTGATGCTGACGGGACGTACCTTCAGGAATTGTAGGTGCCATTATGAATTATAGAAACGTAGAATATATGTGATCTTAGAGCAAGTCAGCTTCGTTCCACATATACCATCTCAATTCCACAATTCCAACTTGTATGATTTAAATAATCATTATTTCGAGCTGAATCGGTCACATTTATCCAGCCAGATCATTCTCACTTCTCCACCACAATTGCAAAGACGCTGATCCACGCATCATCATCCTCCAATAATCAAAACCAAATATGCCTACCTCTCAATAACTCTTCAATTCACGTCTCAAAATCGCTAGATCGACAATTGTTGAAATCCAGCAAGTAAAATAAAATGTTGTACAACGTGATAAGGGACCAAAAAAAGTGGAAGGACAAGGCTAGTCCTTTAAAACGTCACAGTCCAAATTTTTCTCATATAATGGGCGCCGTAAAACCTAGAGGAGACCTAAACCGAGATCGCTCGGTTGCTTGCCAACACATGTCTCGAATGTTCTAAGTTGTTCTACCAGTTCCAAATTTGTATCGCGTCACCGGGCCCATGACACCCGTGATACATTAGTTATCAAGGGTTATGATGAAAGTGAAATCTAGCCTTAGGTTTCAATTCTGAGCAACTACAAATACACCAACAGCACCGTAGATATCTAAATCCTCCTTACTCGGTGGTCAGCTCGATTCGCAGCATCACTAGCACCTCTTCCCCGTCCTCTTCCTCGTCCAAATCCACCAAAACCACCCCGCCCGCCGCGGCCACCTGTGCCGGTTCTCGCCTCGGCAACAGTAACACTTAACACCCGATCTCCAGCCTTCGTCAAATCCAATTCCAGCGCTTTCTTCGCATCTTCCACGTTCTCAAACGAGACAAATCCGAAGCCTTGGTGTGTATGAAACAACTCGTCTTTGCTTGGCAAATGTAGGCGCTCAAGAGTCCCGTATTTCTCAAACATCTTGCGAATATCGGGTCCCTTCATCGACATAGGAATGTTCCGTATAAATAGTTCGCGACCTTCATATACAGCACCCTGGCGATGATGTTTCTGTGACGGGTCGCTGATTTTAACGATTAGTTTCCGTTCCTTGGTTGTGTGTTCTGCATCTGAAGACGAGATCGGTGGTGCGGGCGATTCGTCAAGTGCCTGCTGAGCGGCATGCGCGTCCTCTGGCCGTTTATATTGTAAGTAGCAAAATCGCCGTTTATTGTTAACCGTAAGTGACGGAAACCTGATATCCACGATTTCCCCAAACGGCGCAAAGATCGTCCGAATATACTCCTCATCTGCAGCAGACGGAAAATTCGTAATCCACAGCGTAGTCTCCACCCCCACGCGGACACTGATAGTGTGCCCATCCAACATCTTTTGATCGCGGGTCTGAGCAGCGAGCACGTCTTCTGCAGTTTCGAATTCTATGGTCGCAGTTGCTAACGTGTCGTTGGTTACAATCTTGAGACTTTTTATCTCACCACACTGTCCCATATTAGTTTTCCATGTCTAACGCAAGCAGTGGAATACAACTTACATCTTTGAAGAAATTGGCCACTTTCTGTTCAGTGACTTCACTCCTTAGACCTTCAACAATGACAGTCCTATGTTCACGATCTCTGGCCGGCGCCATAATTTCTGACGACTCCGTCTTGGCTTTTTTAGGATTTGGTTTCTCTAGCTCGTCATCTTGCTCCTTCCGCTTTGTTGTCTTGCTTTCCCCGTCCGTATCAGAGTTTCCTGCAACAGGCGCTACGAAGCCGGGCTTTCCGTTTGTAGCCTTCTCATCTTTCTTAGAGCGCTCCGGCTGTTGCTGCTCCTGAGCAGCCTCAATAGCCCGCCGTCGCTGCACAGCCCTCATCAGTTTCTTGACTTTGATCTCAGCTTTTTCCATTGAAAACGCAGATCCATAATCACGCTCAAAGTCTAACAAGGCTTCGCATATTCGCTCCGGCGAGTCCAAACTTTTAATCCCGACAGCGGAGTCCAAAACTCCCGCGGGAGCGAGCACATCCCCCCTTCCGAGAGACACACTCTTCTCCCAATCAAACCACCGGAGCCAGAACGCTGCTTCTCGTGCGTGTTTCCTCGATAGGTCCTGCCATTGCTGCCTAGCCTTGGTGATCTCACCTTGCTGCGTCAATATTGTAATGTACATCCTCGGCAAAACATAGGTCTGGTCCTTCCGATTTTTGCTCGGGAACATCTGCTCAAAATCGGTCATGACTGCTTCAACTTGTTGACCGAGCACCAGACTCCTTTCATTCCCATCTAGATCGGTGGCGTATTTCCGACGCAGATAAGACATCCATGCCGCCGCGACCATACTGTACTCATCTGCATTTGCACTCAACAAGCCGGTCGCGAAGGCGCGGTCTTTTGCCTCCTCAATTAATTCAGAAGTTGACTTAAAGCGCTCGCGTGTGCGTATCAAGTGTGCCCATAAGACTCCTGATTTTGGGCACGCTTTGACTGCACGCTCCAAAACTGCATCAATTGTCGTGAAGGGAAAGCTTTGGTCGAGGAGATATAGCACGTAGTTATCCCAGATGGCTGGGACTGTCGCGGAACACTTGATTGCGCGCTCATATAGCACTCTCGGAATCTCTGGATGGAATTGCTTCTTTGGACGGTTGACAGCAACGTCGATATATTGAGCCCAAACATTAACGTCGGTCGGAGCTGTCGCAAGGTAATCTTCGTACGGCTGAAATTCTGTGAGTAGTTTTCTCGTCTCAGAGACTATCTTGTTTGCTGCAATAAGTTCCTTTTCATATATTTGGTTCTCATGTTGTGTGATGAAAGACGAGTAGTCTGCGAAAGTTTGGTCAATTGTCGCGTGTGGAATTTTGAATCGGGCAAGGTAGTACCGTTTCAAGAGCGCGACATTATCGGGAGTTGGGTTAGCTTGCAGATCTCGTAATTTCAAGTCTCGGTATATATTCCATATCTCATGACTCTAATAGCAATATTAGAATACCTCCTGCCAGAGGATCACATTCAATTAGTTCAACTCACGTCATGTATCGAATACCCGGTCACGTTGACGGCGTCAACCAAAACACTTTCTAACGTACTCTTCTCAAACATACGCAGCTCTGGGGGCTTCCCTTCCTTCTTCTCCCTTTCGTGCTCATTCATTATGAATTCCATGTATCGCTTCCATAAAGGCACCGATAATAAGTCAATAACACTTCGCGCATGCAGTTCCAGCATCTTGATAGTATCTTCATCATCGTATACCCCTCCACCCATTTTTGCCTTTTCCTCGCGTGCTCTTGTCTCGTCGTCAATCCAATCTTGCCAAAACTGTTCGTCCATAAGGAAGAGCCCAGCCATTCGGTGTCGCGCGTCGCGTAACTCGTCGTCAAGAGCTCCCGGACCAGCCTTCTTAAGTAGCTCAAGCAATTCGAGATGATTGCCAAATTTGTATGGTGCAGTCACAACAGCTTCAATGAGCGTGCCTAACCTCTCAGCATCATCTTCTGTGAAGAGTGTGTCATCGTCGACTAAATCTTGTTTGTTTGAGTCTAGTATTGGTGACCCTTGCGGCTGTTGCTCTTCGGGCACATCATCTGACATCTTGGGCGACTGATCCAGGCTTCTGCTTCTCAAAATATAGATCCCAGTCTCCTCTATAAGAATTCTGCGTCAGGTACTTTTAATCTAAAACTTTTAGGAGCTTGCGGTGTGCTAGACTCAGATCGATGTGCAGACGCGATGAGAAGGCATTAGTAGACCTAACCTAACCGCCAGATCAAGCTTGTCGATCACGATCTTGAGTCCATAGTGCTTTGAATCAGCCCAGCCATGAGGTCAAGACACGAGTCTCAAGAACACAGATTCCTGACTGTCCTATTATTACCAAGAGCGGTTTTACAGAATTATTTATTTATGATCACTATTCAAAATCGAATTAGAACTAACATACGTGCAAAACCTTGTCCAACGCCAATTCTCGTGAACAGTAAAATACCAGTTGGGGGTGATAGCGATTAAGAACGTCCATATGTCGTTGATGTGTGCTTACTAGCAGATTATGCGGATACAACCTTAGATATAAGCTACGGAATTCCAGTGCGCAGACCTTAGTAGCCACTTGAACAAACATTTCCAATCAACCAGGTTTTTCTCAATGAACTTCTTTTCTTTATCTTATTTCTCCAACTTCTCGACATTACAATAGTTTTTGTACCCACCGTTAGGAGCCATGGATTGCCCTGAATTGGCAACTCTTCCGTGAAACTGATTATCGCCGCAGCAGCACCATGGCTAACTCTACAGTCACCCAATTAAAATCCCACACTGGGTTGATGTAGTTTACGAAAGATAATACATGCTCCCATATTTCTAAGAACGTGACTCAAAGTGTGGCGGAAGAACTTGTCATGCAAAGGAGCCTTGGGAGCCTAGGCACCAACCACCAAGGGGGATTAATGCCAAATATAGTAACCTTTTGTCCTAGATACAAAAAAAAATCCCTTAAGCTCGATCATTGCAAATGCAATCCTATGCAATCCAAACCCAAAATGAAAATATTCCGAAGCATCGTTGCGTATCCCAACGGCAGCTCCTGTTTCACAAATCGATTTCCTTATTCATCTTCGCCCGCCATTCCGGTGCTTTCTATATTTCGCATATATTAGAACTACACCTTACCCAGCAGAAGTAACACAAAAGCTACAAACCTTCTTCACATAAACCTGCAAGGCCAAAAACATTATGCCTAATATTGTCAAGATAGTGAAGAGCCAGCCGGTTTTTATGGCATTATTGAGAGGGACAGTAACGAAAGACGCGACCGCGGCAAACATGCATCGAATAACTACAGTTTCGTTAAATTGAAACCGTTTGAAATGCATCGACATAAATAATGGACTTACACGTATTAATCGAAACCGCAGCACTCCTCCGTTGCGGCATAGAATCAACCAAGAATGTCAAGGTTGTTGTGAATATTATTAAAGACCCGAATCCGAAAAAGAAAGTTCCAATTATCTAGATGCACAATTAGCCGCACTTCTCAAAAAAATAATCAGAAACAACGGCGTACAGGGACAAACCAAAATAAATGCTTCCAGGCAGTCCATCCAAAAAAGATCATACCACCGCAAACGACGATACCTGCGGTCAACATATTCTCAGCTAGTCTCGCCTCTGGCACCATTTTACCATTATTATTTTTGATAGCACGCTTGAGAATCCTGTCACTCCACCGACCGCCAACAAGGCTACCGAGCACATATCCCAACCCGTTGGGGACGTACAATAAACCTGTGACAATTGACGAGAAGTTATACGGCGGACTCCCGAACAGGTCTGGAATAGTATTGTTCATCCTAGTTCTTTTAGCATAATTTCTCTCTAGTATAAAGAATACTTACATATATAAAGATCCATATCCGAAACTATTATAAAAAATTGCGTAAACAAAGGTTGGATACTTCAACAGCCTGAAGGCTTTGAAAGGGCCAACGAAGAAGTCCAAACACTTCTTTTTCAAAGCGCGCCTCTCCTGAAGTTCGGGCGGTAAGTTTTGTGGCCGAAGAGTCTCAGGAAGGAAAAAGAGCATCATCAAGAAAGTGAAGCCGCCAATTATTATAAGAAAGTATTGTGTTGATCGCCAGCCCCAGCGATCATTCAACGCGCCCGCAAAAATGGGCTACCAACCAAAATTAGCTATATTCTAAGAATTACGTGACAATAATCATTGGGTCGTACCGCAAGCATAGGCCCCGCAAGTGGCCCAAGGTAGAAATCTGTGCCAATCAGTATGATGGTCGCACTGGAAATACTTAAACTACCTACAGCCATTGGCCTTTCCACGCTCGGTAGGCACATAAATATCACCTATGGCACCAGCGCCTACAGTTTGAGAAGATGCAGCTGCGCCACCTGCGAAGACTCGGAATATCACGAGCATTATGACGCTGTTTGCACGAGCGCAACCAATGTTAAATACTGAGATTACGCGTTAGCATATTAGCATATCAAACGGCAAGAGTAGTACATACGAGTGAACATCAAGAATGATATAACATATACCCCACGCCGTCCAAGTGATTCCGAGAGATAACTCCACCACATCGGAAACAAGCCCATGGAAAACATATAGAATCCTACTGACAACTACTCCTCGTTAGCTTGAATCGGAAGTCCTTAGCAATAAAGTACATGCTCACATTGATGACCGTCAAGTTCGTATTAAAGTCTGCTGCGATTGAGTGAACAGCAGGATAAAACACTGCTGATCCCATAGCAGGAACCATACCACCAACTGCGAAAATGAAGACCAGAAGCCTCTTCACGTTCTCGGAATATTCGTATGGATTTTCAAGTTCTTTGATCACACAAACACGGTGCAGCAAGCCTATTGGAATTCTCCGCTTTGGTAACCTGCTATTCTGCTCATCATGGTAGTCCTTTTTGTCTGCAGTAATTATCATATGCGAATCTATGGCGTCGAGAACGACCGAAGTAGCAGGTTCGAGTACAAGGGCAGGAGGAGCTAAAGTTTCAATTTTTGTCAAACCGAGATCACCGCTATCATCGTCTTTATGTCGTCCCAGGTTGCCCTTCTCAATTTCCACAGCATCTATGTCGCTTGTTGACTGTGAAATATCTGTCTGGCAATCATATTCCGATAGTTGTTGACGCTCTTTGGTATCATTGGTAGACATCCCCCCATCCACCGAGCAACGCGTAGATGCACTCATACTTGTCGACTACTGCCGTAAGCGCATTCTTCAGCGCATGCCTGTTGAAGACCGCGAACTTGTAACACTATATAAACTGCTGCCGACAGGGCCATTAGATGAACATCGGAAAGACGACGAGGAAACCATAAATGAAGAAGCCATGAACGGAATGGTGTTCTGCACGGGTGACCTCGAGACCTCTTGCATGGCCGTTATCGGCTTGGGTTAAGCCGTTACCCCATAGAGCGACCAACGGCTTGGCAGAAGTATATTGCCGAGACGGCTTCTCCGAGTTGCTTACCAGCCGCACGTTAATTAGACCTGAAAATTAACGTGGGGGTCATATGTTGATCTTAGCAGACAATACCACTTGACATCCATTAAATCTTGTAAACGATCTGCATCGTTCTGAGATCATTTAGGCTGTGGATACTTTAGTGTTCAGGCACAGTCATTGCTGATATTATGCATTGTTCTCCTGGCGATAAGTACCATCAGTAATAGTATTCACAATCAGCGGTATAAGGCGCATACTCAAGTTCGGCCCGATGTCACATCTATAGCTGACTTTGCCTAGCCTATAATTACTTGTTTTCAGGAAGATGTGCCGATATCGCTTGCAGTTGCGGCCTGCATCGCTTCTGAGATTACCCCACCCCATGCAAGGAATGGGTTAGGGGTCCGTAAGAGGATTTGTGTCTGCACATTATATTTCCTTGATGACGTCGTTACAGCGTCTCGGTTTAACAAAAAAGTTCTCCGATGTCGTTCTAATCATCGCCCTCTGCCACTTTCTCATTCCGTTGGGTTGGTTTGTGGTTTCACTTGAGTTGGAATTGTTTAATCCTGGAAGGCCAAAGCTCGCCGATATCGGCGAAGCATAGGTTTAAAGTTTAGAGAAAAGGTTTAAGTATGACTCAAGTCGATGCCTTTACCCTTACCCCATGTCCCTTGGCATCAAGTTGTCGCCGTTCATCTCGTTCCTTTTGGGGGGAGTTGAATTGGCAACGCGAGCGTTCTGTTTAGGGAATATTCTGATTTCCTATCGGATTCAGAACATTATTTCGCAGCATAAGATGCTTGCTTGATTCGGACAATAATTTACGATCACTCCAGGTCTTATGAATTTTAATTATAGGTTTAGTTTTACGAGCGAAGTGGTTGCAAAGGATTGGAATGCAAAGGTAACACTTATATGCATTATATTGCCGCAGTTAATAATACAAGTTATATTATTATAGGTAGTGGTAACTACACTATAATGTTTACTTCCCAAAATGCGGCATCCATCCACCACAAATCCAAGCGAATGACATTCACGTGTTCCTCATTAACAAAACCCTTCAAAATCCCAGTCCAGATGCCTTACTGGATTGCAATTCTCTTCGTAGAAGGCGGCATTTCTGCTTTTGGCACTTTAATCTCCAACAATCCGTTTCTCAGCGACGCGTTCACTCCCGAAGAATCGACATTGTCCGGGAACTTGAACGAACGCGAGAAATCTCCGATCACACGCTCAGTAGCCCAATACCCGGATGTACCACGTCGCCTACTCTTTTCACCCCCGATGTCCGTGGCGGACGGTTCTTCTTCTTGAAACTCCTTGCTGCGCTCAACATGGCCTTTGACACGGAGAGTGTGGTTGTCGACGAACTCAATGTCGAGGTTATCCTTGTCAACACCGGGAAGCTCGCCTTCGAGTAGGAACGCTCTGTCTGTCTCCTTAATGTCAAACGACGGCGTAAATGTAAATGCTTCGTCCGCACCAGTTTGAGACGTCTGGGTCGGGTGCCCAAAGAAGGCATTACGGAGGGAGACTGGGCTCGACAAGGGGAAAAATGGATCGTCGAAGATGGAACTGTAGTTAGCTCGAGATGGACTGTGGCGACGGCCTGAAGATCTTTGGAGAGACATTGTAGTTATATAATACTTGTATGAGATGTCAATTGAATTTCATGAACGATGAAGAAAACTAGGAATGCTCGCCGGTAGCAACGAGGACTATATATATTCATCAGGCACATGCCGATGATAGGTGACGTTTTTGATTTTGAGCTTCTAAACCGGGAACTGATGTACCCCCCGTCGTCAGTCAGTAGTCGCAGGCAATCGCACGATCTCGAGCCTTCTAGGCAATTCGCTCAACCGCCTGAACATCTACTGACGACGGGCCACGTGAAAAATCGGTCATGCGGTTGCCTCAGTCGTCCCCAAATTTTATGCGAATGTATTTCACCGTTGAGCGTTGCGCAACGCCGGACCGACTCATCCTCATATCACGTGAGCCGCAATCTGGGCGTTCGCGAAGACGCTAGGGCTTCTAATTTAGCAGCCACCTTTTTGCTTCGATCGCACGAAAAATGGGTTCAGAGGACAATTATGCGGTGGCACCTATTGCGATCACATGACCCGTGCGGTTCTGAGCCCAATAATCTTCGTTTCCAGAGCAAAAGTGCGACTTAAAAGAGCGACTAAAGCCACGGTTAAAATGACAACAATTGGGCGCATTTCGCGATTCTGACGGAAACTGACAAGTGACAACAGTTTGTTATGCAAACTCTTTACTCATAAACAAAATTGCAATGCTAAGCTACTGTTGAGCTGCTGAAGTTCGACGGAGTGTCGACAATCACAGCAAAACATGCATCTGCATTATACATATAGTTACAAACATATCATTATTTTAGCAGGATTAATAATAGTTGTTTATTATCACTAACAAAGATTGTCATTCCTTATCTTAGCCACTTACGACTTCTGTCTCTATTGCCAGTTGATCAAAACCTCACCAGAAAGACACAATCGAACATATTATTAAATAATATACTGAAGAATTGTAAAAGTACAAACGACGCTGTCAAACCGCAACGCAAAACAATTTTCTTTAAGAGATGCATAGCGTTATTAGCGTAACTTTGGTTAACAATGATTGAAACTGTTAACTCGTCCAAACACCGCTTGCCAAAAGCCAAAATATTAACATTGCAAAAAAACACCTTTGTTCCCAAGACCTCTATCAATCTTTAATATAGTTTTGTACACTCCATCTGCTTAGTTATCTAACAAATATCTAGTCAAACATTTAGAAGATACCGAAGAAGACAGCGGTCAAAAGAGCGCTGAGGGTGAAGCCAGTGGAAGTGGCAACAAGGTTAGGAGAAGCAGCAGATTTGACAGTGGCAGCGGAGGAAGCCGAGGAAGTACCAGAACCAGAGGTGACACTGCCACCTGTTGCACCGGACGAAGCAGCAGCCGTGGCGCTAAGGGCCACAGACGTGGTGGTTGAGGCAGCCGCGCACTTGTAGTCATTGCCACGAATGCCACCGTTGGAATTCAGCGAATTGAACGAAGAGCAATCGAAGTCATCATCGGAATCAATGTTGACAGCGCCGCGAACAAGAGTCAACGACGGGAACGTTGCACTAACTTCACGTTAGTAGTCTTACATTCAACTGGGGAACGGCAGTGGATACATACTTAGTGAAGTCGCCATCCAAAACGATAGCACCGTTGACGGTGCTGAGATTGGGGAAACCACCGATGCTGGACAGCCTAGTGTTGTTCGAAATCTGGAGACCGGAGCCACCAATAGTGGTAAGCTTGGGAAAGGACATATTGGTGAGAGACAAGTTTTCATCAATTGAGAGCCCGCCAACGGTAGTAAGGTTAGGAGCTGAGATAGAGCTAAAAACGTTCTTGATCAACAAGTAAGAGGCGTTGACAACGGACAAAACGGGAGTGTCGACAGAGTGGACATTCTGGAAAGTCAAGTTGTATGCCCACTGGAGGTAAGGAAAGCTCACTGCCGTTTGGCCGTTGAACGATATATCAACCTGATAGGTGGCCTCGGTCAAGCCCATCTCGATATCATTCAAGTTAAGGTTGTTGTTGATGTCGAGTTTGCTGACAGTGGTCAAGTTGATACCAGTGAGACTGGTAAGGTCAGTATCGGAGATGGTGATATCTTGACAAGAAGTGACGCCAGTGGTGAAACTGAGGCCAGAGACAGCAGGAAGTGTGACCCAGTCAATAGTACCAACGGACGACAAACGGGGGAAGGAGAGGGTGTTGAGGATGGTCAACTGGGAGAGCTGGAAGGTACCTCCAATAGACCGGAGCAAGGGAGCAGAAATGGAGGTAATCTGGGTGTTGTTGTTGCAGATGAGACTACCAGAGATATTCTGGATACCATTGATGGTAGCAGTTGACAGAGTCGGGGATAAGATGATGTCACCACCGAAAGTGGTGCATCCGCTCAAATTATCGAGATCACTCTGAACGTTAGCAGTGATCGAAGTCTCATTGCAAACGTTGGTAGCAGCTATAAAAATAAGTAAACTATTAGCTCACCAATCGAATCAGAAATGTTAAGGTCGCGTCAATTGAGGTATTGCAGCAACTGTGTATATAGGTTGGGGAGGCAGACCAATGGCAAGCCAAAGCCAACCCCGCCCGAATCATAATAGCTCTCAAGCAAAAATAAAATTAAAAAAAAAGAACGTACCATTTGCAATACTGGCGATAGCCAATGCAGAAAGGAAAAGCTTTTGGAACATTTTGTCTAAGTGCTATTCTAAAGACAAGCTAATACCATTAGTTTATGATCGTAGATTATGCAACTAGCAGCGGCCACAAGAAAAGGGATGGAAATAACGATCGAGACAAAAAGCACAGGAATATACCTACCAAGAAAAATGATGAAAGTTTAGAGTGAATGAAATGATAAACAAAGTCCAGAAACGCAGAGATGGAATAAAGAAGACCAAAGAAAAGGGCGTGGAGGAAGGAATTTGGAGGGAGGAGCAGGAGCAAGCGGGATAAAATGTACTGGAAGTTGGCCGAGGACTGTCTGCGCCGGGCCGGATGTTTTGTGTACCCCATGCCGTATAGAGTTTAGCATTCATTAGCTGTATTTGGATATGCCTTGAAATAGTCTAGTACACTGCTGACGAGACAGGTATGCGTCTCTTTGTAAGCGCATGAACTGGCATAGTCATCATTCTGTTTGGCCGAATATGTAATTATAAGCGGTAAAAGCGACAATTATAGAGTTTACGCTAACCCATAGCTGCGCTGCAGAAGTGCAATCGATAATTAACAAGTTCAGAATTGGCCCGGGTCGAGAGACTCGGAATGGAGCCAGCTGACCCAGGCACCAAGGGCATCGAGGTGGGGCGGATCACGCGTCCAGCAAGAGTAATCGCCAGATGTGGGTGCCTTTTGGCGATTGCAAACGCAATAACTCAATAGACGGTAGTGACTGTGACTGTGCCTGGGCCTGTGGTGTCGCTCAGCTCGCTCGCTCGGTCTATCTTGTAGAAAAAACTTGCTGACGAGGAAGGAAAATGGGCTATCAGAAACCCGAGATCGACAAACTCGCAAAACAGAATGGGAGGTGCTTAGTGGCGTCTGCCTTCTCATCGTTAAATATGCACCTAACTACAATTCAGAGCAGAGGCCACTCACTGAACAGTGGACACTGGCCAGTAAGGAAGGAAACAGACACTTGCCCATAGCGGTTCTGAGCAACCGAGAGACACAAATCGGCTGGGCTGCCATATTCGACCGGCGATTTTATTTGGCTTTAATCTCGTACACTTTGCATATATCTTTTTTTGTCAATGTTAAGTGTAACGATCGTCGCTTCGCTTATGACGACTCTGCTCGATAACGCGAGCGCCGCACACTTAAGTACCGTTTCATATCGTCCGACGACGGCTCTCTCTATGCTTTTTTTAGCTGTTTGCTCACCGAGTCTCGGACAGTTACGATGTTGCAGTTGTGCCAAAAGTCGTTGCTCTGGCAATCGCGTTTATTGTCTCTATTTTTAGCGTTACTTCTCTCCTGTCGATTCCTTCAAGCTCGAGTTCGAACGGCAGCAACCTGTCATCAGAAGTTCCAACTTTTCGACAAATAATAACTATAACCGGAATGAAGTGTGCAGCGCATGCCAACACCGGCAAAAACAATATGTCTGACCCGGATTCACTTCTACAAAAAGGGTTTCTGCACAATGACGAGTTCACACATCCTAGGTAGCATCGAATGGGTTCGATATCATTCATCATCAATTCATACTTGATCTAAAGGTGAAGACCCCCGCACTTCTTGTCTTTTTCAAATGTGTTACTTGATGTGTCGCCGAAGAAGCCCGTGTGGCCTCGCTGCATGCTGAGGCTGCTGCCAATATCGACAAAATATGTAGCAAAAGTAACGCCGACTCTTGTAGAGCTAATAATCCTGCCGCAACTGGTGCACATTATACAAGTCATAACGATCGACCAGACGAGTTGAGGCGGCATTCATAACTCAAATTGTCCTCGCATTAAGTTGGCCTTTTAATAGCTCAACGTCTGAGTCTCAAACGCAACGGATAAACAGACGCGGCTGTTTCGGGACATTAGGGGTTTAGGATACCAATTCTTAACAACCTTTGTCATCCACAGAGCTATATGTGGACTCTCCGACGGCAAGTATGCGACTGGTTAAGTATTCCTAGTCAGACTCTGAGAGCTTTTTCCTGAACCTGAACCAGCGCTACGGTAACAATTGTCGGTTTCATTCAAGCCCTGGTAGGATCTCACATTTTATATCACAGGGTCTCAGTCACAATTTCAGCTATCAGAGAACAACTGCGCGTAAAACATACAAAAATTGTCCGAGAATTCCGAAGAATGCCGAACTCGGCCCGGAAACTTACTGATACTTATTTAGGTGTCTGACTTAACTGAAGTGCGAACTTCATGCAGGGTCCGTCCCCATTGCTTAACCGTCGTACATATGCCAAGTTTGGAAATCCATTGCTTGGCTTCCGGCAACGAATTGTTATGTTCATCCCCGGCAGATGCGTGGGTATAAGATTCTGTACGTAAATAAGCTAACGTACAGTTATGTTGGACCCCCCTGAACTTATGAATTGTCAAAGTTTGTCTAACAGGTTTTTTCAATGCAATACACGTAGCGTCGGCATGACCCCCGCGAGTGGCAAGTACTAATTTTATGACTGTCATAAGTCATGACACGACGGTGCTGGAGAGCCTGAACTATTTCTCTGACATCATGTTATTATCAGTTGATGCCGAATCATGTCATTCACATCCACATTAATGTATGCCTCAAAAGGGATTTGTGGCGGTTACTCGATGTCGAGTGTAATTAGTCTAATGTAAAAGACTAATCTAAGGGTAAAAGTCCAAAAGCCCCTTTGTCGGGGAAGTTGTCTCCAATTTGCACAAGCATAATAGATAATGTTAACTGTGTTTACGCGTGCATAGAGGTAGCTGATTTGAACGCGTGTCTAAAGAACGCGCGCGGTCGAAATCGTAAAAGAGGGTAAATAGTTCTGGGAAGGCAATTCAGTGGTATCTTTTTGAAAAAGTTTCAGTGGCATTTTGGACTTTTAACTCATATTCTAATTAGCAGACGAAGATAGGCCCTAACCCATGATTGAGCGACTTACCCGGATGGACGAACGAATCCCTGAGCCTCATGCAGAGCTAAAAACTTGAATCGTTGAACTAACGAAAAAAAGTGTAGCAATCAAAGAGTCATCAGGTATCGACATTTTCCAGGGCCTCCACCACTATTACGCCGAGCGACACTTGAGAGAACAATACTGACGACTTGACCTCTATAAAGACCGTGCACGTGGCTTTTGTTGTATTCGTTTGGTGATTCAACAATGGCATTTCCATTGCTCCCTCTGTTGGCACCATCTAGCATTGCTTCGACGCCAGACTTGTCGATTGTCGGTTACACTCTGATTGGCCCTCTATTGACTTCAGAAGATGTTGCCATTACACAAAAATATATTTCTGAGAACTTTGGACTGGTGGAATTCAGTGTACAGGTGACCTCTGCTATTGAAATTGACGACATCATCACGCTTCTCGACGCCGGTGTCGATACCGTGTTCCCCGAAACCGGCGAGCAAGCTACCGCGTTACTTGAGATCGGCGTTCCGGGATCCCGAGTTGTATTCCCCGGCGAAGATTACGACGATGTCAATGGTGTGTACGTAAACTCAACCACAGCGAAGCCGGAGCTAGCGACGAAACTGAGCAAATCAATACTGGCAGATGGTACTGGGAACAAGAAGCTCTACGTGACATTTACCTCCACGCCCACACTCGAGCAGGTCAAACAAACCGTCGCATTGCCTGCAATCCCAATTTTGCCTGCAGAATCACTCACAACAGACTCCGCTTCTTCTACGGGTAAGCTGTCCGTAGCGGCCATTTTCAGCAGCGCATTGAACACTGACCGATCGGACGGCTACTTTTCCACACTTGTGGTCGACACTCAGGGCGTCGCCCTCGGTCTCGTGTACTCATCTGAAGAGTCTATCGCAGAGGCAATCAAATCCCGTGCCGGTGTGTATCAATCCCGCAAGCGCGGACTGTGGTTCAAGGGTGCGACCTCCGGCGCCGTCCAGACGCTCGTCAGACTCGAACTCGATTGCGACGGTGACTGCATCAAGTTCGTCGTCCAGCAGGCTGGTAAAGGATTTTGCCATCTCGACACCACGACATGCTTTGGCAAATCGGGTGGAGTAATGGCGTTGGAACGCACCTTGGTCTCCAGACTTATTAACGCTCCCGCTGGATCATACACCCGTCGTCTATTTAGCGATGAGAAGTTGTTGTCGGCAAAGATTATGGAGGAGGCGGAGGAGTTGACGACCGCGAAGACGAAGGGCGAGGTCGCGTGGGAGTTTGCGGATCTGCTTTATTTCGGTATGACAAAGGCTGTGCAGGCTGGCGTTTCGTGGACGGATGTTGAGCGGAATCTGGATTCCAAGGCGAAAAAAATTACTCGGAGGAGAGGCGATGCCAAGCAGAAGTGGATTGATGCTGCAACGAAAACCGAGGAGGCGCCGGAGAAACCAGTCCCGAAGACGGAGACCACTAATGGTTCCCGCAATACCAATGACGCTGCTAAGGAAGCGGCTACAGAGAAGACCGGACGCATTCAACTTACCCGAGTGAATGTTAACGAGATCTCAGCGAGTGAATTGACGGATCTACTGCGCCGGCCAGCTCAAATGAACGCCAATATCATGAACCTTGTCGGTCCTATCGTGGAAGCTGTTCGGACTCGTGGTGATGCCGCGTTGCTTGAGTTCACAGCCAAGTTCGAGAAAGCCAAGCTTGATTCACCTGTCCTAAGGGCGCCATTCTCCCCCGAACTCATGGAGCTCGACCAGGAGACAAAGGACGCGATTGATCTCTCGTTCGAAAACGTGAGAAAATTCCACGCCGGCCAGCTTGAGACTGCACCACTTGTTGTCGAGACAGTTCCCGGCGTTGTCTGCTCCCGATTTTCGAGACCGATCGAGAGCGTCGGCCTCTACGTCCCTGGTGGTACCGCAATCCTTCCTTCAACTGCATTGATGTTGGGAGTTCCTGCCCTTGTTGCCGGATGCAAGAACATTGTTGTCGCCTCTCCGCCTCGGTCAGATGGTACCTTGACTCCTGAAGTCGTCTACGTTGCCCACAAGGTCGGTGCTGCTGCGATCGTTCTTGCTGGTGGTGCTCAGGCAGTTGCTGCCATGGCGTATGGTACCGAGAGTGTGCCCAAGGTCAACAAGATTCTTGGTCCAGGAAATCAGTTTGTCACTGCCGCGAAGATGCTGGTCCAGAATGACACTTCAGCTCTAGTCAGCATCGACATGCCTGCTGGTCCATCCGAAGTTTTGGTAAGCCTCAAACACTCGTAGCTCATGTATGAATCTGAATGCTAATGTGCTCAGGTTGTTGCTGACAAGAAAGCCAACCCCGCATTCGTCGCGTCTGATCTACTTTCTCAGGCCGAGCATGGAGTTGACTCCCAGGTCATCCTGATAGGTGTCGACTTGAACGAGGTCGAACTTCAGGCAATCGAAGACGAAGTCCACGAGCAAGCCATGCGACTGCCGCGAGTCGACATTGTCCGCGGCGCCATCGCCCATTCGCGGACGTTTCAAGTCAAGACCGTTGAGGAGGCTATTGCGCTCAGCAACAAGTACGCGCCGGAGCATTTAATTCTGCAATTGGAGAATGCGAGCAAGTATGTTGACTTGGTACAGCACGCTGGTAGTGTTTTTGTTGGTGCTTGGAGTCCTGAGTCGTGCGGTGATTATTCTAGTGTATGTTTAGTTCGCTGGTATGACATGGAAATGGAGATACTGATTCGGTTATAGGGAACTAATCACACACTGCCAACTTATGGCTATGCGACCGTGTACTCCGGTGTCAATACTCACAGCTTCATGAAGCATTTGACAAGTCAAGAACTTACTCCAGAAGGTCTGAAGAAGATCGGCGGAGCCGTTGTCCAGTTAGCTACTGTTGAGGGTCTTGAAGCGCACGGAAACGCTGTTAGAGTCAGATTAGAGCATCTTGCCAAGGAGACGTAAGGAATCGTCCGTTCCAAGTACGGAATATAACATAAGTTTTGTTTGGTTACTGTGGATCAGCTTACTATGCGGTATTCGCTTGTTTTTGTGTGTCGCATACGCATAATGCATGGCCTCTTTGATATATGTACTGTAAATGCAATTCCAAATGGTCAAAATCCAAGCGCCCAAACCTTACCCAGTCAAACAAAATGCTATTCGATAATAAAAACGATTTGAATCACTGCCTAATCCACGACGGCGTCCAATACTCCTTCGGCCGCGCCTGCTCATCTACCCAAACTAAACCCGATGCAACCAGATCATCCAGGACCGCAATACATCTTGCAGTCTCCCAAGTTAAATTGTCCCTTAATATTGGCACAGAGATGTATCCCATCGCCTGTGTAGCCTCAATGGCAACAGCCTGGTCCCTACTCAATTCCTGAGGCACGCTCCGTATAAAATCTTTGTTCGCTAACCTAACTATGCCAAACCCATGACCGAGCGGCGCAAGGGTGTTGACCGCACGCACGATATCTTCCTGTGAAACAGGCGGTCGCCCTGGCACGCTGTTTATCCGCCCTTTGACATCCTCAACCAGCATCAACCCACCATTCACATCCCTTGTCCGTCTGCAAATTTCAATAATTCTGACCGCAAGCTCAAAAAAAAAGTCATTCACATCGCTACCCAGCAACTCAGCCCAAAACGAGCCTTTCTTATTCGCGCTGGAGCTAGCAAGCGGGTCGACGCCGATTGCGGAGCACATTTTCACAAACTCGGACCGAAATACGGGGTCTGACCGGATCTCATCTGCGTGCGATTGTGCGAATTTTTTGAGCGCGGCTTGAAATGTCAGGAGCTGGTCTGTCAGCTCGGAAATATGTGTTTGCAGGATAGTGCTACCCAGGTCGGAATATTGCTGTGCCGTGCGCTGATGCTTGTCAAAGGCCGCGAGACCAACTCCACGGCGCATTGCCATGTTTGATGATTAAGCGGTCGCGGTCTGTGAATTGTCGTAACACACCTTGGTTAGAATCGCTTATCAGATCGTCATGTCGTGTTGCCCCCACTATGGTTGTGACACCTGGAGAGGCGGGAACGTTGTCATTTGCATAAGTGGACAGTGCATTGCAATTGCAGCATCAAATGCGACAAACAGATGGACTTAGCACGCCACATTCGCGCAAAATCTTGCGACCTCATCCAAGCGAACGAAATTACCCTACCTGCCAGGGAAGTGAACAATATGTAGCGGCTATTTTCTAAGCCTTCATACCGAGGCGACTGTTTGGACATTTTTCCAGCGCAGCAATGAGCACCAAACTGTGCGGAATGAGGGCTCGAAGGGGAAGTATATCCGCCAACAGGCCCTGGGCGCGTAAAGACCTGCTCTTTGGTTGCTAGTTTGAGCCAGATAGAGTGAGAGGCGCCAAGAGCTGAACCATTTTCGCCGACGGATCAGGGCCATTTCTATTTCAGGCCGGCCAAGACAGCTTTCCAGAAAAAAAATAGGTGCAAGAGCACTACCGTATGCTGACAGTTCGACACCCGGAACAGGCTGATCCGAAGCGAACGCGTGCGGCGTTCTGGGGATTGTGTTAGGTGGGGGTAGACCTAAGGTAACAGTTATGGATTCGCCTAAAGCGGACATGCGCCCGCCGCGAGGGTGGGGAATAGCACCACTAACAGAAAGATTTGCCCGCCCCGCGCTCTTTATTAAGGCTTCCAGCCTCCCTGTTAATCCAGATGCTGTACTGCTCTTACAGACAAAGTCTCATTGTTTTCGTAGTCCTCGAATCAATTGCAATTCACCTATCAAAATGACTCTCACTGGCGAAGTTAGTACCCGTTTCTGCAAGTGTGATCAGTGATTCGAGAACGATAAGCTAATGATAGCCGACAGAACCCTTCCTTTGTTTTGCAGAAAGTGAACGAGGTCTCCTTTGAGGAGCGGCCAATCCCGGCGCTCTCCAGTCCGAAAGATGTCCGGATCGAGATCAAGCAGACTGGTATCTGCGGATCGGACGTCCACTACTACACCCACGGCGCCATTGGTTCCTTTATCGTCAAGTCTCCAATGGTCCTTGGACACGAATCCGCCGGTGTCGTCGCCGAGGTAGGCTCCGGTGTCACCAGCCTGAAGGTCGGAGACCGAGTTGCTCTTGAGCCAGGTATTCCATGCCGCTACTGCGACCACTGCAAGGCCGGCCAGTACAACTTGTGTGCCGATATGAAGTTCGCGGCCACTCCACCATACGACGGTACTCTCTGCCGCTACTACGTTCTTCCCGAGGACTTCTGCGTCAAGCTTCCTGACACCGTCTCACTTGAGGAGGGTGCTCTCGTTGAACCCCTCTCTGTCGCCGTCCATGTCTCGAAGCTCGCCAAGATCACCCCCGGCTCGTCAGTCATCGTCTTCGGTGCAGGTCCAGTCGGTCTCCTTTGCTGTGCGGTCGCGAAAGCATTTGGAGCGACCACCGTCACCGCCGTCGATCTCGTCCAGTCTCGTCTTGACCTGGCCAAAGAAGTGGCGGCTACGCACTCTTTCGTTCCCACTAAGGGTGATTCCGCAGCTGAGAGCGCTGCCAAGATCAAGGAGCTCCTTGATGGTAAGGCGCCTCAGTTCGCCATTGATGCTTCCGGTGCCGCCGCCTCGGTCAATACCGCAATCCACGTCCTTGCTCAAGGTGGAACATACGTTCAGGCCGGCATGGGTGCTCCCGAAATTACATTCCCGATCGCTGAGTTTACCTTCAAAGAGCTGACCGCGCGTGGCAGTTTCCGATATGGGCCCGGTGATTACCAGCTAGCTGTCGAATTGGTTGCCAGCGGCATGGTCGATGTCAAAAAACTCATTACCCACCGCGTGAAGTTTGAGGAGGCCGAAGAGGCATTCAAGCTTGTGATTAAGGGACAGGGCGTCAAGATTCTCATAGGTGGTCCCTCTGTTTAAGTAGTCGGGTCGAAATCTATGTGAAGTTTTGTTTATGACTAAATTGAAAAGTTTGAGTTAATAATTTGTAATTGAAAGGACGTAAGGCGTTGGTGAGTTTACTATCGTTTGTGTTCATTTATAGTGTTATTTGTACTATCTATGATGTGGTTACTGCAAAAATTAGTATGACACGTAATTTATGTTGATTTCTGTTGCTATCGTTGGTATTAAACGACTATCATTTGTCCCGCTTTCTTTGGTATAGACTACATGCAGCAGAGCAGAGAGACTAACACTTCAGCACTCATATCATGCTCGAGATTTGAACCGTGTCAGCTGTTAACAGATTGAAGAGTTGTAGTGTTTCTTCTCACTTGTGACAAAATATGAACGCCTGAATCACATGGCCAATATAGATGCAACTGCCACCGCACGCTTCGTGGACTAAATGATTCTACCCAAGATGACTTTCATCATCATGATATGATTCCAAGCTTGCACGTCCTTGCAGCATTCAGCAAGCTGCTCACTGTTCACGTTTCAAGTTCATTGGAAGATATTGGTCTGTGTGACTTCGAAGTCCGTAACCCCAGAGGACTATGACAAAACAACTATATAAGTAGTCTCGTAAAATCGTAACATTTTTAACTAACTGGATCTACAGATTGGTTGGTACAGGATAAGGTCAGTCTGTGATATGACTTCCTGCATTCATCCTATGTTGTTCGCGACTTTGATGACAAGGTAGCGACCCACCATCGTGGACGTGAGGACGGTGCGGCGCTTCTTGGTTTGCCCAAACCCTATGGAAATCGGCAAACTGGCTGGCGCAAATGTGTAACTTAGCAGCAATACACGGCCGTTCAAGCTACCGCATAATGTAACAGGCGGTACAGTTTAACTGTAGCGTCATCCGGAGCTCAGAGATTAAGTCGCTCTTACGGCGTCCCCTGCCAACCTATTTCATTTCTGCAAACCATTGGTCCATATCTCGACATCCCATTATGGGTATCACTTACCCCGCCACGATTAGCAAGCGATGCAAGAGGATTCATCCAACAATATCGCTCTTGCGACCAGCGGCAGACAGGAGCATTTGCACCACGCCGGTTACCGGGTACTTCAATATTTCCTCGCCTTTCCCCAGAAAGGTGAGACTCGGTCATGCTCCACCGACTCCTCCGAACAGCGATCTTAGCGACAGCTCCGATGACGAGGATGCCTCCATTGTCGCGCATCCCGGGGCTCCTCTTCTTCACTTGCGCATCAGGCTGAAAAACAACAACCAGATCTCTTATCACACCCGCGGCAAGTTGGAAAAGCCCGAGAGCTGCAGTTCCTCTTCCGATAGTGATACCGGCAGTGACGGTGTCAGAATCGATACTTCCCCTGTCACGTCTCCTGAGTCTGGCCCGGAAGAGTCACCATGGATTAGGCGTCGCTTCGACAATTTCGACGGATGCCAAGAGGACTCAAATGTTTTGGCCAAAGCTCCTCTATCCTAGACAACCTCCCTGTGTTGCTGTTTTTCGATCTGTAGTTCATGTCACCCGATGTCTTCTTGCATATTCCTAATCTTGTTTAAAAAACTGAATTACTGTGTACCGAAATGATTGGATAGAGTATGCTGGAAAGCGTTGTGTCCAGACTGCATCCACAACATACTATCGGCAAAGCAGCCTTCGTATCCCCGAGCCTGAACGGTCAACAATCATCTGTCCAGTATCATTACTGTGATCTTTGTACTTGGTATTTGAGTAGTACTGTTGCATCCTGTCCGTCGCCTTTATTGCTTACTTTTACTGCATCGTGGTAGTGATCAATTGTTTAACATTCTTGAACCTTATTGATCTTTGTTTACTGTTGTGTCGCATTCGCATCACTTGTTTTGCACTTTGTTCCCGAGTTAGAAATTATTTTATTTTTTGGAATCTGGAAAGTATTATGATGGGATACTACGTTTTTACATAAATTTACTGTCTTTACTGTCCTTACTCTGTCGTATGTTGCATTTATTTGGACGATGTCATCGAACACCATTGCGTGTTCGTACGAGTTGAAAAGAATTTGTGCATTAGCTGGGTCAATTGGAGTTTGGGTATAGGAGAAATGAAGGCAGGTCTAATTACCATGATGCTTATAACATCATTTTGCAACTATGCTGGACAGTAATTAAGCTCAATAAGTGTCTAATCTACATGCGACATGCTAATGGACGTGAAAGAAAAGGAGCTTATATATTCATTACCACTTGTAATACCGGCCTTCCCGTTATCTAGACTGTTCCCGTACTTACCCTCGTGACCTCTATGTCACAAAATATTCAAGTAACACAAGCGAGCTCTAGCAACGTAGGTATCCCATATCCAGTATCAGTTGATCTTTTTAGCACTTACGACAATCTTTTCTACAATCATTCTTCAGGTCTCTGCATAAATCTTCTCTTTGATGCGTTATCAGTAATAATAATAGGCAGCATAAGTTAAATCGTAAGCGCTAATACTGAAAACAGAATATTTCAACCTAACTTCTGCTGACGTAAAATCCACGGCAGTATTTAATATAATATAGCACAGATTATTATTAGTTATAGTACAGAAATTATTGTCCGTGATAATACATATAGTACAGAAGGTATTAGATATTAAATGGTTTTATTGATATTAGAAATCGATGGCTTAATTAATTCCACAATTTCGTTAGTGTTCGATACTGCTGTCTTTAGTTGCCAATGTAAATCGTCGATTGTATATAGTGAACTTGATGCAGTGGTTCCTGTTTGGCGTATTTGCTGTGTAGCGTCCGTTGGCAAGGTCGTTATCCTGTTGCCGTGCAAATCGTTCACTGGCGCTTTCTCGGCTTGTACTTGTAATCCGGATGCACCATCTTATGCAACTCTGCAATCTCTCCTTGAATGGCACTGAAGATATTCTTTGTCATATCTGAGAATTTCCATTCCATAAATCCAGCCAATGTTGATATTTTCGACCGATCGATTTTCTCATCACCGGCAACCCTCAGTATCTTATCTTGCAGTCCGTTCTTGAACTTGATAAACAGATTCTCAGGACGTTTCGCCTCGTCATGGCCATATTCGTTCAATTTGACAGTCAAATGCATCGCAGCGCTAATCACGATGTCAACACACCCAGGCACTCCGCTCTGATACGCCATCTGGAAATAGGCCTTCCCGATATCTTCAGTCAATGTGATGTTCTTCGGCTTCTTTCGCTTCAGCGACACATGCGTGAAGTACCTATCTAACTCCGCAGTTGTGATCTCGGCCGCAATATCGTCGATTCGAATTCGATATGCGCGGGCTAAGTGGCGCAGATACGGTTCGCACCTTCTGTACGCGTCCATATTGGGAAGCTGGGGTGGAGCGTACATCATGTGCTCGGTCGGATTCGCCATAACGATAACGTCGGACGCAAAATCGGCTGCGTTCAGACGAGACGGATATACGGAATTTGAAAGAGTGTTGAGAAGTGTGTCGGGAAGGTAAATAAAGTGGGCGGACTTGCGCTTCTCGCTTTCCGTCAGCGGCGGAGGTACATTTTCCGGCTTTAGTTTCGGCGAAGCTTTTGGTTTCGGAACAGACTTCTGGACGTGGACCTCGTTCTTGACGCGCCTCAATTTCTTCGGCAAGCTTCGCCGCCTCTTTCGAGGCTGGTCATCCTCATAGTCACTCTCGTCATCGTCACATTTCTCGCCGTCCTCATAATCTGAATCTTCTTGCACGACATTTTCGATCCTTTCGATATCGGTCACCTTTTTGAAATCTTTGTCGCCGTTCTCCTTCTTGTTATCCTCGACAATCACAAAGTTGACGGTCAACATCTCGGGTTCGCCCTCTCCAACAACGTTCTCGGGGGCGTCGTCCGGTTCACAGTCAACGACTCCGTTATCGTCGTTCTTCTTGTTGTCGACCTCATTCCCAGCCACGTAAATTGGGTTTTCGCATTCCTCATGGTGGATGGTCTTGTACGCCGAGACATGTTCCGCTTCATATTCCTCCCGGAGATCGCGCTGTTCCGGCTCCACGATGACAACCTGCGGCGTGTAATGTAAAAATAATGGCTGGCCGTTCACTTCGACATTGCCTAGGCCATACTCCGCTTGAATGTAACTCAGTTTCACAAATTCGGGGTCTGGTTCCGTGTCTGCAGTGCACCAGTCGTATTGACTACCGTTGCGACGGCTGTTGCGGAGATATTTAAATTCGGAAGCAATAGCACGTTGACTCTTGTCTGGTAAGTCCTGGGGTGTTATCATTGCGAGCTCGTCAGAAATCGGGAATGAAAAATTAGCTGCAAAATGTGGTCGGCTATTCCTCAACTCCGGGAGTGCTGCTGTCGCAGTCATAGGGGATGCATCGGGTGTCAATGGCTTGACGATGAACAGGTTGGCCGGGTTACATGTCGTTGGTAGGAGTGGGCCGATGAATGCCTGTGGCCGTTCTTCAGGACCTTGTTGATTGTGAGCGGCTCGCACAGCTGTTGGTGCTAACAATGAAGGTCTGCGTGCTACTACCATTGTATCTTCCTGACCAGATTGATCAGTCGTCGGCGGAGTACCGGCCATCCCACCGTTAGTGTTCCGGTGGCCAAGCCTCTGCTCTGGCAGCGCAGGCAGCGCAGGCATCGAGGTACCAAGCGTGAATAACGGTGCGTACACTTCTGGGTGTTGCAATTCATGAACCGGTTCGACACGATATGTCATAATCTCGGTGTCCGCGCCGGACGCGGTGAAGTGCTGGTTGAGCGCATACAAATCCATGTTGAGATTTCGAGTAATGTCGCGTGTGTTGGATTAGACCTGCACGTTTGAGAGCGAGCGAGCTGAATCTCTGTGTATATACTGCTCTGCCTAGTCTCTACTATGTGCTGTGTACAGTAGCGCTACTAGCAACCTATAAATAAAGTAGAAGAATGGTGCGGCCAGGTCAGGATGCCGCCAGGGTACTTTATACTGACACCTCGTGATGGTCGGGGACTAAGGCGGAGACTAATACCTGCAGTCTCGTCCTAGAATACGCAGGATCGTCGATGGCGTACAAGTCCGGCGAAGTGGCCAGTTCAAGTCCTTGTTCGGGCTCCTCAAACAGGTTCAATCGTCGCCTGCTCGGGGACGCGTCGACGCTGTAGTCCGCCTCTGACTCGAACATGCTAATTCTAAATTGAGCACGCGAATTTGTGGCCAACGCGTGTCAAGATAACCTTAACGCCTTTATTTGGTGTCCGAAGACGGTAAGATGTGCACAGGGTCTAGCCGTCGAACGAACGGATCGTCCATCCATCTTCCGTGCCGCCCCACCGTGCCGATCCTTGATGGGCCCTCCCCGCCCCTCGCAGACCTCGGTATTCCAGTTGTATGAACATTTCCTTTGAGACGTAACAAAAAAATGCATTTCTTGAAGTACAATTAATCATCGCTGAGGCTGGCCCGCATAGTTTTTTTCAGGGGTCAAACGAGAGAGCCGCATATTGTGAGGCTCACATGTTAGATGAGCACGTGCCAGCATCATGAGAAATATCCCACAGTCGCATGTATTCGTATTGTATTATAATGCTTCTACCCAGAATATACATCCACCAACACACTTCTTATTTGCTCTGCCAAACCGCGCGACCCGACAATACCTGACTCCTGCTGTAACCGCATAGTCGACTCTCTGAATATTTCCAGTTCGCGGCCGATCGCTGCGACTCCGGCAACGCCGATCTGCGCGCGAACAGCCGTGCTGGAGAGTAGGAGGATGCCGATAAGCAGGGCGAGATATCCCCGGATATCTTCTATGTATGACTTTTTGAGATTGGAATGCTGCGAAAGCGGTTTTACTGGTGTGCTTGTTGCCAGGGTGAATAATCGGAGGATGGTCGTGACGTGGGAAGCGTGTGTCAGGACTTGTCGGGCGGACTCTGACTCACTAAAATTCACGAGCAGACCGAGACAAAATAGTGCGATGTTGGGGGCGACACCGTAGTCTTCGTCTTCATGTCCTGCTTCTTCTTCTTTGCCATCGCCCCCGTAGTCGGCTTGCGTGTCTGAATCCGAAAGCGGTGCGTCCATTAAAACTCTTTCTATACATGTTTCCAAGCCCAATACGACACTGTCGATACAGAGATTTTCGCAGGCTTGGGGACTGCTATTTGTTATAATAATTGACAATCTTAGTGTCGCTAATGACCCTGTTTCGGCTGGTGTATCAATCATTTGCGGGATAAGCTTCAGTAATCGCTCCACCACTGCGCAGGTATCGCTTTCATCGTATTCAGACCCATGCCCTTTCGCTGCAATAACTGATTCCGCAAAATCCTCTAAGATTGAGACACCAAGATGCAACTCGTGAGCTGCCGCAATGCTCATCGGCTTGTCGCCTGGACCCAAGATATCCCGTACACCACCCAGTGTTACCATCCATAGCGAATTCGAAGATAACTCCGCGTGGATGGTCTCGTGACGCGGACCGTATTTACTTGACAATTCTAGTAAGCCTGTAAGCGCTATAAAGCGCCGGGAGACTGTTTCTCGGCACATATCTCCATCGTTGGGGATCAATGACACGATTTTGTCTCTTAATTCCTTGACCTTTGACAATGTTAGCATCTCAATCACTCCAAAATAGATTAATTATTGAACCTACAAGACTCTGCGCGACCTTACTCAACCCCGTACTCCTCTGTTTCGCAACAGTCATAATCTCCCTACCATCGCTTACCATGCCAATTAGAAATGGCACAACACCATACTCATTCACCAGGCTCTGCGCAACGCCTTCGTCGCTCAAGAAACAGCAAGCAATATACTCCATAGCGAACGACGTCACATCATCGCTCCCAGATTTGGTCATTTCTTTAATGCTTCTAAAAATCCGATCCAAAAAGCCGCCTGCTTTGAATTTGATGACAAAGGATTTATCGGTGAGCTTTAAGGCAAGTTCAAGGTACGTCAGACGTGCCGCGGACTGCCTCGAGTCGCGTTGGAGACCGTCGAGAAGGTACTCCATTTCGTCTATAAACTTTGCATTCACACCTGACGCGCGGAGTTCATGAATCGACTTAATCGCCCTCAGCTCTCCCTCTCCTGGAACATCTTCATCTTCTGACGAGGAATTCTGCCGCAAAATTGACCTGGGTCTGCGGTTTAATGGAGCATTTGTTGATGCGGAGGAGCCGCCAAGCATCCCGCTTCTCAACAACTCAATATCTGAAAGCTCGCTGATACTTGTTTGTTTTCCTGACGTCTCAGTAGCCGATGCAGTCTCTTCCAAGTAACTTCGTTGGGATCCATACGTTATCTTTCCGCCTCTAATTAATTGCGACGAGAAAGATTGTCGTTGCGATTGTGATTCCATGTGCTGCGCATCTTGACTATCGCCCACACTCTGCGTTTCCTCCGTAGCCTCATCTTCTTGACTACTCACATTCTGCGCCGCCTCCTTTATTCGTAAGCTCATACTCAAGCTCTTAGACCCACTATCCTTCCGGGCTGACAGCGCCTTGAATAATTTCCCACTTCCGCTACCAGAGATGCACGGCTGAGCTGCCTTAGACGCTGAAACAGTACCGGTGACTTGATCTAACACTTTCCACGCCTCACTCTGTCGGGTGGTAAGTCTTGGTGAGGGCCGCCACTTACTGGGACTGCCCGTCGAAGACGGCGTACGCGGTGCGGGTGAAGCTGGCGCGGGATCATCGAATTCGAGATCTTCGAGCGGTGGCGGCGAGATTAGGCGGCGAGTGGACACAGGTATCGGTACGAGTGGAGTTGATGGCGCTGGTGGCGACGTAACTCCTTCGTCAACAACGGACGAGGATTCCGCTGATGGCTTTGTTATCGGGACCACGATTTTGAATGGTGAGGACTTCAGCGGAATTGCGGGTCCCTCCTCTACTGATGCAACGGGACTAGTAGCAGCACCAAACTTCTGGTGCACTGCCGGTTGCTGCGAAATACGCTTCTGAGCACTGCGCTTGCGGGTTGATGGTGCTGTAGGTTTGCTAGTGCTAGTGGCCGCAATTTCGGAGCCTGAGAATTCAAATATGTCAACTTCTCCAGTAGTCAATTCCTCGTCAACAGACGATGGCACAATATCGGTTGGGCTTCGCCGTTTTCGTTTTCTAGGGCTCCCACGATCTGTGGCTCTCGAAGGTGTGGGAACGAAAGACGAAGAACCACCAGTTTTGGCAATTTGTCCAGTCAATCCTCTCATGCTATCCTGCCCAGTACCTCCAGCCGAGACCGGCGACTCAACGGTAATCGAGTCATTAACATCTTCGTCTTTCTCAGAAACAAGACTAGCCCGCTCACCCACTTCCACGGCGGGTCGCGACTTTCGAACCGGTGATGCCGTTGTAGGCGTTATTGGTGTCGATGGCGCCTGCTTCCTGCGGCCGTAAGTAGTCGTTACTGGCGTTCGGCGTGAAAATGCTGATGATGCGGAAGACATTGGTGAGATGTGGTGATACTGAGTACCTGCAAAGTTACAGCGAGTTGAAGGTGGAATCCCGCCTCAGGATCTGTAGCTCAGCGGGAAACTGTTCGCGGCTATCACATGTAACCAAGTTGGGTGATCCTACTAGCCGCTAAATGGTCATCTTCGAATCATTTTCGACATTTACTTACTTTGCCGTCAGAAGTTTCTAAAACAGCTACTCGTTCAGATATACAAACTAATCTAATGGTTTGGACAGCTAACATCGTGTTACCCGGCCATAATTCAGGGAGGTTCACCATAATCACAGAATCATGCAGTTCAGACTTCTTCGGCTGCAGGTCCTGTCCCAGCAATACCAGGTTTCGATTAAGAACTTCCGAGGATTTTAAATATCTGATCGTGAGTGACTTTTGAATATATATATTATTGGAGCGCTTGCCGACATTGATCTGTGTTCAATTGTCCGGTAGGTCTGGAATTTTGGCTGATCAGTACAGAAAATATTATGACGTCTCACGAAGCGAGTTCCACACCGACAGTGTCGATTACTGAGGCGCCGCCAAATGTCACCGTCTTACAGCAGACGCCACAGTTAATTGCTCTATATACGTAAGTTTTCATGTTCGTAATGGCCATGGAGTGTACAAAGCCGGGAAAGTTAGTTCGAACTAAAGACGACTGATGTTTTATGCAATTCAGGATAATACGCGATATTAAGACACAACGCACCGATTTCGTTTTCTACAGTAACAGAATTATTCGAATATTAGTCGAGGAAGGTAGGTAGCTCGCTCTCGAGGCTTTATGATAGGTCCGAGATCGCTGACTCCGCTTAGGACTTAATCATCTCCCCGTACAAGCGACCTCTGTTTCGACACCAACGGGTATATTCACTTTATTGTTCGCAACACTAAATAGAAGCTTCTGTTAATCATAAACAGACTTAACATACAAGGGCCTGAAGTTTGAAGGCAAGATATGCGGGGTATCAATCATGCGCGCCGGAGAGTCGATGGAACAGGGATTACGAGATTGCTGCAGATCAGTTCGTATCGGCAAGATCCTCATTCAGCGAGACGAAGAAACTGCGGAGGCCAAACTATTTTACGAGAAATTGCCGGAAGATATCAAGGATCGATGTAAGTCGGGGAATATGAAGGTCGGAAGGACGGATTCGTCTGACATATTCTCCCTTAGATGTTTTACTGTTAGACCCGATGCTCGCTACCGGTGGCTCCGCGATCATGGCGGTGGATGTGTTGGTAGCAAAAGGTGTACCCGTTGAACATATCTTGTTCCTGAATCTTATTTCGTCCCCGGAGGGTATCGACGCATTTGCCAAGAAATTTCCAAAGCTGAAGGTCATCACTGGATTTATTGACGAGGGATTAAATGAGCAGAAGTAAGTATCATCTGGTATGTTTATCTGGGCAAAGCCTTACGGATTTACAGGTTTGTGGTCCCGGGATTAGGCGATTTTGGTGACAGATATTATTGCATTTGAATGGTTTGTCCTTGTCTAGTATGCTCTGCATTGTATTATGTTGAACACATCTTTTGATATTGGAACGATTGTGCGTGGAAGGATCTCCTGTGTGGAGACTGTATCATATATCCCTGCTTAAGCAGTTTTATTGACAACTTCTCTGAGTAGATGGCTGGAGCGACTTCTACAAGAAACAGATTCTGGGGCAAGTGTTCGCTGCATTTGTAAAATCTGACTAGTAGTCGTACTGCGTGCTCAGTGCGAAAAAAAATCGATGTCGCTTCCCATTCAATCTGATTAGCATCTTTGAAGGCAATATATAAACATCATCGCTTCTGGTTGAGCACAACAATGGCCAAAATGTGCCCAGTGGGATGTTTGTGTATGCCAGCCGGGTAATGTTACCCTCCTGACTGGTGCCCAGTTAGTTATAGGCAAACTGTAACGGGGTCCTTAATATGCGCACGTGTTTTTGCACTTTGGTAACAATCCTAACCGTTCTTGACACGGTCAATCTTAAAACAGCAGGGTACTGCCACGAACGGCCTGTTGATGAAATCGGGTACGTGTTCACATCGACAGTTGCTTTATTTACTGGTAGTCAAGTCACGGAAATTGTGCACGACGGGAACGAATCGTATAACTGTGTATTCGTTCATAGGTTATCGCGGGAATACATTCTCGGGACATGGTGAGCAGCACCGACTGTCCACTTTGACGAGACGTGGCCTCCGTTTATGATCCTTGATCTATAGGTTTGTTCACCTGATTCATGTTTATAGTGAGTTATCCATTCTCTACTAATTCCTGTCATCAGCAATCACAATCGATAGCACATCACGGATATGAATTCCACACCAACACCGCTAGACCCTATTACCGACCTAACACAGATACTCGCCTCCACAGAACCAACAGCGCTCGCTTCTGCAACGGCCGCCCCGGGAACGATCATGTGCTCGTCGACGTCAGAAACACTAATAACATATCTCTCACTACGCGTGCTCCCCATTCCATCCTCCGTGTCGCCAATGGCAACGCTGGTCGGTTTGCTGCTCATATGGTTCATGGCGCTGAGCGCGTTTGCGCTCGGCGTGCTGTATATCGCTATTTTAATTATTGCGCGCTTCCCGCGGGACGTGTTACCATCAGAAAATACCTACAAGACGACAACAAAGACACGCGCGGTCCCGGCGCCCCGGAAATTACCCCACATCAGTGAAGATCCCGAGGACGAGCGGCAGCGGGAGGAAAAAGTTGCTGTGTCTGTCGTTGTGCCAGCGTATAATGAGACGGAAAGGTTGCCAAAGATGTTGAATGAAGCTGTGGACGTGCTTGAGGGGTGGGAACTTGCGGGAGAGAAGGTTACTTACGAGATATTGGTTGTTGATGACGGGAGTCAAGATCAGACCGCAGAAATTGCGTTGAAGTTTGGTGCAGACAAAGGAGTACTCGAAGACTGTATCCGGGTTTGCAAGTTGGAGAAGAATAGAGGAAAAGGTGGAGCTGTAGCTCATGTAAGTCGGATTGTCCAATTGGTAGTTTGCACGTAAGTATTAATTAAGTCGACTAGGGAATGCAACGCTCGCGCGGCGACTACATCATCTTTGCGGACGCAGACGGCGCATCACAGTTCTCAGACATCAAAACCCTGCATGCAACGCTCACATCCCTAACGGACTCGCCATCATCACCTGCCATTGCCCTCGGCTCCCGTGCGCATATGGTCAAGTCCGAAGCAGTCGTCAAGCGGTCGTTTATTCGCAACTTTCTGATGTACAGCCTGCACACGCTGCTCTACGTTTTCGGCATACGCACGATCCGCGACACGCAGTGCGGGTTTAAAATGTTCACAAGGTCGGCCGTCTCGCAGATTTTCCCCTACATGCATAACGAAGGCTGGATTTTTGACGTCGAGGTCCTGATTCTGGCGGAACGGAAGGGGATCAAGGTCTTTGAAGTCCCGATTTCGTGGCATGAAGTTCCGGGCAGCAAGATGGAACTTGCGAGAGACAGTGTTAAGATGGCAATCGACTTGGTCGTGATTAGATGCGCATACATATTGGGCATTTACGACGATGGTCGGAAACGCAATGGAGAGAAAGAACTTCGGAAAAAGAAAGATTCATAGAGGCATTTTGGACTTGTATATTAATAAAAGTTATATTTTGAAATGACTATTTTTTACTTCTGACATATGAATTTTTTACTTCTGACATATGATGATGATCCAAAATTTTTGACTATTTTTATCGTTGAATATGCATGCGCTACTTACATATATAGACCGATCCATTCGCCAGCACCATAGATATAAACACCAAAACAAAACGAACCCGACATGGAACCATATTTACCGACCGATCCCCAATCATGTGCAAAAAAAAGTGCAGAACACAAAATAAATACAAACACACCAAATAACCAAAAATCTTTCGACTTATTATACAAACTTATTATACCAATTTAATATACAGCGGTGCCAGTGGTAGCCTGGACACCGTTGTTGACTAGCTCACGAAAGCCTGCAGGTGAAATGTGATTCTCTTTGGCGATGCGGAAGAGATCTGACATGGCGTTTCGGACATGTTGTTCGACTACGCGCTTGCTGTCATATTCGTCATTGTCGGTGGGGAGAAGGGGAAGGAACGAGATTGTGGACGATGAAGATGATGCAGTTGAGACAGTAGACATTGACGATGCTGGGCGAGAATATTGTGGTTCAGGACCAAGTCGCTTGGAGCTCGTGCTAGGAGGTTGTGGGTTTGACAGTGATGCTCGGGACGAGGACAACTTATTTAATGACGACGGTCTACTGTTGTCGTCGCTGTGGGCCGAGAGCTCTTCTAGACGCCTGATAGTTCGGAGAGACTGCACTAGCTCGGGGGATGGAGTGATAATCGAGCCGCTATTATCGTATCTGTTCCAGTAGTCTTCGTCATCATCGTCCGAGGGACCATCACATAGCTTCTGTCGAGTATTCTCGGCCTGGGTCGTTTTTAAGTCGTTCATATCCAGATTCGCTGGCTCCGTTATAGGGACTCCGGCCGCAGCCTGGCGGAATCGCATCTCGGTACCTGACATGAAGAGTGCCTGCGTTCGAGCCGCACAAGCGGACAACCCAGTAGATGTACTTGCAAGCGTCGAAGCGGTAGCCTGGTGCTGTAAGAGAGCGGCTTTGATCTGCTCCTTTACTTGCCGGGCTGCAATTTCGTCGATCCACACATTCTCTGCGTCCTCGACAGTCGGACTCCATTGTCGCCAGTAACAGAGCTCGTCCATGAGAGCCAACTTAGCCTCGTGGAGTTTCCACCCGCGCCGACCAGGAATGTCGACGTAAATCCAGATCAACTCGAGCTCGGATTCGTCAGGCGTCTCTGTACGAAATACGGCGCATTCAGAGCGGACAGGGAGAAGCGCGGAGGCGAGGAGTGTCGTTTCGTCCACCCGCTTGATACCGTTGATGGAGGCGAGCATATATGCGACTGCTCCGTCGACGCGATGGAGTGCTTGCGCGACTGCCAACGACACGTTCGTGTTGGAGGACATCGTGAGTAGCGACGACCAATAGTATGGGGGACGCTGGCATGTTGTTGATTCGAACGAGGTGAAACGCGATCGTAGGTATGGAGAAATCAGGTCGAGAAAGCGCTGTGACGGGGCGGGGGAGGCTGGCCGCGACGACGGCAGATGATGGAAGAGGTCGCGCACTAGGGCAGCGAAGTCCGGCTCAGGAGCGAACTTGGCCATGGGAATTCAAGATGGAGATGAGCGAAGCTGGAAGAAGAGGAAGGGACACGACATTATTTGTGGAATTTTAGGAGTACGGTCCAATGGAGGGCAAGGTAAGTTATGTGGGATTGATTCCGTGGAGCGGCCGTGAACGGTCTCCCGACAGATCATCCACCTGCACTCAACCGTCACTCCCACCTAACACTACAGTCTGATAATACTTTTCTTCCGCAAGATCGCTCTCTGCCATAAGATATTACAAAGAAATTACAGGCTCAGCGGAAATTATTGCCACTACCATATCTCTCCCGCGTAACAATACAGCCTCAAACTATCGGATGGCATCATCGAAGTGGGAGTGTGGGGGAACTTCCGAGCCAAATCATCCTTTCGGCGGACGGCCGGAGCGTATCTGACGCATTTAGCGACGGATATGCCTTATATGCCACTGTACCATGAATGGGTGAACCGTTCCGCCGGCACGCGATCAGAGTAGGTACGCGACCCTCAGCTTGGTGTGCGCGTAATTAGTCAGTCATTCAGCCGTGTGTGGTCCCTGTCAAATTCGGTAAGTGTCCAATGGAAAAGAAAATAATTTGACGTTTACGGGCAGAAAGTTGTCCGTGGGGTTGTTTGGCCTGCTGACATCGCCAGTCATATTCCAAATCACGAAACTGAACATAGTTATTATTCTGATGGTGTTTATGTTGGCTCCTAATAAGCACAGTATCTAATTTGTGTAAACCAACAGCCACCCCACCTTTATTCGTTACTGTTGTTTAGCACCAGCAAAGACCTTGTTTCTCCCTGACTTCGTCCAGTTCCAAAGTCTACATCTTCAGGCAAAGCACGCGCACTGCGGCACTCTGGAATGTTGAAGCGCAAAGCCGAGATAGATTGGGATTACAGTGCGCGTTTGAGTCGTGATTCGGCGGAAAAAGGTCACGGCGGTGAATGTGATCCCCCTGAGATGCTTCCAGGAAACAAACGACGACGAGTTGAGTCCAGCATTGTTCTGGAAACAGATAGCATGAGCGTGGGATACAACAGTGGCGAAAACAAGATAGCCCACGGCATCTCACAGACTTTTGTTCGACAGCAGCAGCAGCAGCAGCAGCAGCAACAACTACAACAACTACAACAACAGGAGGACGAAGCAATTTTGTTGAAAAATTTGAATCTCAATGAGCCTAAGAAATGCCATTCTCGTCGTGTGAGTTGTGCGACGCAATAGTACCTCTTCTGAATTTTAAAGGCCTTATTAGATACCCACATCAATATTATCATAGCTGATTCCCGAATTCGAGGATTCGAAAGTGGATTTTGAAACTGTTGAAGCTGGAATAACCGAATGAATGGACACGTAAAACTAGTTTTTATAGATCCGTACTACATGCAATAACGAACTAAGTCAAAACTAAAACGGATAAAAGAAAAGACGCATATAAGGCAACAAAAGAGAGAAAACATTACACTATACAAGTAAACAATAAACAAAGCACGCGCATTTCCCAGCTTTAAGCATACTCGAAGTTTCCACATATGACATACCTACACTTACATAAACTTCTCTGCTCCTCTTCGCTTTAAGAATGTATATAGTTTATTATCGGTCTTTCATAATCACCAGCGTCTGCGCCGTCAAACTAGAAAAAGAGCCACGCCAACAAAAATGCAATCAAGCAGAGTAACGCCGCCATCGGAATTGGCACGCCCTGATCACCTCTCCGCACGGCAGTCTTGCTACCGCTTGGTGCAGGCGACGCCTCCTTGGCTTTCTCTAACTCGGACTCGAGCTTCTTGATAGTCTCCTGAAGCTTCTCCGTGTCTTCTGGTGACCCCGACACTACGGCGGGCGCGTTCTCAAGCGAATCTGTCAGCGTCTTCTCCACAGATCCTGGTACACTCTTGGTGCTATTAGATGTAGGCGTCGTGTAAGAAGCTCCAGCAGCAGGAGCCGCTGTAGCCGTCGGTGTGAGTGGTTCTGACTCGCTCTGAGGAATCTGATAGTGGACCCGGATCTTGTAATCTGATATTTTCTCCTTGGCTACCTTCTCAACCGATGACCACTGTTGTGAATTAGCGAAATCACAAACGCCTCATTCTGATGACGTAAACAATATCAAGACGTACCAAGTCGCTGACGCTTAGTGTCTCTTGCTCTGGCGCAATCGGAACACTCTGAACGAGGAACTTGTCCTTGCACTTGAAATCGGGCGATGGATCTTGTTTGAGTCCTTGCAGGATAACTATCATATTTACAAACTCAGTACGCAGTCATGCAGAAATGCGCCAACATGCACATCAATCGAAAAATCCACATACTCTGTACTTCAATCGTTTCCCCGGGATTGACTCTTGAAGCATTAGGACGGACACAATATCTATCAAATAGTTAGCACATGCCAGCCACGCGTATATCAATAATGCGCTGCACTTACAGCTTCGGCGCGGTAGTCTTAACCTTGTAAGCCATCGGCTCGGGCGTCTTATTGTGCAATTGCAATGTCCGAGTGGCGGTCCTCGTGAACGGGCCTGTGAAAAGAGTATTAATCCTATTGCTCGACTGACAAAAGCGTGGTGCGTGCATTAATAATGCACCTGACAACAACTGCTATGTGCGGCACTTTGCGATTCAATGTCAACTATCCATTACACTTACCGGAAAACTCTAAGACTGATGGCGATATTTCCATTGCACGTATGAGATATGAAATATGAGAGCCAGATCAGGAAAAAAAAACGCGTAAAACGAATCGTGTAGATGGTCTGACTTGATGGTCGTCGCAATTATGGGAGTAACGATGATTTTAGCCGAAGACGGAAGCACCCAGCAGATTACGGGGCTTTCTTACAGTTTGCCTCGTGTGCACGCATCACACTTTCACCGCCCCTCGCCAAAACTGGACCACCACGCGTCCTCGAAATCACAGAATATGCGTGTATCTGATTGAACCATTTACTCCCAGCATCGCCTCCGGGTAATGAAATCATAGGGCACCTATTGTCTTATGATCTGTTTAAATACGCAATAGCTTATTCTGCTTTTTCCGACTATATGGATGTCCGAAATCAAGTAAGTTTCTAGCCACGTTCCTTTGCGGCAAATCGATGACTTATTTGGTGTTCAGCTAGTCCAGATGGGTTTCCCCGCCTCGCGAATCGAGTCAGCACTACGTAACATCTCCGACCCAATTCTCGAAAACGCCATCGAATGGATCGAACAGCATCCCATCGAAAACGCTTCAGATGAAACTGGTGCAACAGATGACGTTGAGGATGACGACGCGACAAGTGCAATGGGTGGTGCCGCTGAGAAGGGCGAGCTTTCTGAAGAAGCCGGGTCGCTTGTTTGCCAGGACTGCGGTAAACGGTTCCGTACTCCTGCTTTGGCTGAATTTCATGCCACAAAGACGCAGCACATGAACTTCGCTGAATCGATAGAGAAAATCCCGGATTTGACGCCGGAACAAAAGAAGGCAAAGTTGGAGGAGCTTCGAAAGCGGGCCGCGGAGCGAAAGGCCGAGGCGATGAAGGAAGATCAGGTTGAGGCTCGCAATAACGAGATCCTGAGACGAAAGGCTGACAAAGAGTCTGCTTCTCAGATCGAGAAGCAGAAGCGACTGCAGATGATGAAGGAAGCGGATGATCGAAAACGACAGGCTAAAGAGGACTCCCTCGCTAAGCAACGTGTCCGTGATCTCATTGCAGCCGACAGAAAAGCGCGTCAAGAGAAGTTAGAGAGAGAGAAAGCTTCTAGAGCGGGTGTACAGCTACCTGCAGCCGAAGAACCCAAGCCACAAGCTGCTAGCTCCGCCCCAAAACAGAAGAAAGAATACACCGAGTCGCGGCTACAGATCCGAATCGACGGACAACCTCCAGTCGTCAAAACCTTCCCGTTGGATACTACTCTTTTTGAAGTCGCGCATTCGGTCCAAGACCACTCCGGTATTCCACCAACGAGTGCAGCATTTGTGACCACCTTCCCTACCAAGCGCTTCGGTCCAGAGGACATGGGCATGACGGTCAAAGAGGTTGGATTCATAAATACAGCAATCATGCTAAAGCGTGCATAGTGTTTGTAATGTATTTAGTCATTGCTTGCCGGATATGGAGTGATACGGATACTCAATTCATTGATTATTTGGGACTGTTTACTCGTAGTATGCGAACTTTTTCGGATCTACGCCAAAGTCCTACTCATTCCTTCAATGCCGCCTCGTGTGACTGTATCACAGATCCGTTAGAAAAACCGTTTTGTATTGTCAATATCCTAAATCACATCCAGAAATTTATAGTCTTTCCTCTAATTGAGTCTTGAAATATTTCACTGTTTCCGCTAATCCATCGACGACATTCCACTTTGGTTCCCAATTTAGCCGCTCCTTGGCACGCGAATTATCCGGTTTTCGTCGCTGAGGATCATCTTCCAGCGCCGGCAGATGTATCAACTTCGAGTCGCATTTGCCTGTTTCCTTCTTTGCCAGATCAATGACCATTTGCGCAAACTCATCAATGGTGAATTCCTGCTGCGTGCCGATATTAACGGGCTCTTTGCAATCCGAATTCATGAGTAAAATCAAACCATCCACGAGATCGTGCACGTACTGGAACGAGCGAGTCGACTTGCCATTACCGTAAACCGTAAGATCTTCATCCTTCAGTGCTTGTAAAATAAAATTTGATACTACTCGACCATCGTTCCAATTCATTCGCGGTCCAAAGGTATTGAAGATCCGAGCAACCCTCACGTCGACATTATCCTGCCGGTTGTACGAATACGCTAAAGTCTCCGCTACTCTCTTGCCCTCATCATAACACGCTCTCGGACCAACACAGTTCACATGTCCCCAATATGACTCTTTCTGCGGGTGTTCCTCAGGATCGCCGTAAATTTCCGACGTAGACGCAAGTAGAAACCGGGCTTTCACGCGCTTGCTCAGTCCTAGCATGTTATATGTGCCGAAAAATCCAGTTTTCAGTGTCTTAACGGGATTGGACTGATAATGGACTGGACTTGCTGGGCATGCCAAGTGGTAGATCTGATCGACTTCGACAAGGATAGGGTCAACGACGTCGTGTCGGATCAGCTCGAAGTTCGGATGACCTATCCAGTGAGCGACATTCGCTTTAGATCCGGTGAAGAAGTTGTCGATACAAATCACATTATGGCCTTCGGCAATCACCACGCATTAGCCCAACATGTTTGTCACTGCATATAAACGAACTTACCCATTAGCATCAGTCGATCCACGAGATGCGAGCCGACAAACCCTGCACCCCCAGTAACCAACACACGCTTCTTCTCTATTGGATTCAGCAACTTAACAGGCGGATATGGCAACGCACCAGGCTGGTACGTTATAGTGACATTCTCCCGGTCAATAGTATGCGGAAGAGCCGAATGAGGGGCTAGATATAGCTTCCGCAAAGTTGAGAGAGATGCAGGATCTTCTAAAGAGTCGTGGGACGACTGCTCTCCGAAGGAAGAATATCGGTGCTTTAACGACGCTCGCACGCTGTCGACCATCGTTTGCTGTGTGGCAGACGTGCGATAGTTCGACTCGGCCAGGATCTAAATATGACTCCAGGAAAGCGAAAATGCCAGCCGTGTGTGCATGAATCCTGGGGATCGGTGCGGGCTCCTGTCTGCTGTCAAAAAGGCTGTGCCGCTGAACTTGTTAGTGCGGCTCATATGTGAGTGAGTGTAAACTTGAAGCAATCAATCGTGCTCTAGTATATTCGTTTGCGCCGCTCCAGGCATGCAAAAAAAAACCCACTAGCTTACGCCAATTGCATGGCCTAAACTCTCCCCTGCGGGATTTCAGATAGATAAAACATAAACCCCCCTTGGATGATATTTTTAACACAATGGCACAGTCTCAGCCATACGCTATCGCCACTATTTATTCTAGGTGCTGAGATTGCAACACACTTTGCCTCACTTGCATAAATTATTTGACGTTCGAAAAGTAATGCTCAATTTTCTATATGTGACAACAAGTCTTTTCTAAAACAAAAAATTAAGTCTAACAATCAATAAGTATATGTTGTACATGAGTTGAACCAAAATCAAACAAGGGGCATAAAGGGAACCCCCACTTCTACTGCGGAACTGCGCTAAGGTGTGATTTGACGTAGCGGCCCGAAGGATCTTCAGCACATCCCCAGTCCGCCTTGGGGATCCACCGCATGACAGTACTAGCACATGTCTTGGAAGGAAAGTGCTCGTCAAACATGCATCTATACCAATAAGCCTCCTTGGTCGTAGGCACATCCTCGCCCCACTTTGGCTTGGGATTCGCGAAGTCCTCGTCAGAGACAAACTTCTCAGCAGTGTCCTTGAGACAATCGATCCATGAGTATCCGACACCATCAGAAAACTGCTCCTTTTGGCGCCATAAAATCTCATCAGGAAGGTAAGGCTTGACGTCCTCACCGGTAGTATCGAACGCCTTACGGAGGATGTACTTCTCGATTCTGTCTTTTGTGATCATCTTCTCCGCAGGGTCAATGTTCATGACAAGCTCAAGGAACGCCTTGTCAAGGAATGGAACACGAGCCTCAAGACCCCATGCGCAAGTAGACTTATTGGCCCGCAAGCAGTCAGCGAGGTGCAAGTTCTTCACTCGCTGGACGGTCTCACTGTGGAAGTCGTCTTTCGAAGGAGCAGCGCCAAAATACAAGTAGCCTCCAAATATCTCGTCAGAACCTTCACCAGACAAAACCATCTTGACACCCTGGGCCTTGATCTTCCTGCTCAAAAGGTACATCGGAGTGGAGGCACGGATGGTGGTGACGTCGTAGGTCTCGAGGTGATAGATAACATCCGAGAGAGCGTCGAGACCCTCCTGCAGAGTGAAGGTGTGTTCGTGGTGGACTGTCCCGATGAACTTTGCAACCTTTTGGGCAGCAACAAGATCAGGAGCACCGGGAAGTCCGACAGCGTATGAGTGAAGTCGCGGCCATGAAGCAGCACCAGAAAGGTTGCCCTTCTCATCGACACCGGTCAGAGAATCACCATCAATATCAATGCTCTGAGCCTTGAGAGTTTCTCGAGCGGCAATAGAAGCAATTAATGAAGAGTCAAGACCACCAGAGAGCAGAACACCGTAAGGTACCTCAGCCATAAGACGTTTCCGTACAGAGGCCTCCAGCATTGTTCGGATAGCCTTGTAATCCAGAGGTGTGCTTGGAATGCGGTCTCCAGACCACCAGCTAGGGTTGAAATACCGGGTGATCTTGTCGGTTGCGGAGTCATAAACATGCCCTGGCGGGAATACGATGATATCATCGCACACTTCACTTAGAGATTTCATTTCTGATGCAAAGAACACTGCACCCGGGCAAGTCGAGGCACGGCCCATGTATAGAGAAGTAATGCCAATGGGGTCACGAGCAGCAATCATACGATCTTTGACGGCATCGTAAAGGACGAAAGCGAACATACCGTCCAAGTAGTTGGGGCAGTCAATATCATACTTTTGATACTACAGCACTGTTAAGTATCGTCGCTAAATAGCATATCCATTTGCTTACAGAAACTGACTTACCAGAGGAATGATAACCTCACAATCAGACTGAGTCTTGAACTTGTATGAGCCGCCAAGCTGATGTCGGATAATAACGTGATTGTAGATCTCGCCGTTAACACCCAGAGCAAGAGTGTCATCTTCGTTGGTCAAAGGCTGGGCACCGGAGTCTGCGGTATGAGCAATTAGCAATTCGCCGAACCGATGCCTTCGGATCTAAGTGAGACGCTTACCAAGACCAACAATGGCCAGTCGCTCGTGAGCAATGACTAAATAATAAGTCAGCATCGGATTCAATCGCCAGCTTATTGTATCCATCAATTGGTAACTTACTAGTCTTGTTCTTAATGAAGTTTCCACCTGCGGAAATGTCAATGTCAGTCACTGATCTTAATAATCTCCCAAGCTCCAAGCCTTGCGCATAATCGAAGCGAGCACTGAGGCAAACAAAGGAACATACTCCAATCGGGACCACGGTGACGAATTCTACAACGAGTATCTGTTAACACGACTAGAAGTTCTTAGAAACCCGCAAAAACAGTATGACCCACAATTTAGAAAGCTGGAGAGCTTTTGGCTTAAAGCTAATCACGTCGGGATGATGGTGGCAAGCAAAGATTCCGCACATAATGTGAATCAACTCAAATCAGCAGCAATAATTCTCTAAAAAATGAACCTGTAAAGGAGACGGGAATCTAAAAAATATACCGGAAAAGGAAGTTCGTGTGGTGTAGTTTACCGAGAGCGTTTGAAGGCGATAAAAAAGTTGCGGCGTTGAGTCACCGAGGACGCCCTAACCCTCTTCAAGTACAAAGTACAAGCAACCGTGAATCGCGAGCGTTGTCGGCGACAATGTGCCGCAGTCCCAACTCAGAAAGCAGACGCGTCGAGATTTAGATAATTCGCGATTGTATCCGACATGTCATCGTTTTTGTGCTCATCTCCACCATTCGCACCGTCGAATTTACGGATATCGACGAATTCATCATCTTCTCCACCTTCGTCTCCTGTTAAAAGCTCCTCGCGACTAAACACCAGTCAGGAACGACGCGCAGCGCGTTTACAGCGCCCTTTTGCGAACGTGCCGAAGTCACTAAGTCATGGATATGTCGAAGCGTCTGGAAGTAGCGACGGCCTGAGTCCCCCGAAATATGACCCGCTACGAGCCAAAAGAAGGATGGACCATGGTGCGGCCCTGGCGCGAAGACGGCAGGCTCTGTTCCATGCTGCGCGCGGTGGCGATGACGAGGTATGCGGGCTTCATATAGTGACGCGATGGCATTATTGATTGTGCGTGTAATAGATGATGAGATTCGTTTGGTTATCGGAGAAAAGACGCTGGGAACGCGAGTTGCGGTGCGACGCAGACGAGATGGGTTTAAGCGTTGATGAGCTTCTCGCCTTAGAAAATGAGCAACTTTCCAACGATGAATTCGGTTCAGTAGATGGAATAATGAGCGATTGTAATGAAGATCGGCAGGACAATACTCGTCTTCATGATGCCAACGGTGCAGATGAGGAGATGATACGGATGATGGAGTTAGAAGAACAAAATGAATTGGAAAATGCCGAGCGTTTATACATGACACAACTGCAAAAGCAGTCTTGTAGGACGGTGCAAGATATTCCACAGGACATTGCCGAACTGCTATTGGAGGACTATGACGACGACATTGATATGGATATGTCGTTGTAATTTGTACGATATATGTGGATCTATGTTACTTTTGGGCAGGTTGCTTTACTGATGTATGGTCAATACGGCGTTATAAGGATGATTTTGCTTAATAGGAGTATGAAACTGCGCTAAACCGCTATTATGGAACATACGACAGGCAATGCTGTGTACCAGGCATTTATACAGTTAGCTGAATGTACAATTATTCATATATCAATCGAAATCCTAATGCATAACTCCTTCATACCACTACATCATGTCACGGGTTTCGTCAGAGACATACCTTACCTTACTGTATATTGCAATTCTCCATTTCCGGTCCCAGACCTCCTAACGAATTGTCCAGTCCCATTGCTCCAGGACCTAGTTCACCCATAATATCAGGCGGAGGCGAGCCAGACTCCTGCATTTTCTGCATGCGCTCGACAATATATTTTCGATCCGATTCGTTATGATCACTATACGACGGATTTTCGAACCTCACAACGATCTCCCGAACCACGACCCGCTGCGTGTCATACCTCGCCGCATCCTCTGGATTCAAGGACGCCCTGTTCTTTTGCAGCCAATCCGCGTATTTGTCGTCCAATTCCTTCATCGGTTCATACAGAATTTCTTTAGATGTGAGCTGTTCCATCATTCCTGCCAACATTTTCGACAGGTCTTCATCTGACCCTAAGCTCTGATCTCCTGTACCTGACGCCCCACTGGACTGTTCCAGTTGCCGCATCATGGCAGCCAAAAACTCATCCTCCTCGCTCGTAGTTGTGATTTCCTTTTCAACCCGCTGCCCAGATTCCTTCATGCGTTCCATTGTCCTCGCGATCGTTTCCTGCAACGTGTCTGCTTTCTTGCCTGGCGTTTGACCCTTCGGAATGGACGCAGGGCCACTACCAGTCGACGTCGTCGGCGTCTCGGCCGCATTCAAATCTGTGAAATCACTGATACCCTTCATCAAATCCTCAAACTGTTTCCGACTTTCTGGGTTCTGCTCTAGATCAGACAGAATCTGCTCGATCCCGAGTTCCAGCTGCTTCGCGAACTCATCCTCGGCTAATTCGCCCGCGTCAAATGACTTCTCAGTCGTCGAATTCGCGCTTTCGACTGCGGACTTTGTTGCTGTAGCGGGCGTTGGTTCGGGTGATTTTAACGTAAATTCATCGAGAAGTTCTAGGTTGTGTTAGTGCTCGGTAATTGGCGGCGGGACAGTATACAGCTTCGCTATGTACACTTACCATCAAGGTCGTCGAGATCGTCTTCTTCGTCATCGACGCTCTTTACTTCTTTAGACGGGTGTACTGACTCCATTAAATTGTATTCGGGGCGTGCTGAAGGACGGGATATGAGGATTGTTTGATTTATTAGCTTGCCGAAATATGCGGGGTTGGCTTGAATCTTAAAGTCAAGATATGCCTTAAGCTCTCGCGACAAAAATGAATTTTCTAAATAAGGTCAATAGATCCCGCTGCACTATTTGTCCACCTTGGCTAAATCTGTCTAATCCAAGCTCTACGGCATTTATTATGCTAACTGGATGTCGACGTTCAACTGAGTCCTCGACGAGAAAGGCAACCGAGATGGCAGGTACTAAACACTTAGTAATTTCGTCAGCATGTGGTAAGGACCAAAATTAAGTGGCGAATATGCCAGTGTCGTAGGTTCTGTACGAGTCGGCGTTTGGATACCTTCGTCGACATGGTTAGTCGACATTCGCGATCTGTTTCCCCATGCTTCAGGTGGATTCTCAGAGATCTGTTGGACGGGCACACCGACGGTAGTCCATCGAGTAGTTTATCTTGGTTATTAGTACATACACACAATATGTCGTCTCTATGTCTAAATAGACTGCAGGAGGAGAGGTGAGTCTAGTTTAAGATCTATGCGTATCATCTGGTGCTCCAACAACTACGTCGACGAGTACTATAGAGCGCAACTATATCTTCAAGTACAATGAATAACACTACAATTTCGCGACAGGAAGCAATGGCGAAAAGATCATCCATTCGGTTTCTACGCGAAACCAAACAAAAGCTCAGACGGCGGTCTTGACCTGATGAACTGGTCTGTCGGTGTTCCCGGCAAGCCCAACACGATTTGGGCCGGCGGGCTGTACAAGCTCACGATCCAGTTCCCCGAGGAGTACCCGACAAAGCCGCCGAAGTGCAAGTTCGCCCCTAATTTCTGGCATCCGAATGTATACCCGTCGGGCACGGTGTGCTTGTCGATCTTGAATGAGGACGAGGGGTGGAAACCCGCGATTACGATAAAGCAGATTTTGCTAGGAATTCAGAACTTGCTTGATGACCCTAATCCCGAGTCACCTGCCCAAGCTGACGCGTTTAATGCGTTTAAGTAAGATTGAATTGCTATGTGCTTAAAGAGACAAAATGCTAATACTGTCCATGTAGGAAGGATAAGGCGCTATACGAACGGAAGGTAAGGCTTCAGGCCAAGGAGTACGGGGTTTCATGATCATAATTTGTGAAGAATGGAATAAATCAGTTCACGAAATTTTGAAATATGCGAGCATTTCATTTATTTAGGTTAATTGTAATGGCAACACTTGGTTCACATATTTCTTCGCGCTTCGTCTTTACTAGTTATATGTATTTTAGATAGTTCGTAATCTTGTAGATTAGAATATTTTATTGCCTTTAATCACTACCATTAATGGTAATATAGCAAACAGCGCTGTTACCGTCGCGAGGTTGGTTAGCATCTTTGGGACTCAGGAAACCAGCTATCAGAACACATAGAGCGTTAATATCCTAACCATCAAACAAACTACTAGAGACTCTGTTCGTCGTCGTTAGACATCGGCGGAAGGCTAGAGTTAGATTTTACTAAGTAATGACGAACAAAACGATATCTTATATAGCAAACCATTCTTTCGTATGAAGTGAGCGAGTTACTCGAGATCAACAGCACTCTCGAGAAGATAGATAGCTGCCTACATTGCCACATAATCTGGCAAAAGAAAGCAAAGCAATTATAATACCAAACCAATTAGAAGCAAAAAAACACACTATAGTACTTGATAAGAGCTAGCCTAATTAAATGTATTCACATCAAACTTGAACACTTAACCGTAACAACTTTTCATAACAAATTACCTTACCGCTGGTTCAGATACTCACCATATTAGATGACGAGCGGTATTCGCTTCGTGTAAATTTGCGAATCTGCTCGAATTAACACAACACAGAATACGAACTTTTAGTATCCAACAATTACCATCCTAAATTATACAGCCTCTTATAAACCCGGTGGCGGCGGTACGGCAGAGTATTGCCCCGACAAGTTGCCGTTTGAATCTTGTGAGGATGTTGGAGGAAGCTGCGGCTGCTGCATGTTGACCGCTTCCTGTCCAGGTACCTGTGCAGGAGGAGCACTACCGCCGTTTGCTGCTTGCTGTTGTTGCATCTGTGCATAATACTGTGCATAATATTGCTGGTAGTATTGAACATAAGCTTCATAGCCACCGTAAGCCGCGTACGGGTCCTGGCCAGTAGCAACGGCAGCGTAATACGCAGTATAATCAGGTTGCGCATTGCCCCCTTGTGGCGATGCACCAGTAGCACCAGCCTCGTTGGGAGGGGGGGATTGTTGCTGTCCCCGGTATTCTCGATCTTGATAATTACCTCGCCCATCCTGACCACCACGATAACCGCGGCCACCATCGCGATTATTATACCGCTGTTGCTGCGGTCTCGGATTCGCCTTAAAGGCGTTGTAGCTATCAGTCACAGTTTTCACCAAATCCTTCGACAATTCAACTGCACGCGCCAAGTCATTCGGATCTTGGCCACTATAGCGAACCCTATGTGTCAGCATTCAAATACAGCACTCACCAGTAAAATGGTCAGTGAATAAAGCATCATATACATACAGAATATGGAGAAACGTGGGCTCGTCGCTTTCTCTACCGGTCGCTTGCTCGATAAATTGGGATCCTCTACCCTTAATCTGCACTCTGCAACCAGTTTCGGACTGGATATGCTTCACGTTGGCACCCATTGGGCCTACAATCTGACCACGGACATTGAAACCCGGCAGATAGTCGAGACCTATGAGAACACGGTCTTCCATCCATCGACGCTACCAATGTATTAGCTTCTACACCAAACCAATGCTGGGCGCAAGAGGATACTCACTCTATATTCACCACGTTGAAACGGTGGTCTCGAATCTGCATGTTGCTGGGGTCCAGTAGGAGCGCCACCGAATCCTTGAGCACCGTCGGCAGACAATTGTCCTTGGGGAGCGTCTTCTCGTCGCTGGAATCCACCTGCAGCAGGCGGGGTTGACTTTTCCTTATCCTGGGCCATGAGATTTTCTACTATGACAACAGCCTTTTCAAGTCCCTCTTTCGTTAAACTTGTGACATGCAGGTATAATGGTGGCTCTTTCTCTGTAGCTTGGGATTTATCCGGATAGTACCTCCCTCGTGTAGTAACATCCGCGCCTGTCTCAGTCTTAATCATGGCCTGCGTCTGGCCTTTAGTCAAGGTGTATCTGTTCATTAGATGGTTGATTTCTATGTCGCGGATATAATCGCCATCTTCAACGACCGGCTCTGTAGTACCACGTAGAGCGGAATTAGGGAGATTCACAGTCGACAACTGCGGCTCGCTGCCGGAAGATGGCGCAGAAATACTTCCGCCACCTCCTAACTTAGCTTGGATCTGGGCATTAATACGTTCGGCGGCAGCAGCTAAATTCATATTAGTCTGCAGATAGTCGCATAGCGTCAAGCAACCGCACTTACCGGCAGCAGCAATAGCATCGCGCTTTTTCGAGGCAACCTTGTCATCATGATAGGGATTAAAGGGATCATTCTCTGCGCTTTGTTCACGTCTCCGGTGTCCGCCCGGGGACGACGACCAGTCTCTGTCACGTTTGCTCTCTCGGTCTCGATCTCTGTCTCGGGAACGATCCCGATGATGGTGATGACGACTGCGGTGTCGGTCAGAAGGCGACCTGTCACGGTACCTGCGGTCATCAGAGTCCATGATGTCAGCTTGTACTGTAGGATGCTAGACAGAAGAATCCGCAGAGATTTTCCGGCGTGGTTAACTGAACGCAACCCGCGATCGAAAAAAATCCACACCGCAAACTGTACGTCGTCAGGATCACTGCAGTGCGTTGTACGAACTTAAGGGTTAGGGTACATTTTGAGCTTTCAGCCCGGCGACATGAGGAAACTCGAGAACCGCAGAAAAGGTTTTATGGGCTTTTTGCAGCATCATACGTGCAATAATCTACAGTGCGAGGAGCAGTCAGTCATGCCATAGAGCCAGCAAATGCAATTCGTATTTCTTAGAACCGAAACTATTTGCCGCGACGCGAAGCACACGTTGGTGCGTTTGTGGCGCAAGTGGATGAGTCTCGGCACACAGTCCCGCGTGGGCCGCCAATTGGCTGCTGCCGACTGGGGTTTGATATTACATAATATTCCGTGACGGGAAGGCGGCGACTGTTACTTGCTGGCACATACAAACTAGTCTACGGTTAGGGCAAGAAAGAGAGAGCAAAATAGGCAGAAAATCGCGCCAGTCGTCACTAACCCACCCGGTCTCGCGGGATTGTCCAATATATCCGCATGCAACTTTCCCCCCCTCCGCCTTCCTTCCCTGATTCTTTCCCCCTTCCTTCACCTCTCTGTCACGCTTGCACGCCTGCGCAATACGCTCTGTCTTCGTGAATTGCTCAATTTCTTGAATTGATTTGATCAGCTACAAAAATGTCTGTCGCTGCCTTCTCCGACATTGCTAAGAAGCCTAACGATCTCCTGACCCGGGACTTCTTCCATCTCTCGCCCGCTTCACTCGACGTCAAGACCAGTGCTGACAATGGTGTTGTAAGTGCTTCGATCTACTGTCTCCAATTGCTGTAATATTCTTGTGTCGTGGAAGGAAATTGAAGTCATGTATCCTTCACCTATGCTACTGGCCCCTCTGCAATTGTGTTTACTCGATATTATGATTGTGGTTTTTCGCGTGCTTTCGCATGGCCCGTTAGAATACGGGTCCTCTTTGATCTAATATCTCCCCGACGCATTGCCACGTGTTTTGTCAATTCCATTGTCAGAATTCGATCTCCTATTGTTCATTCCGGGTTTTATCTTGTAATTATGCTGACTGAAATTGCGTCAACAGACCTTTACCGCGCGCGGAAAATCTTCACCTAAGGATGGCTCGATCTCTGGTGCTCTCGAGGCTAAGTACAGCGACAAGTCTGGTATCGCGCTAACCCAGTCCTGGTCGACCTCAAACGCAATCGACACTAAGTTCGAGCTCCCTCCGTTGATCCCCAACCTCACCTCCAATGTTGCGACAACTTTCATCCCCTCGTCCGGCAGCACCAATGCCAAGCTCTCGCTCGCCTACAAGCAGCCTCTGTTTCAGTCGAACGCTGTCGTAGACATCTTGAAGGGTCCCACCTTCACCACTAACTTCAGCTTCGGCAAGGCCGGTGTCATCGCCGGCGGTGAGATTTCCTATGATGTCCCTGTCGGCCGTGTCACCAACTACGCTGCTGGTCTTGGATACGGTGCTGGTAACTTCGCTGTTGCTTTGACTGCCGTCAATAAGCTTTCCATCATCTCGGCCGCGTACTACACCAAGGCCACCCCCGCCGTCGAGGTCGGTGCCAAGGCCACTCTCGATACTAAATCCACTTCCCAGGTTAATGTCGAGCTCGGTGCCAAGTACACTATTGATGCGACCACCTCTGCTAAGGTCAAGATCTCCAACACCGGCCTTGTCTCGCTCGGCTACTTGCAGACCATCCACCCTGGCGTCAAGCTCGGCTTGGGTGCTGCTGTAGACACCCAGAGACTTGCCGAGCCGGCTCACAAGCTGGGTTTCTCTTTCTCCTTCGAGGCTTAATCCGACAGCGACCACTTTGCGTTAATTTAGAAATATATAGAAAACGGAAGATTAAGATATGCTATCGGAAGATGTTTGCACGATTGTTAGAGAAAACAATGGTGAGTAAAAGGATATAATAGCGCACCGAGGCAGGGTGAGACAATAAATTGAGATAATCTTGTTGTTTTTGGACGGTTTGTTCTTGATAGATGGCTGAACAAGAGAGTTTAATTTGTTGCGTTCATTTTTGTTTCTCGGTGTATATGTAATCATCATGATGGGTCAGAGACCATATAGCGTATCTATTAGTTGTTCAACGGCTTCTTATTAGTCTTGTTGACTGGTGCACATGTCCACCAAGTAAATAAATCTCGCTGGCAGGCATGAGATTAGCGTCGCCCGTGTTGTGACTTCAATTCATTGGAGATGCGACAAAAGGAGACTGGGATATCAACAACAAAAGTACGAGATGCTGTGGCTTACTCTATTGTACAGTCTTTTCATCAGCACAGTAATATCTCCAACTATTGAATGTCCTCGACTAACTGGTTCAGCGAGGCCAAAAGCAGCTGCAACTTCCAGTGCAGCATTGCTATGGCAAAGGTCTTTGGCACCTAAAATTCTCTCTTTCACAACACATGCCTCACAGGATGGAACATTTTTAGTTTGTGATTCATCGAATCTGAATGTTCTCAATGGGCAATGGCCGCGTTGGTATTGAAATGACAAATATCAAACGTATACTCATCTCAGCCCAACAGCGTAAACTTTCTGATGTCAATGAGAAGGCTATTATTGATAGAAATGATGTTCACTTTCGAGCATCCGGCGAACTACTGCTCGATAATGACGGCAAGTGCAGACTTACAGATACAATCATTAATACATACAAAACAAAACAGACATACGCCATCCAATACATTGTGTAGAAAACACCGTCCCCGGTACCTCAAAATAATCCCATAAGAATAATCACAGTAATCATCACACCATATGAACAACGAATATTAACGTCACGCAGCCGACCAATGAATATGTATGCGACAGAAGTCAAATCGTATTCTAGTACATCCACACCCCTTCACTTATGATGCACTATTTGTCCATATCCTGATAGTGTTATCATCACTTGCCGACGCGAACATGTACTTGTTCTTCGGATTCCACGCGACTGAGTTGACACCCTTCGTATGTCCCGATAACACCTCGATCAAGGACGCGTCGTCTTTCTTCCATACGTAGATACTAGCGTCCTCACTGCCAGACACGATGAAATTATCCGCCATACCACCGAAACACGATCGAATAATGAACTCGCTCTGCTGCTGGCCCACGCATTTCCGAGCTAATTGAATCTTGTCTATATCCCACAAGTGAACTTCCTTGGCCGAAATATTGACAAGCGCATATTTGGAGTCCTTCGATATCGAGACCGACGTCATTTTTGCCTGTAACTGGATTTCCGCGGTCAGTTTATAGTCTGAGCGGTTGTAGATACGGATCTTGTCATCTTGACAAACCGCAACAATCTTCTTGCTGTCCGGAGTCAGTGCCAAATCAAATACGCGAAAATCGGTCCATTGGTGGATCGTGGTGCCGTGAATCGACCACAGAGTGATAGGTTTTTCAATGTCCAAGCATCCAGTGAGGAACTCGTCCCCGGACTGCATCCATGCACACGAAGTCACTGGCTGCCCGAACGGCACCGTGAGCAGGCAAACACATTCCTAAGTTGGCATTAGCGATAGTACATATTGAAGGATCAAGACTTCGTACTTGGACATCCCACAGCTTGACAGTGTGATCCAATCCGCAAGTAATTAACGTCGTGTCATCTGGAGACCACGCTAGCGACGTCACAGCGTCGGTATGGCCGTGAAACACCCTGATGCTCTTGAAAGTGGCGACGTCCCAGATAATGACAGATAAATCTTTCGAAGCAGATGCCAACTTGGTGCCGTCGTTTGAGAACGCAACGAACCACACCTCTCCAGTATGGTCAGTAAGTACATGTGACGTTATCGACGGGAACTGATTCCTGTCGCAAACATGATCGGTGTACAACGAGACCGGACCATCAAAATTGTGATACGTGCACTTGAGGATCTCGTACTGTTGCGCTTGGTCCAGCAGTGTCGCCAACCGGTGCTCGGGAATCATGACCGCAGGTGATATGTACTTCTGTAGCTCGCGTAACAGCTCGCTTCTCGAATTACCTTCAACACCCGTCCACCCTGCTTGATTGCGCAAATCTTCAGCCGATGCGCACATCATAAGTGAAGAGAGACAATGGAGTTGCCGAGTGTCGTAGTCAAGCACTGACAATTCGCCCCTCAATACGCCCAAGGCGGACACCAGGTCGCGTTGTTCGAGCAGCTCGAGAAACTTCTGTTGTCGTATCAAGAACTTGAGGGTCACCACGTCAGTGCCAGCTTTGAGCTCAAATTCCATCAGTAAGCGCTCGGACTCTGCCCATCGACCATTTAGCACCGCTGTCCGGAAGGCCGCGACGTCTGCACTCTCGATCGAGCACATTGACTCAGCCTCGAGAGCAGCAGCTGCGGTCGGGTATTCCAACTCATGCAGTGCCTGAATAATAAGTCTAGTGGCCTCAAGCTTACTAGATCCGAAGTAATCTGCTTCATGGGCGGAGTTGTTTAAGAGGTTAGACGTGGCTCCGTTCGCCGTTCCATTCTTCAGGATGGACGAGTGCCCATTGCTATTCCCGTTCTCTTGAACTACGTGCTCTAGACGCATGGGCATGGCGACCGGTATTCGGTTCGTGTGAGCGGTGGCTGGCTCTGTAGTATCAGTGCCACACGTGGGTTCGGTTCGTAGTCGCTTGTGCCTGTGCAGGCGAGATCGGTCGTTGTCTGTTACGTCGGGATTTTCGATCGATGAATGAACGGCGTTGGCAGACTCGAATTCGGGCTCGACAGGCAGCGCAATATCTCGTTCTTCGGCAGACAGATCGGGAGAGAGGGGGCGGCGGAGAGAGCTAGCCACGGCGGAAGCGGGGGCGCGGCGAAGTAGAAAAAGGCTGTCGGAGGCTGCACTATGCTTCAGGCGCAGCAAAAAATGAAAGAAAACGCACAGAAGTGCTTTGGATGCTAGACGAATGGTGCTTTGTTTACTGGATCAGCTCAAGATAGAAGAGCCGGGCCCGACATTAGGATGAGCGTGTCGGGCACAACGATTCCCACAGACCGCCACAGGCCCCTCAACGCTGACGCCGGCTAAAGGGGGCGATGTCTCCAGAGATGCACGTGATCCAAGACTGCCCAAACGAGAGTCATTCACGCTCGACTTTCGCGAAGTTTTCTTTGTTCCAACTTCAGATCTTCCCATACTAGCCCCTCTTCTCTGCCTACACGCCTGTCAACCTGCCACTGCGCTGTTCCTAAAAGCACGCGTGCATAGTATGGCCTCTGTCGCGCGATCACGCGTTCCCGCGCTTCTGCGAGGTGGTACGCGGTCCTTCCACTACTCGCCGATTGCGGCAGACTCCTCATCCTCGACATCTGCGCTCGCGTACAAGGCTCTCCACCGCCGCGCCCGCTTCCCAACCCAGCCCAAGATCGAGACCCCGAGCTGGTCCGCGTCAACAGCAGTGTCTTCAATTCTATACGAGATGCCGCCAGCAAATCCACAGCCGTCAAAGCCACACGTCCTCAACTGCCTTGTTCAGAACGAACCTGGTGTCCTCTCGCGCGTCGCCGGTATTCTCGCCGCCCGAGGGTTCAACATCGACTCGCTTGTAGTCTGCAACACCGAGGTCGCCGATCTGTCGCGCATGACTATCGTTCTTCAGGGCCAGGATGGTGTCATTGAGCAGGCCCGGCGCCAGCTCGAGGATCTCGTCCCAGTCTGGGCGGTGCTCGACTACACCAACACCCCCACCATTCAGCGGGAGCTCCTTCTCTGCAAAGTCTCCTTGCTAGGCCCCGAATACTTTGAGGAACTTCTCGCGCACCACGAGCATGGCATGTCGGAGGCACTGGGCGAGGAAAGCATCGGCGTCATCGAGGAGGAGGAAACCTATGCCTCGTATCACCCTTCCACGTTGGCTCCTAGCGAAGCCCTGCGTCACAAGCACGAACACCTCGACGCAATCACCAAGCTCGCACACCACTTTGGCGGAAAGGTCGTCGACATCTCGATGAACAACTGCGTTGTCGAACTATCTGCGAAGCCAGATCGAATCACTGCCTTTATCCAGTTGTTGCAACCATTTGGTATCTTAGAATTGGCACGAAGTGGTGAGTATTTTTAACTCGTGTAGTATATTTCTGGGTCGAAGCTAATTGCTCTTCAAGGAATGATGGCCCTCACGCGATCGCCACTCGAAACATCAGCGAAAGACAGCAAGACCGCTGAGGAGGTTGTCGATGTTTCTCAATTGCCTCCTGGTTAAGACATCTACAGTATGCTCGAGAGCTGAAAAATAAATGTATATGCGTGTCACGATAATGAGGTTCTATAGTTCAGGCATAATTTAGAGTGTTGAAAAGTTTTGGTAATTGTACATGGTGACCCGGAATAAACCTACTCTATTGTGCATCGTTTAAGGTCCAGGACGAATATCTAGGCTCAAGTCCTTTAAGTTGAGAAGTGCTGTAGTAACGCTGAAATGCTGCACTTGCTAATTCAACATGCATGCACAACTTGACCTGCGTAAGCCGCACTTGTCGCATGTCCATAGAAAAACGGAGAAAAACGTTCTTTTGCTTTGTACACATCTGACCGACAGAATGGATTCAACTATAAAAACATGACTGATTTAATAGACAATAATGGCAGAAGACAATAATGGCAGACCCAAACACAATTACACTATCCGATGAAAAGGTGCATATACGATCATAAATAGATATGCGGTTTAGAAATCGTCACCGCGCGAAACAACTTCCTTGACCGTCGGACGAAGGACTATCCGTGCGTTAGCTTATTCGGCCCAAGCGAGCTTGCAAAAAATGAGTTACTCACGAATAGTGTGTTCATACTGAGCGGTCTTGGAACCTTTTACGTCACTGTAGTAAAATGTTAGCCATTTTCGTTTCTTCACATTTGCGGACCAGTACGCACAGTAGTGGGGGATAATCCTGGACTACACCAGACATTACAAGATTGTTCAATGCCAAAAGGTATTTTTCTTCACCAAGACGATCAAGATATCGTCGACAGAATGGAAGTGTCCCAAAGTTTTTGTCGATAGTGTGCAACAAACTCTTGGCCTTATTCAGTCTGAGAGGGATGTGGCCCGCATCGACACGCTTTCCATAGTGCGAACACTCTCCATCGGAGTGCACAAATCCTCGGCCGGTACTGCCGAAAGTCTCGATCGCAAAAGTCTCGCCCTCCTCCATCTTTGTCTGATCTCCGCCTTTCACAATAGGTACACTTTTACCGCCGTGAATTTCGTACGGATTGATGTTGTGTCCATTCAAATTTCTGATAGGCTTAACTTGCAAGGACTTGCCGCCAATCTCGACCTCGTAACTCTCCATAACTTCTTGAATAGCGGCTCCGATGTCACACAATCGAACATCAATTCCAGATTCTTTGATACCAGTATTTGTTGCATCCTTTACTGCCGCAAGCAAATTGTCGTACTGCGGATCAAAAGCAACAGTGAATGCCGAGTCAATAATCCGTCCGTTAACATGAACGCCAAAATCAACCTTCATAACGTCGTCATACTGCAAAACGGTCTTGTCACCGGCGTTAGGAGTGTAGTGCGCAGCACAGTGATTCAAACTCAATCCAGTAGGAAATCCCATACCAGCATTCATGCCATCTCCCTCAGCTAAGTTTCTGACTGCACTCTCTATATTTTCGGCTATCTCGATTATAGTCAAACCCGGCTTAATCATATCTCGGGCGTATTTTCGAACTTCTCGGTGAACCTCGGCGGCCTTACGCAAATCGTTATAAGCTTCGTTATTCATTCTGTCAAGATATCTCTTCTCCTCATTTGTCGTCCTATAGTTGTTGTCGTCACGGTACTCCAGTATCTCTCCTTCTGGATATATGCCACCTTGGTAGAACTTAGAGATGCCAATAGTGGGAGGGTTAGTCTGCTTCACGGCACCACTATTAACCGCAGTTGCAGCTTTCGATTTTTTCTTTGGCTTCTTCTTCTTCTTCTTTGGCGCAGTGGCGGCTGATAGATCTGGAATTGCGGACCCAGTTTCGTCGTCAGTAACGTCATCATCTGGCGGTGTGACATTTTCTGGAGGAGGAGTAGCAGTCTTAACCGCTGCTGAAGTAGGGATAGAAGGAGGAGCTGCGTTGTCGGAGACTAAAATGTAGTTCATTAGCCTGTGGAATTTGTCAGATTTATTTGACAGGAACATACGCGAGACGGCAGCAATATTGCCCAGCAAGTCGGCGGTGGAGGCCATAGCTGCACAGTTTCAACATGCAGTAGTGATCGACACGGTGCAAACAGAGAAAGGGAGATGCCGGTTTCCTGTCGAGGTAGGCGCAAGAGAAAGATCCATGCAAGATTAAGTGGTTAGCTTGGGATTGGGATTGGGATTGGCAAGCAGAGCTACAAAGTTTTGCTGAGCGGAGGTGTCGGGCCCGTCCGCCGGTGAGTCGAGTCGACGCGATGACATAACCCTGACCATTGTTCCTCTCAACCAGCATCACCAGCATCAACTCATCAACCTTTGATCGGCCTTCTTTCAGCATCATTAGTTTGAAAATTTCCCTAGCATTAACTATATGCTCTCTTTTCGACATTGTCACTCACCAAATTCATTGGTTGAGTAGGTAATGCCCTGCGCATGTCAGCCACTCATGGCGCGTGCCACTCACTATGAAGCTCTGAATCTACACCATACTGCAACCACCGCGGAAATCAAGGCGCGATTTTATGCGCTCTCGAAGAAATATCACCCCGATCGACTTGTTGCCAGTCCAGATACTGAGCGCCAACATGCGCGACAGAGATTCCAGGCCGTGTCCGAAGCGTATTCCATACTCGGCAATCCAAAACACCGAAAGGAATACGACCGTACAATGCGGAATGGCGCCAGAAATAGCACTGCGTATTCGGACACATCCGAGACACATAATACTTATTACCGGACTTCCGGCGAAAAGCGACAACGATACTCAGGGTTAAATCGGACGCACATGCGCTCGAAAGCCGGGTATACGGACGAGCATTACGGTGGTTTTGGTCACAAAATGCCACGCAGTTCATATCCTACGAATCCGTACAACGCTGGTTTGGGTGGTGGCTATGCGACAGGCTTGAATGACGATGTTCCGCATTTTGTAAGTGTTGAACTGGAAAGGAGGAGTTGATGGATTATAGTAATTGGGTTCAGGACTACGAGAAGCACATGAGACAGCAGCTAGCATACGAATCATTCAGAAAGGAGCGGGACAGGCAAAAGGCTGCTGCGAAGCAAGGCCCGTTGTACGCCTCTGTCTTCTCTTCGATCAATTTGGATCCCGATGCATATCGTGCTCGCTCAGCAACGTTTGAATCTCATCCTCGTGCACACCCATACCCACACCCACAGAAGCCAACTCAAGCGCATCCGCAGGATAAAACATATTCATCGTTCTCACAGTCGTCCTCGGATACTACCCAGTCCCGAAAATCAGCAACAGACAGTAGCCAGCACATATTCAGACCCACAACTGCTCGGTTCACACAAGCGACTCAGTCACAGAGCCAAGCCTCTTATTCTTCGCCATCACAACCACACATGTCGACAGCTACATCTAGCACGCAAAACGCGCATACCCACCCACGAGCACGCACACAGACGCAACGGCAGCCTCACACATACCCAAGGTCGGCGGTGTCGTCAATATCATCGTCCGAATTTCAATTGCCCTCAACTATTTCCCCGGGCAAAATTGTTGGTGTATTAGGCTTCATTACCGCCTCCATGTATATCACATTGCTAGCAACCGGCGTGATGTGAACAAGTACTATAATATAATATATATTAGTGCATTCATCAGGTCAGCAAGGGTGTGCGTTTTTCCAAAATTCATAACGGTCACAGTTTGCTGGGTTAAGACCTATTGGTTTAACGTCCATATTGGAGATTTAGGTAGTTAGGTCATTGTAAATTATGAATAAAATGTATATGTATCTACTTTGCATTAGGAATGGCCTAACAAGCAGACCAATTGGAGAATGCGGCCGTACTCCCCTAACCCGAAGTCTTGTGCTTTGGGCTGCTCAAAGTTTACGGGCTTGCAGTTGGCTCGGCAACCAATTATTAGTAGTAAACATCACGTCCACAAAGTTGGAGGAATTGAACAACACTGGAACAATTCTACACATTTGCTACCACTAAACGGTAGTATTTAGCTAGAATTTACTCGCAATGATTATGGAGTTTTCGGAATTAGTAGCGGCGTCCAGGGAATGCGGCAAGCTATGCCAAGCGATCGCCTCATACGACGGCAAATTCATCGCGACAGTGTCGAAATCCACAGCTCTAGCAGCAAATGCGGTTTCACAGCAGTACAAACTTGTTATCAGGTCATCACGGTCGTTGATGATAAAGAAGCAGCTTCAGCTACCACCCGGATTTATTCCAAAAATGGTCAAATGGTATAAGCCTGCGGCTCTTCGACTGTCTGATGAGCCACTTGATTATGAGATCCATCGAATATTTGCTGCCAATGATGAAGGCGAAGTTCGAATTTGGGACTTGGATGGAATGTTTGATGTTGCATCCAACGGCATCGACGATTTGAAATCGGTCGTCGTAGTTCGGCAGATCAATTGGGGCTCCAATGTTCCCATCAAGAACGTTGAGTGGGGCAGATCACCGGATGAAATTTTAGTGTTCTCTGACTATCAAGTATCAATTGCTATATGGTCATTGGTTGGGCGAGAAAGCGTTGAAATATATCATCCTAAGTATTTTACAGCAAAAGGTTCAGTTTGTTGATATGACGGAGAGGCAAATGGCTAACTATGGACAGGCTTCTCTTTTCAACCAGACACCCGGCATATTACAATACTTACTCGGCCTGTATCAGAAGACATAATTTCTGTTTACGGCGGCCCTTTGTCAGAACTCGAGACGCTGTCGACGTTCGGCTTGCTGGATTTCTATGATGCGAAAGGATTCAAATGGTCACCCGATGGAAGATGGATCGCGGCGTATGACACCATCACAAACTTTCAAGTAGGCATCTATACACCATTAGGTGGCTTATATAGAGTGTTCGCTATGGAGGATATTGGACTTGGTGTGTGCGATATTGAATGGTCACCTGCAGGTAACTTGTTAGCTGTCGCTTCTTGCGACGGCGTAATACGATGCTTGAACACATGGACATTTACGCCGGTAGGCATGGTACATTGTCTGGAGGGTCGTTACGACGCTAATCCGAAACAGACTGTTATATTAAAACATTCAACTTCAATCAACACAAAGGAAAGAATAATCTTCGTTGAGCAGCCGGTCAACGGCAATCACTCTAAATGTTTGTGACTTCCAACTCGGTCCTTATGTCTTGTTTCTAAATTCTCATTAGATCATCGCGTTCAGAGCTATCCTGTTTACCCACCCAAACTACGTTCCAGTCTAACAGATGCGCCACCAAAAACAGGATTCAGTATGGTGAAGTTCAACAACGACGGCACTGTTCTTGCTACCAGATTTGATCTCATACCAACTACTCTATGGATCTGGTCCTTGCGCACAATGACTCCACTCGCAGTGTTAGTACACGTTCGCAAAATAAAATCGGTTGAATGGCATCCTCAAAAGCCTCACCTATTATTGATAGTTTGTGCGAACTCACAGGCTAAGGATGACGAGATATATGACAATTACGATCTGGCTGATGTTGGGACTGAAAACGATTGTTGTACCTACGTCTGGAACGCCGAATGGAGGAATCCGTATGCTCTCAGTGTTCCTCGGGTTGGCACAGCGTTTGCCGGTGTGACTGATGCGACTTGGATCCGCTCAAAAGTGGAGGTTGACGACAGAGCGGACGACCACACACGAGATGAAGACTCGGAACTTGACCTCAGAGCAAAACTTCTCATATGCGACCGTGGCTCGTTCACAGTCGGGTACCTCGACGATGAACAAGAACCAGAGGACGAGGACACAAAAGTTCAGCGACTTATCGACGGCGTTCAGCAGCAGGAGTGGGCAGAACTTACAACAACATCGTATATTGAGGATACGTTCGCCATAGTGGATCAGAGACGGAGGGTCGTCAAAGCCGTGTAAAGCTTGCAAATACGATAAAGATTGAATATTGAAGAATTGTGCCAGGGCCAGTGGATTGTAATTAATGGCATGTTCCATCTGCTGGTGAAAATCATCTATTCGATGTCGATCATATCGGGATCCGCGTACTTCACCCACCTTCCATCCCACGCAATGGGTAACCCGACAGTGCGTCGTACATGCAAAATGATCGACAATCAACTGATCCAAGAGCTGATAGGTCACAAATCTAATGAATTTGAATTGAAATATGATTACAAAATGAAGACAGCAGATACTATACGATTCAATGAGGCATACAAAACAAACGAAAATAATATGACGCGATATATCAAAAATAACCCCTCATTCATTCCCAACTCTTTATTTTCTCCCAATGACTATAAGCTATATTTTACTCCGAAGCAGCCGCGAACTTCTCCTGAATCTCATTGAATAGCTTACCGAACTCGCCCATGATCTCAGTCTCGCCTCTGGAAGGCTCCAAGAACTTCGAGGACGAGAGGTGGTACTTAACGTCACCAGTAGCCTCTCTGAGCTTGTTCCAGTTCGAGCCAGAAGCAACCGCTTTCTGAGCCTCGTCGTGGTAAAGGACGAAACTCTTCATCATGGCAGCGGTCTTCCAGACTGGACAGAACGCATCATACGTGGAGTAGCCGTTCTGCTGCAAGAAGTCCTCCTTAATCAACGTGGCGACATCAAGAGTGATCTTGTCAGAATCAGACAGAGCGGACTTGCCGACCAACTGAACGACCTGCTCCAACTCCTCGGCCTCAGAAATGATCTCCTTGATCTTGTCTCGGAGACCGGGGAACTCAGGGTAGTTGGCCGCGTAAAACTTGTTGAGGACATTGTTGTACTTGGAGTAAGAGAGTGAGGTGTTGACGGACGGGAAGTGCTTTCGCTGGGCGAGCTTCTTATCCAAGCCCCAGAAAACCTGTGTAATACCCAGAGTAGCGGCCGTGACGGGATCGGAGAAATCACCACCAGGGGGAGAGACGGCACCAACCACAGAGACGGAACCCTCACGCTTGGGGTTACCAAGAGCGACAACCTTACCAGCACGCTCATAGAAAGATGCTAGCTTGGCACCCAGGTAAGCAGGGTAACCCTGGTCAGCAGGCATCTCACCGAGACGACCGGAAATCTCACGAAGAGCCTCAGCCCATCGGGAGGAGGAGTCAGCCATCATAGCCACGTTCTTACCCTGGTCACGGAAGTACTCGGACAAAGTGATACCAGTATAGATAGAGGCCTCACGAGCAGCGACAGGCATGTTAGAGGTGTTAGCAACTAGGGTAGTACGCTTCATGATAGGCTCCTTGCGGCCGTCGATCTCAATGGATAACTCGGGGAAATCCATAAGTACTTCAGCCATCTCATTGCCACGCTCACCACATCCGACGTAAATAATGATATCGGAGTTAGAGTACTTGGAGAGTGACTGAGAAATGACAGTCTTGCCACAGCCGAAAGCACCAGGGATGCAAGTGGTGCCTCCCTGGACGACAGGGAAAAGAGCATCAAGAACACGTTGACCGGTCAAGAGAGGATAGTCGGCAGTGAGCTTCTCAGACACAGGTCTGGGAACACGGACAGGCCACGAGTGGAACATGGAGTACTTAGACACCTTGCCCTCGAACTCAACTTCAAGCACAGTGTCGTTAAGGGTATAGTTACCAGCTTCGGCAATGTTAACAATGGTTCCACGAGCACGCGGGGGAAGGATGATCTTGTGGTCGGTGAGAAGTGAGTTCTCGTAGACGGAAGCGAAAATGTCGCCGCCAGTAATGTGGTCGCCGACCTTCAAGTTGCCGGGACTAAAAGTATAGGCAATCGATCGGTCAAGAGATGGAGTATCGATACCACGGGGAATGTAGATGGAACCGCTGAGCTCTTGAATAGCCTTCAGTGGACGTTGAATACCATCATAAATAGTCTCCATTAAACCAGGACCCAACTCGACTGACAGTGGCTTTCCGGTACGCAATACGGGATCGCCAACGGTGACACCAGCTACAAGTAAAGATTAACTATGGGTACTGAAGAATAATCATGAAATCATCTTAACTTACCAGTCTCCTCGTAAACCTGGATAGTAGCCTTGTCTCCCTCAATTCGAATAACCTCACCGACCAAGCTCTCATGACCAACCTTGACCTATAAAATTGAAGATATTGAATGAGTATTGTCGCTCAACCGAGACTGCCAAATGGAGTGTCGCGCAATGCTGTAAATCGCTTGCGCAACCTTGTCAATTACCAGAAAGACATACCAATTCGTACATAGCACAGCCAATCATCTGCTCGGCAACAACGACAGGTCCCGAAACTGAGAAAACGGCACCTGCATTTTATATGACATTGGTCAGAAAAGAAAACGCCATGAGAGAACGAAAAACGGTAAGCGCTTGAACTTCTTACCATATTCTCCCTCAGACCCGTCTAGGGACTTTTTTAGCTGCCGCTTAGCGTTTTCGAGAGCACCAGCCTACACCATGTCAATAATCCTTCCAAAGATCTTTCTAATGAATTGTCATACCATTGTATATGTGCAGTAGATGATAAGGGCGCAGATTGATGACACAAGTGTAGGTGGGAGCTTTGTGAACTGCTTCATCTCACCGAAAACTGCATGGGTAAGGGTTGATGCCATTTTGCACACACAGTGAACCGTGCGCATATCGGCCTCTCTCAGCCAATCGATTACAATTTTGTTGCGGTTCTGGCATATTCGTAATTAAATTGGACGCATAAGAACCTTCGACTGATAGCAAAGGGGTGGTCACAAAGATCACATAAATGCACGTGATATTGTCACAATTGACTCACCGTGTACTAAACACTCGAATGACGCGTAACTCCGGGGGGGGGGGGATGAGTGCTCGAGCAAACTAGACGTCAGAGCCAGAGCTTTATCTAGAAATACACCGCAGACCATAAGTTCCATAAGTTCCATCAGCGCTTTCTAAGTCAATATGGGGCATTTCGTGACTCTTGCAACATGGTAAGTCGTTAATGTACTAAAGTTGCAGCTTGTCCTGTCTTCAGCTCCACAGACTCGCTTAACGACATTCTCTTACCCGCTTCGCATTGTTGAATAATAGGATTATTCTAACGCCATTGCCGCTCGTAGCGCCCTTAATCAATGGGCCCTCGATTTCGAGGGGAATCTCGAACGAATTGTATCTTCTATTGTCCAAGCCAAAGCTCAAGGTGCTTCTCTTCGAGTGGGTCCGGAGTTAGAAATCACGTATGTTATTGTAGTATAATAATGTAAATACGTCTTTCCGCTAATTCGCTTATCATCCTGCAGCGGATATGGTTGTCTTGATCACTTCCTAGAGGGTGACATCTATTTGCATTCGTGGGAAATGTACGCGAAATTGCTTCAGCATGAAGATTGCCAGGATATTCTACTCGATGTTGGAATGCCAGTAATCCACAAAAATGTCAGATACAATTGTCGCATGATCTCTTACAGCAACCGGATTCTTTTCATTCGCCCGAAGTTGTGGCTTGCCAATGACGGGAATTATCGCGAAATGAGGTATTTCACTCCGTGGATGCGTCCACGCCACGTTGAGAAGTATGCACTTCCCCGAATAATCACGGAGATCACAGGCCAGACTGAAGTCGACTTTGGAGATGCAGTGCTCGCCACTCAAGACTGCGTTGTAGGAGCAGAGACATGTGAAGAGTTATTCACTCCCGACGCGCCGCATATTGATATGTCGCTTGATGGAATCGAGATTTTTACCAATTCGTCAGGATCACATCACCAGTTGCGTAAGCTTGATCTACGATTAAATCTGATCACAGAGGCAACAGCAAAATGTGGCGGTATCTACTTATATGCCAATCAGAGAGGATGCGACGGTGACAGGCTATACTATGATGGATGTCCGCTGATTGTGGTGAACGGTAATGTTGTTGGCCAAGGATCACAGTTCGCATTGACAGACGTGGAAGTTGTCACTGCGACAGTTGATCTTGAAGACGTGAGATCATACCGCTCATTGATGTCGCACGGTCTACAGAGTAGGACAACAGCTTCATATCACCGTGTCCATGCTAATTTCGCGCTGTCGAAATCTGGATCATTATTCGATCCGACAATTGTTCCCACGGTAGCACGACCGATAAAATATCATTCGCCTGAAGAAGAGATCGCGTTAGGTCCTGCTTGCTGGCTGTGGGATTACCTACGCAGGTCTAAATCAGCAGGATTTTTTTTGCCTTTGTCTGGAGGAATTGATTCGTGTTCCACTGCAGTTATCGTGCACTCAATGTGTCGTATGGTGGTCAAGGCGTGCGATGAAGACGATATGGCTGTGATTCACGATGCCCGGCGAGCAGTTGGGCTGACAGCTGCCGACGACTATATTCCCACCGATCCCGTCGAATTTGCTAGCAGAATCTTCCATACGAGCTATATGGGCACTGAAAATTCATCTTTCGACACCCGTAAGCGTGCTACCCGTCTTGCAAGCGAGATTGGGTCATATCATGTTGATTTGAACATGGACACGGCGGTGTCGGCCATCCGTGATATTTTTGTTGTTGTTACCGGCAAGAAGCCTTTATTCCGCGTTCATGGCGGTTCAGATACGGAAAATCTCGCTCTGCAAAATATTCAAGCACGTCTGCGAATGGTTCTCGCGTACCTGTTCGCGCAGTTATTACCTTGGGTTAGAGGAAGGTCAGGAGGCTTGCTCGTGTTAGGATCAGCGAACGTGGACGAGTGTCTACGGGGATACCTCACAAAGTACGATTGCTCATCTGCAGATATTAATCCGATAGGCGGCATATCGAAAACGGACTTGAAGCGATTTATAGCGTATGCGCGCGACCAGTTCAACATGCCAATTTTGCAGTCCTTCCTGGACGCTACTCCCACTGCGGAACTCGAACCGATTACAGAAACATACGTGCAGTCCGACGAGGCGGATATGGGTATGACGTATGAAGAACTCTCGATTTTTGGCCGCCTCCGCAAGGTCGACAAATGTGGACCTTACAGCATGTTCATCAAGTTATACCACGAATGGACGCCTCGGTTGACCGCGGAACAGATCGCATCAAAAGTCAAGCATTTCTTCTTCTATTATGCCATTAATAGACATAAGATGACAGTCATTACACCGAGCTACCATGCCGAATCTTATTCACCTGATGATAATCGTTTCGACTTACGACCGTTCTTGATTCCAAATCAGAGATATAGCTGGGCGGCGAAGAAGATAGACGAGGTTGTTGCCGTTCTGAATAAAAATTAGACAGTGACAACGTGACAATACAGGCGGCGTGCGTGAGATAAAATGTATTTGGCGGAGTAGTGGATATCAATTGATCTGACCTTATGATCCGTGTTCGAGGATCCAAGGAGTAAGGTGACAACGATATAGCATTTTTGTGGTGTTAGCACCTTGGTGGCGCACTTTGTGCTACAGTTTTGCATGCCAACTGGCTTCCTCGTAGAGGTTTGTAGTCGAATTCCTTTGATTGATACATTTGTCCATCTGACTTTGAAGGCATACCATAGTTTAAGAAAAACAATAAGAGAAACACAGCATGAACTACCAACATAGTATACACTCAAGTCGAACCTGCGCTTTAACACAACTGTCAAATCTGGCGAGTCTATCGCAAGCTAATAGTTTTATTTCAAATCCGCCTCCGGCAAATCCAATAACTTTTTCAGTTCCAACTCAAAACAACCCAAAACATTAGCACAAACCCAAAAATGTTACAATGCAGACCAAGAACATTAGACGACATCCGAATGAGGGCGCTTCTTTCCCTCCAAATCTTTCAAGCGTCCATTTGAAGTACTTGAAAAATCGACTTTACCATTATCGCCATTGCTGTTGTTGTCGGGGTGCGTCGAAACGTACTCACGCCTAGCTCTCACTCCCTCCGATAGTTTCTTTAGAACATCAACGGTTGTATCCCACGAGATGCATCCGTCAGTAATACTCTGTCCATATATGAAAGGTTTGCCCTGTTCCTTCAAACAGCTGTCTTGCTTACCAGCCACCAAGAAGGATTCGATCATCACGCCCATGATTCCCCTTTGCCCCCTACCCAACTGTTCGCAAATTGCATCAACAACCTTCGGTTGATTATTGTAATCTTTATTCGAGTTCCCATGAGAGCAGTCGATCATGATTCTAGCCAAGTGTCTCGCCGGATCATCAGGTCGTGTAACCTCAGATATTTCCTCTTGCTCACGAAGCTTCTTTTGTATGAACCCAACCTTCATCAGCTTCTCCTTGGCATTCATGACGCTAGTGGAATCGAAATTTGTACCGCCCTTGCCTCCTCGCAAAATTATGAAAGTGTCCGAGTTTCCTTCAGTTCCAACGATGGCGACAATACCTGGCTTGGTAACTGAAAGAAAATGATGTGGGTTGGCAGATGCTCCCATCGCGTCGATGGCGACGTCGACAGTGCCGTCTGTGCCGTTCTTGAAACCAACTGGGAACGAAAGACCAGATGCAAGTTCACGGTGAAGCTGAGACTCGGTTGTACGAGCGCCAATTGCACCAACAGAGAAAAGATCTGCAAGGAACTGCGTGTGTATTAGCATATATTGAAATATCATAACTAGTTCATCAACGTACCTGAGGAGAAATTGTATCCAACATTTCACCGGCGATTGGCAGCTTCTCAGTCAGTCTAACGAACAAACTCCGGGCAATTCGGAGACCCTTGTTAATATTGAAAGTTCCATCAATATCGGGGTCGTTAATTAGACCTACAATACAGTGAGCTACCTTAATAATTTTTGAATCGTGAAGTACATACCCTTCCATCCGACTGTTGTCCTTGGCTTCTCCAAGTAGGCGCGCATGACAATCAAAAGATCTTCGCTAAATTCTTCTGCCAGAGGCTGCAACCTGTCACAGTATTCCAGAGCAGCATTCGGATCATGGATCGAGCACGGCCCAATGACCACTAGCAATCTGTCGTCTACGCCTTCGATAATTTTAACAGTCTCTTCACGACCTCTGAGAACAATTTTCTTGGACTTTTCTGATTGAGGAATATCAGACTGAAGTAGATCAGGAGCTGTAATAGGGTCATATCCGCGAACTAGATGTAGTAGCAATAAGTTAGATCGGAGATTTTAGCACAGACGTGCAGCCAAAAAGTAAATATCAAAAGCAAAAACGTACTTCTCCAATCTTCTGAACGCTGCTTATCGCCCAAATGAGGATTTTCCATATACATCTAAGCTATCGTTAACTTTGTCGGCGACAAATGATTAGTAGCCCGAATCTCAATGAAGACAGTGTGAACAGCTATGCCACGCCACCGTCAGGAGCATTTATTTTCCGGGCCGTATCAAAATAACAAACCGGCATCTTGTAGGTAATATTGTCCTAGCTCGAATATAACAAAATACGGTTAGTAAGACGACAAGGAAAGAGAAGAGAACCGCAGATATTGTAGCTCGGGAGGAAAATGAGTAATTTGCGATGGTGCCCCACGAAAGTTGCTCCGAGCGCTAGCATTTTTCCTTTCGCCGGACGCGGCAAAAGTATTTCCGGTGAGTCGTTGTGGCGTGGCTGTGACTAAGGTTAGGGCTCCTGCAAATCCCATCAACGAAACCACATGTCACGCGCGATTTTTTATTGTAGATCCTCTTTTGCACCAATGGCTGAAGACTTGTACAAACAGGCAAAAGAAGTCTATATACCTGCTTCTCCGGCAATCAGGCAGTTATAAGTTGCGTCTCATAGGACTACCTGGCTATTATTAAGTTGCACACGTGCGGTCTATATATTTGGTTCTGTAGATTATATGTCCACGTACACAAACAATTGCAAAACATAGAAGCCAAGCTACAGCAACAAAGTACGATCCATTTAACCAAAATGCAAAATAAATCCAGCAATAATTATATCAATCTCTTAGCTTGTCTAAATGACTCCATCGCTTGCGGCGGAATCTTTCCCACCTTCTCTCTTCGTATGCGCCGTTTCGCGACCTTCTCCTCCTCGCTTGAAAGTGTTCTCTTCATCTGATGCAACGCAATCGCACCGTCTGCGTTAACCGAACAAAATTCCTTACCGTTCGCGGTAACATCAATCGATGCAAGATTGAGTACTGATGCACTCTGACGATAAGACTTCACTCCTTCGGTGCTCTCGCCAACAACGGAATCGTTGGGATCTTCAAGAATAGTGAAAAGAGCGCGTCGTCTGCAAGTTGACTCCACAGAGTCGGAAGCAATAAGCGTCGCATCATCACGCCTCTCCAAAGCCGAAAAGTACTTCTCCTTGGACCTGCTAGGATCATACGCGAATTTAGAGCTGGTAATGTCCCAGATGTTTATATTCTGATCGTGCGATCCAGACATCAGTTCGTTGGGATTAGTTGCGGACCATTCGAGCTATAAGTACGTTAGTTAAACATTAACCATGTCCATATGGAGGTACGAACTCACAGCATTGATAATATCTGAATGTCCGTACAACTCCGCGAAGGGCTGCGCCGCTCGTATATCCCAGATCCGAATCTTACTATCCTCATGTGCGGACGCAACCCAGTTGGAGTTATATGGTGACCACTTGACCGCCGTTGATTCTGAGTGATTCGCAATTTTCGGCCTTAAAAGCCCCCGCGATTTCGTCCGGACGTCAAGTAGTGCAATACCAAACGCACCATTGAGAGCAAGGATGCCATCACGGAACGGTGAGACATGGAAGCCACTGATTGAAGCTACCCGTTGCGACATCATCGGCCTATCGTTTCGCGTTACATCCCAAAGATATAGCGACTCGCCGTATAGAGTCGCCAATGAAGAGTCTGGAACACAGGTCCAAACAGCACTTGTAAATTCCAAATGAGAAATTCGAGAAATTGGACTGGCAGATGTCCGTAGAGGATCCTACATTAAGCAATTAGCAATGAGAGTCAACAATGAAATAAACCTGATTCGTTACAGCATGATTAAATCTCTTCAGAACTCTAGCAGGAAAAGGACTGGCTGAGTCTGGAAGACTGACGAGGTGAACAACACCATTTCGATGACCAGAAGCTATGACTGTGTCGGAATTGAAGCGACCTAGTGGCGCCCATGATAGACTATATATATTGGGAAGAGAAACGGTTTGTCGGTGCTATCATTATCGTCAGTTTTTGTACAGAATCTCAAAAGACAGGGAGGGACCTACATAAAACTGTGACCCTCCTGGGGATACCGTCATCTCGTAGATAAACAGATTCTTCTCGTGTCCGCCACTACCAACTGCGATAAGCGGCAAACTCTGGTGACTTGAAATACAAGTCAAATGTCGAGACGGATCGGGGACCTGCCATTGTTCTGTTGCTAATTGCGGTTTTAGGTTCTCTAATGATGGCGGTTTAACCAGCTCTCGAATCCACGCTTCATCCTTCCGATTGATCTCCGGTAGCTTTCTATTGTATTCTGCATTACGGCGCCGCAGCGCGTTGTGTCGTTCAAGTTGCGCCTGCGGCTGATGACCCAAGATGTCGTCAGCAGGCCGAAGAGCAAGTAGTGGCTCCATATCGCCGGGTGAACCAAATCTTGTGGAGAGGATTGAGAATGTTGAATGATTCTGTGAAGGGCTGAGGATGGAAGCCGGGCGGAGTTATAATCGATCCCCATCGTTCTGACAGCGGAGGATCGCAGGGTGTAGATTAAGTGCCTCCTTCCCATAATGCGGTAACCAGCCCAGCCTTCTCGTCGATCATTGGAGCAATGGATCCCACGCGAATCCCACGTTGAGCGAGTAAAGTGAGAAATTGATGAAGTAGAATCCAGCATCGCGCGGCTCAAAGTGTTGGCGCATCGAGAAGGCAATGTGGCTGGACTGCTGCCAACTTAAGTTAAACGGTGGCGCGGCTTGAACATCAACGTGGCTAGTGTAATTCCCATTTGTTGCCAGTCACTCACATCAGCCGACGGAGTTGGAATTGCCTGCCAGCCATCATCGCATTTCTGGCACCGATCGCGATTCACCCGCTTCAGCACGTACACTTTCGATCACACAATATGTCAATACTAGAGAGTCAACGGTATGCGCTAGAAGGTACGTCATCTTTTAGTTTCCCCACTTGTTGCATCTCGCTTCAATCACTTCGAGTCGCTAACGCCAACTTTCTATAGATCTCGATAGACTTGAGAAAGCTATTGCAGACCGCTTCCTAGACACTCCCAGAACTGTGAGCTTACTCTTTTTTGTCTGATCGTTGTTCGCGCGGTGTGCTGATTAGTGAATTGGCTGTAAGCTAACTGTATGTAGCACCGTGACAGAATTTCACAAGAGCATGAGATAGTGTCTTTCCTGGACCGCATACAGCATCAAAGTAAATTTTTGATAGACAGTTTCGAGGATGCACATGCGTATGTATATTGATTTGTTGTTCAAGAAGAGGGCCATGTGGCGCTGACATAGCGTTTCAGAGGACGAGCGCACGAGATTGCAAACGTTCAAGGCGGAGAAATATCTCAGTTTGATGAGTTCTACAAACAGTTGAAGAGCATTAAAGATTTCCATCGGCGGTATCCAAACGAACCTGTCGAAAATCTCGAAGAGAATTACAGAAAGAAGAGACGTACCGATGATGATTCTCCGGATTTAGACACGATCGATACAATGTTTACAGGTGAGGAGGGTCTCGGAAAATATTTCGACTTGATCGCTTTCCATGAACGGTATCTCAACTTGCGAGGAGTAACCCATGTGCCATATGTCCAGTACCTTGATATCTTTGACAAATTCGAGCAAATGTCGCGCACTCCAAAGGACGATAAATATTTCAAATACTTGACAGACTTGTCTGGATACCTTGAGGGGTTCTTAAAGCGCACCCAGCCACTCAATGATCCTGAAGGTATGATTGCAAAAATTGAGGAGAATTTTAAAGACGAATGGGAGAACAAGTTGAAGCAGAATGGTGGAACTGCGGAGAACTACAAGCGAAGCGATCCAAATGCTGACAGTTTTTATTGCGACGATTGCGAGAAAATGTTTGAGAAGCAGACGGTTTATGATGGCCATCTGTCTGGAAAGAAGCATAAGAAGAATGTGGAGCTGAAAGAGAAAGCTGTGGTGAACGGAACCTCTTCACTTGCGGCAGATTTGAAGGCACAGGCGATCGCTCTACGAGAATATGAAATTAAAAGCCTAGTGGAGATCTTGGAAAAAGTTCGCGAAGAGACTAAAATTAATGTTGAGCGGAAATCTGCATTGACCCTTCGAGAACGACAATTGGAGATGGAAGCGTTAGAGCGCGAGGAGTTCGGCGGGGCCGAAGATGATGGAGAGGGCGACCAAGAAGATGATGGAAAAATATATAACCCGTTGAAGTTGCCAATAGGATGGGACGGAAAGCCAATTCCATTTTGGTTATGGAAATTACATGGTCTCGGTGTCGAACATCCATGTGAGATTTGCGGCAATTTTGTATATATGGGAAGAAAAGCGTTTGACAAGCATTTCATGGAAGCCAGACATGTCCATGGATTGAGGTGTCTAGGTATTCAGAATTCCGCGTTATTCAGAGAGATCACAAGTATTCAGGATGCTTTGGCTTTGTGGGAGAAGATAAAGAAGGAACGAAGAGCACAAGAGAGCATGCGTGAGCAAGCAGTGGAGGTGGAGGACGACGAAGGAAATGTCATGAGCGAGAAAGTCTACAATGATCTAAAAAAGCAGGGCTTATTGTGATACATGTATCGTGTACTTCATAAACATTGTAATTTTGTGTATTATAGATACGTATCATTTATATTCTAAATCTTCGAAGTAATGCCACAACATTAGATCTAGGTTCAAATTTCCCTGACTAATTGCCGTTGTTCATGTTAATATCCACCAATTGCGAATCCGTCAAAATAAATGTCGGTCGATTCTGTCTCGACATTGCTTCCCCAAAAATCGTACCGATTGTCGCACATCAAATTTCAATCGATTCCTAACTGTAGTACTCTCCCCGGCTGCTGGCCACCCTGCTTCCCGAAGATCGACCACGTCCACTCGAAAACGAAGTTGACAACGAACCTGACGCCGGAGCTGGCGACGACGCGGAACCATCATAGGACGTAAGACCCGGAAGTTGGCTGATATATGGCATCAATCTTGATTTAATTGAAATTGCAACCGACGGCGACGGAGCCGTGGCATTTTGCACGAAATCTCATCAGTATGTGGCTCAAAAGTATCAAAGCAAAGAAAAGAAAGACAAAAATGGGCCGCATTAGGAATTGTCTTCAAAGACGTCTGGATCTATGAAGCAGTAGGGCAAACACGCTAAATTATGATACACAATAAAAGCCCGATTACTTACATTGATGCAATGCGCCTAGTACAAACTAAAACATCATATACACATTCCGAACCCATGAAACAAAGAAGTAGAATAGCAATTAAAAAAAAGCTAAATTCCTAACCTACTAAACTTCTCCTCATCGCCCTCGGCCTCCTCCAGAGCGTCTTGTTGCGAAATTCGTCGCAGCACGTCCCGTTTCGATGATTCTTGCAGCTCGCCTGCCAGTAATAGCTCATCAAGAATGTAGTATGCCTTTTGAAAGTTGAAAATGATATCAAGCTCGCAAACCTGCAGATATATATGTTAGTCTTTTGTCATGGAGACAATACTTGTGGTTGCGCGTACATTGCCATAGTACCGATCCATCTGCTCTACATATCGGTGGATGATTTCCAACGTGATCAGCTCATTATCGGTAGAATCTACACCTGCAATAAAAAATAACGATGCATATCGTCGGTAAACAACCTTGCTCTCTACACAGACACTAAATTAGTTACACTGTTCAAGATGAATTCCTGCCGATTAGCTAACTAACCCTTATATTCCAGGAAGTTGCACATCTTTGTTCGTCGGCCCAATACTAATGTCGAGACATCCTTTACGATTTTCGACTTCTCCTTCAACGAAAGTGTGAGAAACCATTTCGCAAGCCGGACCTTGCCTTGCCGTGACAGGAGGATGACGTATTGGACAGCCATATTATGCTAGATGCACTAGCCTCACCCAGTTGAGGTTCTTAACGGTTAACAACCAATTAATCGGAATGAAACGTGAACAATCAGCCAATTGGATGAAGTGTGCCGAGAATGATGTGCACATACATAGATACGGCGGTAGGTATCAATCGCCCGACATTGAGCGGTTGTGGAAATTGCCCTAACCCCGAGCATCAACCGCGGCATCTATTTTGGTATCGGTGGCATAACCAAATTTTCCAGTTTCCATTCCCCATTTTCAATCATCTATATACATGTTGAAGTCTTGCCAAGGGTAAACAAAATCAGCTTTGATTTGTCATAGGTGAAGATATTCCTGATTCATAACATTCAAAATCGAAATCAGCCCAATACTAATTCTATTAATCACCTTTCCCTCACTTTTATCTGGTGAATAATATCTATCTGGTAACATTAACATGCTGCCCCCCCGTCCCAAGAGCGGGCAGGGAAAGTCATATGAATCGCAATAAATTAAAAAAAATTTCTAATGTGTAGCATCTACTCAGATCTTTTCGCTCGAAGGCTCTTCTCTATGTCTTCATCGCCATTGTCCTCATCCCGGACAGTCTTTGCCGCGTCCAGATTCTTCGCCTTGGCTATCGGTTGGATACTGCCGCTAGACCCACCACGCTTTACTCTACACCAGAGCGACACTTTGTCATCAAGCACGAAGTCCCAAATAACCTTCGTCCAGCTCGTGTGATATGGTAGCGGCTCATAAAATTCGCGTGCGATTTGGGTCAGTAGCGGCAAACGAGTCCATGGAATGAAAGGACTTTTAATTTGTTAGCCGACAATACACAGATAGAGGTAGCAAAATCTGGACACATACAAATCATGATGCTCATTGTGCAGGCCAACGTTGTATGTGAACAAATTCAAGACTCCGTAGTAGCTGTATGTCTCTGGTGGAGGAATATCAGAGTTAATGGGAGTCCGGTCAATATTCATAACGTACTGGCAGGTTAGAATCAAAGGACCTGAATACGCAACAATGTTGTACATACATGTTCAGCAATGAAGTGACCGGCGCAAGGATGCAGACTACCGGCCAAGAAGCTACTCGTTATGAAGTATAGTAGGGCCCTCATACCCCACGCCTTAACAATAATATAATCGACAACCAATTGGACAATCACATTAAGCAGATGAATATATGTGAACGGCAATTTCATCACAAACATTGGTCGGATAGCGTAGAAAAAGATTTGGAAGGTAGCAAAGAAGGCTTTGCCGGCAACATTCTGTAAAACAATGGCCTCCATCGTGGTTGGCAGGTCAGTATCGAGAGACGCGTGGCCTAAGTGTTTGTGGTGGATAAGATGATATGGCTACATAGACGTTAGTGTTTTGCTAAAGCTGCAACGACGTTGGACTAGCTACCCTGAAGCTCGCACTATATGGAATTCCAATAGGAAGATTGACAAATATTGAAAATAATCGATTGTGGAGGGGCTTTTTGAATCCCAGATTATGACTAAGTTCGTGAATGCATAGAAAGACATTCTGATTCGCGGTAGCGCCAATAACGTAAGATGTAAGAAGGAACTTCAGCGAGAAAATGGGAGAATTGCGGAGGAAGTAAGCTGTCAAAAATTGAAGAGCCACGACGCCGGATATAACGTACTTCGTCAAGGGCTCATAACCACACAACTTTGTAACCTGGCAAGAAACGTTAATAAGTGATATGCGGAATGATACAGATGTGGAGACTTGCCTCAGGATGAGCCTTCAAGATCTGCATTCGCCTTGTCCGATGCGGCTCTTCTTGGTAAGTCCATAGAAATTCTGACCGCTTAGATAGCTCATCTTGATAAATTGGCTCTGGGCTGTTAGTCTTCGATGAGGTTTCAGAAGCCGACAGTACTGAGGACGGACTACTGTCAGGAAAAGACTCTGATGACGACTCATCTTCTGCTGAACTAGATTTGTCGGTCGAAGTATCTCCTAATATATCTGACGAGTCGGATTTGTGCAAGGGAGAATAATTTTGTGGCTTGATAGGTAAATAGAATGGCCCTGTAGTGTATGAACTGAAGGCCTCATCTTTGTTCCGTAGTATCTTGGAGTACATTGTGAATATACTACAAGCTCTCTAATGAAGGGTTCCCTGAATACCCGTCACAACTCAATTCATAAGCCTCAGCGACAATTTGAAGCTAATCCGTCGTAGGTAAGTCTCAAAAAAAAACAATGGCGATAGGAGACGAAAGAGGGACTGTGGTCCGAGGAGCGCGTTTTCAAAGCTGTCTGGGCCGCGCTATCGTCCGCCGCGTCGCGGCCTTGTGCAAATCTAGACTTCGAATGGCAGCACCAAACCTATGGCTGCGTTAGCCCCTGAGCTGTGGCTGTGCGACTGACTGAATGTTGTGAATCTTGAATACTGCCGCCATGGCAACCGATGATAAGCTCTAGCCCTCGCATCTCGTAATTTAAGATAATCTATTATGCATGTAATTGTAGTGGTCTGTTGAATTATGTCGGATATTCTGCATATATCTTACGGACGGTGCTGCGATTACCTGTATAGATTTGTCCAGCGATCCCCCTACTTTAAGCACGCGACAGAATATCGGCTACTATTATTAATCGTTGCTGTTGTCGTGAGACTCCAGTTGCAGTACAAATGCTTGTATCCTTAATTCATCTACGCCAATCAATACTTCGGCTGGTGAGGACTCTATCTATATCGTGGCCTGCTGAACTCCGTATTTAATCGCGCAGGTTTAGGCGTATCTCCTACTGATATCTAGCCCGATACACGAACTCTGACACTCTCCCACACAATTTTCGTTCCATTTCCTATTTGCAACTCTTATTCGGAAGTGAAATAAGGCCACAAATACGAATTCTAACACGAATTGCGGGTATGTTCGTAACTATGCGAAGACCCTAGTCCATTTGCCAATTGTTAGCGTCCTGAACCTCTCTGTTTATTGGGCATTGTTTTTTATTGCTAGAGGGATGCATGTATATCAACATACGTGGGTGATAACTTCTTGTTCACCAGGGCAGCTGCACACAGTAGAATGGATTTAGGGTTCAAGAACAAATATGAACTCGAGTATTACAGAAATTGCAAGTTTGCAACGCCCAAAAGGATTTGCCTGATGTCAATCGTTAATTCGTAAGTGGGAGTTGCGAATGTTATTGAGTCGGCCGCGATTGAAAAGATCTACCTTTTGAGTACAGATAGATGAAAGCGTATGACGTCGCAGCAGCAAGCGACTATTTGGCAATCCCATCTTCTGGGTTGTGAGTGGCTGTAGAAAGACTGTTTAAACAGGAAGCGAATTGCCAGGTGCGTAGGCAGCAGTCCTTGAGTGCAAAGACTATGAGGCTGCTCATGTTGTTGAGGGATACACATTGCGCCGAGGATGTCAAGCAGTTTTTGAACTAAGATATAGAGATATTTCGAATAAAAGGATCTACAATAAAAAGAAGAGTTTACGAATATTCGTGCAAATACAAATATATTCGTAATTCACATTCAGCGTAGTTACTGTCACCTCATATCTAACAATACTTCCGAAATCACTGGGATCTGTGATCTCAAGTTCGTTTGGATACGCCTGTTGTCTCTTTGCATCCGTATAGGCATGCCATATGAACTTATTTATCCTACAAACGTGTAAGGGTCTACCGGGGATCACCAGTTAATCATACAGTTTCTAACATTGAATGAATGGTATTGGCACTATAGGAGGCTAGAAATTTACGTCAGTCTCCAAGGAGAGAGGTTAACTGTAAACAAATTTATGTCATGTCGCAGTTTACACCCAACCAGATGAGGCTTAGTGGCCACATGAATGCCGTTGGCCGGGCAACCAGAGCCAAAAGTAACGCCGCCGCGGCTGAGGAGAGGCCGGAAAGCGCCCAAGACCGGCACCGCCTTACAAAGGCGCAGACCGTTGCGGATCACTTTTCAGCTCACTTTACGCTTCCGTGCTCTCTCCCGAATTTACTATAACCTTTCGCCTTTTCATCGGTCATATTTTTCATCAATCGCAGTGCTTTGAGTTAATATCTGTGGTTGGTGTGTTTGGTATTTCTGGAAATGAGTGCTGTATTGCCACCAGCTGGTCCACTTTTGGGCTTTCCTTTTTCTGGCCAATCCAAAGAGTCGTCGCCTAGCAACGCGGTTCCAACAGTTCAGTCCCCAATTCTCTCGCCGACATTCAGATACGGTGAGTTTCCTTATATTTTATTTTAGACGGATCTGCTGGGAAGTATCGGAGTTGGAATGTTATTGAAATTTGTCGTCGATACCTTCCATGTGGATCTGCCCGTTTTCCGCTTTGACCTTTGCTGGTCCGTTGCTAGCTTAAATGGATGAGCGTGGAGTCAAGCAGTCATATTTACCTCTGCTATATCTACTTTGGTATCGAGAATACTATATTAACGGTGCTTAATAAAGGCCAAAAGAGAAAACTCTCACATGATGATGACTCGGACGACGAAATGGTCGGCTCACCTGAATCTTCTCCGGCATTTGGAACACGAAGTCTTGCTCCTTTACCGCAACAACATCAACATCACAGCGCTATACAGTCAGTTTTTTTGAATTCGCCTCATCACGCCGCTCATCACCACTCAGCGAGCAAGCGGGCACGTACTGAGATTATTGGCCGTCCGCTCCCGTTATCCCGGCAGCTGGAATCGCTGGGTGCACAGGCGCTGAAAGCCATCATATGTTCGCTAGCTGATAAGCATGCTTATCTGGTCGATGAAGTAAGCAGCATGGCACCGACGCCGACTGTCTCTAGCAGTCTTGAGCTACTAGCTCGGTATCTAGACAGGATCTCGTCAGCATTCCCCTATAAGGGCGATCCAGCTGGCGACTATGCTTATATTCGGGTTAGACCATATATTACGGAATTTCTTGATGCGGTTAGCGACTACACTCCCCACTTCTTACCACCACGCGAGCAGCAAGTTGGAAATTGTCTTCAGTTCTTGGATGGTGTAACGTCACTCGTTCATCGATTGCCTGAATGGCGAGCGGATGCTAATAATGCGTTGAAGCATGCTGCCTATGACGAGCTTTCGCGAGCATGGTCGCTTGCCGTGCGCGAGGCATTGAAACGTGCGAATGGCATCGTGCTAGAGTACGGTGGATGGCGTGAAAAGATTACAAAACATAATGAGTCCGCCGCTGGCCGTCTCCAGAGCGCGGTTGACGCGGTTGACCAAGGACTTGGAAGTGCAGGTAGACGTTTTGGACGGTTCTTTTAGATACAGAATCCTAGATAGTAGAACAGTGGTCTGCGACCAGAGGTGATTATCATGCACATATATAGAGATTCCTATTTATATATATATATATATATATATATATATATATATATGTATCTATATATGTATGGATTTGGATCTATGTTACGGAGTTTATGTTTTTATCGGTGCATGATAGGACTCAGGCGGGATGGGTAAGTTTGTCTGCTGTAGCGATTGGACAGCAATGTGATGCATAATGTCAAACGTGGAATAATTGAATTATATATTAAGTCGTTTATTTGTTGTTTGTGGTATGTTACGGGTATGTAAGCTTATCAGATATTTTGTCACGTCACTCGTGTTTGTTCAAAGGTTTCTCTGCTGTACTTATTGGGCTCGATGGGGTTTCTGCAGTGTTTTATTTGAATTGTTTAGTACTGTTTGTTTATTATGTATAAATTATGTTTGCTGTTTTAGTATTTAAAGAAATAGTGTCCAGATATTTTATAAACTTTTAATGTAAATGTGTCTAGTCCTATTAGTACACAGTAAGTTCACTGAGCCTACTCAAGCATTTGGTTTGGACATCACCACACCGTCGACACGGGGAATCATGCTGAACTCCTTGGCGATCTCTGGGTTGTCAAGAACTGGCTTTCCTAGATGCTGGCGACATTGCAACTCCCAGTTTTGCGGAACAAACTCGTTGATTACCTTCTCAAAGGCTTCGAGCGTACAGAATGATGAGTCGCCTGGTAAATGCTCACCTTCCTTAGCACAGCCAGGGAGTTTAAGAGTTCTGTCATTGTAGGTCAGTCGGACAAAGTATTCCCTCTTGGTTTTGCTGGACACGAAACCGGCAGGTCTCAAAGGAGTATTCATCACTTCAGACTCTGAAGTAGACACGGTCGGTTTGTCGGCAGGTTTAGGAAGCTCTACCGGCTTGCTGTGCGCGAATAGCTCGAATCTGAGGTCAGATGTGAACGGCGGCCACTGGTGATCAAACGCCTGGATTGCACACAATAGCGAGGCAATAGTGGTGTCATGGGAGCCATACAAAGCCAGCTTTACTGCCTTCTCTCTCGGTTCGAACTTCTCTCTCGGAGAAAACATATCTTTCAGCTTGGATCCATGCGCTGCCTTGTCGGCGTTAACAGCCAACTTGATTCTGTACAGAAAGTCGCCGGCGATAGCGCCGACTGCCAGAGTACGATATTCTCTCGACTGTTGCACGCCTAAATACCACTCATCCATGACAGCTTCGCGAATCTCCTTGACGACACGTTCATCCTTGAAACCTTCTGGGACCGGCACATTGTGCGCGACACAGGCGGCGACCGTGTCGAACACACCTGATGCTCGAGGGCTGCCGTCAATTGCAACACCGTTCGGAAGTACGTCGGTCAACTTTGAAGAAGGATAGTCTGCCAGTACCGGATTCCATCTGTGCGCAGCAATTTCAGCGAACATAAATCCTAGCTCAGACAGACGGCGGCAGTTCTCATCGTTCGGGTACGCGTTTTCTTGAGGGAAAAGACGCGTATATATAGTAGGCTTAAGTCCGGCCTTGCGATACGTTGGTGGATATAAGCCGTTGAAGAGCGAAAGTAAAGTTTCGTTGGAACGCGCCACATGTGATGAACGGAAGTAGAAGTATTTATGGTCGTTAAATAACGGCGGTAAAAACCTTAGTTTGTCGATGTACAACCAACGCAGACGGTCTCCTAACTTGAATCCAGTTTCGCGACCGAGATCAGTCAACTCGCCAAGCATGCAGAGTTCATCTGATTGGCCAGATTTAAAGCCCGACGCAGGAACAGGCACATTCTTGGGAAGATCTTTGGCTACTGATTCTAAGCGTCGGACGTACTCAAAAGGAGTAGTTGCGTCGTTAGGATACGTTACAATTGTCTGCGTAAATTGTCTAGCGATCTTGCAGAACGGCCAGAATGGGGGAAGACCCCAAGTCTGAAATCTTGCACGAACAGGTGTGCGTTCGCCTGACCAAAGCTCATTAGCACAATAGATACTAGTGCGACGAGAACAAACTTACCGTGTCTAAATAAGACTTGGACATTCAACAATTCCAAACTTGAGGGATAGAGCGTCCGTAGCTCCTCTTCAGAAGGTAAAGGTAGATATTGCCTTGAAGCTGCCATGGCCAACAGGGATCAAGTAGTAATCTACGAATGGTAATTTCTCTGGCGCCCTATAAATTTCATTAGAAAATTCGACTAACAATTCAAATCACTTGCTTTTATCAGTACAATCTAGAAGAGCTAACTTGCCTTTATTGTCGAGCTAATAGGATTCAACTCACCATAGAACGATCCAAATGATCTAAAACAATTCTATGCCAGTCAGGCAGAAACCATGAATGGCACACTTATATACAGTTATATGCAGACAACTGGATTATTCTGTCTCTCACGCTGCGCGAACAAGTGGCAAGTATGCTTTCCAATGGCTCTGGTGGCTTAAACATTTAAGAGGGGGTAGTAGACGGCGTTGCGGATCGTCACTGCATCGCAGACGACGTGCCCCCGATGACTCGTCGAGGTTCGCCGCGTCGTGGACTACCTATCCAACAATATCCCACAATTAAATGCGATACTTACAACCATCATATGTTTTCGCCACACATATCGCCAGTCTTCAAATTGTACCTAGATTTGCAATGACATTGCATATGAAATAGAGTTACCAAGCAACAGTGATGAAATTGTTGTTATATTGAAGCTATCATATGCTGCTCCACCAGCCGCAACAACAACAAGTCAACGACGCCCAGGAACAAAAGTTTATGATGCAAAATTTGTTTATAAACAATGTTACAATTGCCGATTGTCCGACATGAAAAGCTCGGTAGTAGTCACAGTGACGAATTGCTATCAGACGCCAGAATAAGCTCCACGAGAATGACGTAATCGTAAAATCACGTGATTTTGTTGTTAGGGCTTGGTTCCCCAGGTTCATAATAATCTGGCGCGTCTGAGTCTTCCGGAGTAATAGAATCTGTTAATAGATTATTGACACCAGCAGCACTGGTAAATGGTCTCCTACACTCAGGACGATGCTCTTCCTGTGTTAGATGCTGTATTCACCTCTGTATCATACATATTCCGTGTTCTAAAAGCGGTTTCTTCCGTTTCACTCAATGCAATCATACAGATTTCCACGGACGGATTGAAAGTGTCTGTTGAAAACTCGCATACTGTTCAAGGTATGGTTCGAGCATCAAATATTCGGCTTTTAGGAATTTTTTGAAACTAACAAATTAGCGCATGCATTTCTCAATAAGACGCTTTTCACGTCTTATACCTTCACCCCACCGTTGCGAAATCGTGGTCGCATGATCACTAGTGAATACTACGCGTCAACACAAGCTTCGCAAGAGGGCGATGACGAAACGATTTCTTTTTCAGTGTCAATGAAGTCCCTTGTTAACTGCTTTCAGATATTTGGCAGTGAACAGGAGAGTACCGGTCAAAAATCAGCTACTCAAAGCTATGCGGATTCCAACGAAGGTGGAGGCATGATGCGAGCATTTCTAGGTGGAAGCACTGTTTGCAAAATGAGATATGACGGAACAGGAAGTCCCTTTATTGTTATGTAAGCTTTCGGTTCGACTAAATGCTAGACCTGGATTAATACGAAATAGGTTTGATGAGGGCGGAGTGACTACAACTTGCGAGTTGCAAACTTCAGATTATGACGACAGCATTTCTGATATTCTACTCGAAGCCGACGCTATTGGCACTAAAATTATCATGAAGGCAAACTACTTAAACGATGCATTCCGTGAACTCGAGTCCACTGATTCCGAAACCGTTATAGTCAAATCCACACTGACACCGCCAACGTTTGTGCTTACAAGCAGAGGCGAGCTAGGGAGCGTTGAATACAAATACGCTCGAGACCGACATGTTATTGAGACATTCGTCTCTGAAGAGTCGGTTCAAAATGTATACAACTTCAAGTTATTGATGACTGCCTCGGATGCCATCAAGCTCGCAACTAAGATCAGTTGGAGAACGGATGAGGATGGCGTCACAAGCATCCAGTGCATGTGCGATGTTGGCGATGGAAGACAGAGCTTCATAGATTTCAGGTATTTGCCTATTTACGACGAATACGAGGAGCAGACACAGCGCGCCCAAATTACTGCAAGATCACAGATCACCCAAAGTACTCGCAGGAGCGCCGATGATCTGTTTAGTGGCAGTGACGATGACAATAACAACTCGTCCGACTAGACACGCGCAAATTTAATAGCTAGAATACATATTGCGGACTATTTACGAGGTCGAGGCAACCGTATCTCGAAAATAGATGCCAGCACGCATACAAGCTCCCGCAACTCAAGGCGTCCAGCGAATGGCCATCTCTTTGCGCCTCACAAGAATTTTTGCAATTCAGATCGCATATTGATATTTTGTATATTTGTACAATAATGAATGGGAAGTAATAACGCCGCCAATATGCAATATGCAATATACAACAAATCAACAGTAGATATCGTGAAGGATAAAATATGAGGACAGATCATTGAAACTATTAGACGCAGAGACTGTCAGTAGTATTCTCCAGTCGATGACTAATAGAGAGGCGACGCCCTTTACAGCATGCAAGCTGATGTCACTCAGATTCATGTCTGTGTGGGTCTCACGTGCTCTAACGTTATAATATGCGGACATCAATGATCGACTGTTGATGACATCTTGATGGCTTGTCCGAGGTTTTCGTCCTTCGACTATTAGAACGGCTAGTGTGCTTTTGGAAGCACTGGATGCAATCTCGCTCTTGGCCTGCAGAAGGTCCCGATATCTTAAGACCGGTTCTAGCTGGAAACTCTGTTGACTTGTAAATAGTTGGAATAGTTCGCCCACATTTCGGCGAGCGTTAAGAGAATGCGATACAAGCAATGTGCTCTTTTTCAGTAGACGTCGAAGCTGCTCTAGATCTGAAAAGTCTTGGACAGCTTCAGGGTGTGATGGTGTAGTCGGCATGGTGACTGTACCACTTAAGGTCTCCATCGGAGGTTCAGCATTCACTACAAGTACAGAAGCCGTCTCCACGAGCGGTGTGCTCCGCGGACATGGTTGTGGCTTCAGTGCTGGATTTGGCCGCAGACCCAAAATGGCATCTAAATCTAGCATAGGCAGATTCTTCGCACTTTTCCACTTCCGGTGGATCCCATTTATTGCCGGACGGGAAGTGGGACTATAATCAGACTTGACCTTCGGGCCGTGCTGTAATGAAAGTTCAGCCATATTCTGAAGCTCGTCGAAGCTCGTGCTCTCAAGCCAGTCTCTATCAAAATGCACTTTGACTACTCGAGGCCAACGCATGACATAGAAGCTGTTACCTGCTGGCTTGTCAAATCCTGCGCAGAGAATCTCGAATACAAGTGGATTTGGGAAATAGACTGTCATTGCGCACTTCATGTGTTTTTGAATATGGAGATCATACTCCGGCATTGCCGTCTAGTCAAAATATTAGCACCGCTCGTCCAAATTGGCTTGGAGTGCATACATTCTCGTCATAAGCTTTGGCGAACGCCCTTACAATCTTATTGATTCTTTCCAACTTTTGCTTGTCGAGGCCGTAAGTGACAGCAAACAATGCTTCGAAAATTGGTCGCGCGGAAAACCTTTTAACTGCCTCTTTGTTGCGCAGACATCCAACGAAAAAGGTCGTGACACAGCCGGTGTCCACTATAAAGTTAGACGACAAATGTCTTTTAATATTATCACGAGACAAGGACTTACGTCTCCTCTCCTTTATTCGTGATGTATCCACACCGGCACCAACTATAGCAAAGTCTGCTGTATCACCAATACCTGCTATATAGTCTCGCTTCACTTTAACCCATCGCTGATGCCTCTGGCCCATGCATGCTCCGATATAAGTACCTGATGCACGCTTAACGACTATTCCCTCCTCTCCTTGGTTGACAATCGAATTGAAGACGCGTTTCAGAGCCTCCAAATCTTCCAAGTTGATGCATTGTCTTTGCGCTAGCATGGAAACTCCGGGGATTTCACTGACTAGTGATTCTAAAACTGAACGCCGGTATTCATAAGGCTGGGAAAGAAGGCTCATTGAATCAACAGAGAGTACGTCGAAAAAAACGGCCATGAGGTGCTCGTGATTACGATTAGGATCGCTCGCAGCATTGATACGAACCCCTGCACGATTGACCTGGTCTGATATTCTATGAAATTCTGCTATTCGTAGTTCCTCTTCATCAAATACAACCAGTTCAGCTTCTAGAATAACTGACTGCTGAAATGCGGCTTGTGAGTTGCCATCAGACAACTCTAAAATCCGTAGTGCCTTCTTGATTGCTCTGTTCTCAATTAGACTAGATGTTGTTGCTCCAACTCAGCACAATTCATACCCGTGAACTCTAGCTCGGTCGTTTGTGGACTCGCGTCCACTCTTGCTAAATATCTTAATAAAAGGAGGATTTAAAGACAAGTGTATCTGCATCCGTTCGCCGTCGTATTTCGTCTCTGCCCATGAAACCTCAAAATTGCACTGCGTCTGTACCTCAGAGAATTTCTGTTCATATAGTTAGCTTTCAACATGTAAAAATTCATTAGAGTTACGAACACGTACCCTAGCTTTATAGCACGAAGGTATTCTGACAGGAACTCCAACAGTGGGCTTCAGCCAGCTCAGCACGCCATCGATGTACTGCGGCAACTTTGTCATGATCGGTTCCGGCATCGGAAGAAACGCGTCATACGGCTCTTTGAAAAGCAGTTTAACTGCAACGGCCATATCAGAGTGGAAAGATTGCAACCACGGCAGTGCGAAATGCAGAGCCTGTAAGCACACTTCGACTACGCAATGGATGTTACTAAATTGACTTCTCATGTGATACGTAGTCGTACCTGGCAGAATCACGGGCTGCATATCCTTTTCAATCATGCGTATCAACCACTTGATCTCGTAAGACTGCAGCCGCACCAATATGGGGCGAAGTAGCTCAGAAACCTGCGCCAGTCTTCCATCTGGTTTGGTTACCCTATAACTAGGAGATCTGTATATTGCCGATCCAGAAAATTTGCACCTGCTCGCCAAGTTCATAAATAATCTATCAATCTCTTCGACAGTAACGGCGCTTTCTTGTCGCGATTTCGAGTGCTCCTAAGTAAAATTAATGACATTTAAGGTCACACAATCCAACGAGGCTTACGGCAAGTGCTACAGCGTCGGTTATCACAGCTGCAAGCTCCTCTCTTTTCGCGATGCGTTGCAATAACTTCTTTTCTCTGTCGGACCCTTTCATAGCCAAGGCCGTTGTGATGGAACGAACAAAATCATTCTTGAATAATCCATATACCCTGTCGGCTCGCAATTCTGGAAACAAGCATGACAGCACAACGACCGCTTGGTCTCCAGGTGGCGCCAATAGTCGGCTGCGATGCTTGCAGAACCAGTCGTGGATGCATTTCTCTTTCTGTAGCTTAGAAGCTAGGGATAATCGAACTGATTTCTTATCTATACACTCAATCGTCTCTAAAAGATAGCATATATCCGAAAATTTGAAGTCCATCGCAGCTACAATTGCGGATACATTATTTGCCGATTACGCGAGGGTGAATATTAAGGATAAGTTAACGCGAACGTGCACAAAGACGAATACGCGGAACTCGCAATATCACACGCCTGTTCACGTGATATGTGACTCGACGCGTTTTGCTTGAAGGTGAATCAAGTTCTATCAATACGCTGTGAAACGTGAGCAGCGATCAGTATTACTATTTCAACAGATCACTTGCGCATTTTAGTCGTAATGTGTACGCTGCAAGCAAAAGAATTTTCGGCATTTTTTTAATAACCACTCGGACTTGAGTCAGGAAACTTCTACCGCTCTAAACACAGTTTCTTCGAGAAGATATTACTTATTGATCTAACAGGAATGGTCTATGCGCAACATTTATCTGTAACTATTTTGCAAACCATAGTCCCTTCGTCTATCTACGCAATTCATTTCTTCGCAGTACACACTCTTGCAGCCACCATCCATGAAGCCGTATATCCGGAGTCAGCTCAGGGTGAAAGCTAGTTCCAAAGATATTCCCCTGTCTAACAGCGACGATATCGCCCGCTTCGCTACCTTGAGTCGGCGGTAGGCTAGAGATAACCTCGATTTGTGCATATTTATAGCTGTCGATATCCAAATTTGGTGCGCGAACCACACCTTCAGCGACATCTGCAGTTGCATCTGCACCGGTCAGGACCTTCTCAACTATAGGAGCACGGATAAAAACACCGCTAAACGGAGGTTCATCATCACCAACGAACGGTAGTGGAAGATTGCACACAAATGACTCGGTCTGCCTTCCAAAGTGATTCCGTTGGCATCGAACATGCAGTCCTCCAATAAGTTCCTGACCGCCTTTCTTCGCCTTTGAGGCCTATGCGACATTAGGTCAATCAAGAAATCAACAGGTGAGACAATCGTACCTCATCTGATAATAGGATCAAGCCTGCGCAAGTTCCCCACACTGGCTTCCGGTCGACTCTGAAAGGAGATTAAAAATCGTCCACACTAATATATGACAATCAATGCAGCTATAACACTATCTGAAACATACCTAACAAATTGCCGCAGCGGCTCCAGTAATCCTGTTCGTTCCGCAATCAAACTAATCGCAGTACTTTCTCCACCTTACTTGGGTGTTAGCAACATGATTTCGTAGAATTATCTATAGAAGATACACACCAGGAATAACTAAAGCATCTGCAGACCCAAGCTGCTCTGGTGTACGCACTTCAATGATCTCAAATTTGGCGGTATCGAGAGGCGAACCTGGACTGGCGTGGCGGATAGCTTTCTGGAGATGGAGCTTGTGCTCCATGAAAGCTCCCTGCAACGCCAATATACCGACGGTGATTTTCGCTTGCGTCATCTCTAAGGCAGAACAATAATGAGTTGAACAATCGAACGAGCAGTAAGTGTTGCGATCATTTAATAATAAGATCAACAACGGTTCTTAAAATTACTGCTCTCCAACTCCCAACGGCCCTCGGGACCTGCATGTAATGGGTAAGGATCTGGCGAAACTTTAATCCACCTACACTCCCTTGTCCCAGGGTCAAGGGTACGCAGCCATGAAGTCTAGCATTTATTGACATCAACTTCCGGATCCTGAGAATTCTTGGTCGATGCCAGTAACAAAGATGCCTGATGAACAGCAGCAAGTAGACATTCCTGAAGACGATGACTACCGGGAATCTGAAGACGAAGACTTCGATCCCAATGCAGCTGCAGACAACAACCTTTCGTCATCGGACGATGAGGAGGCTGACGCTCATCAGAATGAGGATATTGATGAAGGAGTAAGTCGAAAGCGCAAGGCGAAACCGGGTCACAAATCAAAAAATAAGAAAAGCAAAGGCGAAGAGGACGATGAAGCTGCTGAAGGCATGCGAATTCTCACGCGGGCTCAAAGGATCGTGGAAGGATCAGAGTATGCCTGTTTTCGCTTCATGTAATTTGAACAATTGATTAGACAAAACTAACCGAATGGATGTAGAGGAAAGTCGACTGCGTTATCGGGTTCAAAGACTACGATTGATGCGGATGCTGTGTGGGCAACTCTGCGTGGACCAGCAAGTTCAGACTTGACGACCAGCAGATCAGCGGAACTGTCGAGTGCCACTGCGGTAAAAGAGGACGATATGATCACGATAACCGAAAAATATGAGTTCGCCAAAAATATTATTACGAAAGAGAAGAAAGTACATCGCAATTCTGCCGTAGGCCAAGCATATCTTAAACAGCAGGCAGAGAGAGAGAAGGCGAAGAAGTCGGAGGAATATGCCACCACAAACGAATCGTCAACAGCCCAGAGTGGAAATAGTGCGACACAATATGCAACAAAGCCTAAATTAGGAAGCGGACCGCGGAAGCGGAAGGGCTCTTCATTAGAGGCCATGGCCGCGAAAGGCAAACCTACGAAGATTAACACACTAGAAAAATCGAAGCTCGACTGGCAAGGATTTGTGGAAGAGGAAGGCATTGAAGATGATCTCAAAAGGCACAATAAAGGCGGATATCTACATAAGCAGGACTTCTTGTCACGAGTAGAAGAAAAGCGGCATGCTGATTTGAAACAAGGTCAGAAGGCGATTAAGAGACTCTAGCTGCCTATCTAGTAGCAGCACTATGCACTTACAATCACTTAATGTATTATAGTTAAAATCAAAACCTTCTATGCATCAATATAGATAGAGAAGATCGAGACCAAATTCCCATTCCGGGAAAATTTTAGTAGTACCCCCAAAAACGCCAAAAGAATGATTAAGAAGTAATAATATCTCAAGATCACATTCAATTGATTCTCCTTCTTGCATTTCTACGTTCTATGATGTTCCCGGCAACAGCTACGCATCCACCCAAAACATATCGTACAAGAGAATCGCCAACAAGACTGCCTATGACGAAGACACCAGCCGCAACCTCAAGGCCATGACTGGTTGCATAATCGTTGATATATACTTTGCAGCCTTCAAAATCCGGGACTTTACACGCCAGTTCTCCAAGTTCATGGGTCCATTTCTGAAAATAATACCCGTCTTTCACATGCTTTTCTAAATCTCTACTTGCTTGTATGGTACCAACTGCTGTCCAACGTTCCATGCGACTGTTTATGCGCTTGCGGAAGGAGTTCTTGGAAGCCCATATCTGGTCTGCACCGACGCCGACCTCTGTGCGTAGTTTGGATGAGAGGTAAGATATTACACCAATTCGTCCAACGTAAGTCTTCAGCTCAGATACACGTCTCTCAATTGTCACGCCAGACGGCAACAAAATCTTGATTGTATCGGTTGTCGCTTCAATAATCGAACCATTTGCGAAGCCTTCGTATCTGCCAGCAAGACCATAGGACGAACCACAATTACTCGAGCTCCCCCGAGAGGCAGCAGCCAACCGCATCAACTTGTATAGACTGGCGTACTCGGGATAAGTCTCTTTGTGACACGCACGCAACGGCGATGGTCGAACCTTTGGGTCCCATTGAAACAGATGTATGATCTTCTTATTGTCAGGGACAGACAATATCGCATCAGCGGCCGAGAATCCTGATCCAATTATAAGCACAGCGCCGTCACTGTCAACTTTCGTCTGCTCATAGTGATTACGCGCATGTTGCCTTGATACGATAGGATAGAGGATGGGATCAGGCGGGACTTGATGGGTAAATACACCAGTGGCTAGTACCACATTCCGCGCCGTGACGATTTGCAAGCAGGCGGTATCGTTATTCTGGATGATAGCCTTGAACATGTTGCCAGTCCTACCTTCTGACCTGTGCAGGGATAAAACTGTACAATTCGCGCACACTGCGTCACTAATTTGCACCCGCGATGGATACATAGCATAATATGCAGCGACGTCAGTCCTTATTGGTCGGGAGTAAGGATCTATCTCTTTTCCATATGTCGATTTGTAGTATTCTGAGTATGAAAACCCAGGGAGAGAGAGCATCTCCGCGTAACTGAGCGTCTTGGAGGGCACGTCCCGTCCTGCCCATTGACCCCCAGGCACGAAACTGGATCCGACCACTAAGTGACCAATAGCATTCTCTTTCTTCAGAATCCAGCGCACGCGAGATTTCTCCCTTGCGTGTATGTCTATGTCAATATTTGGTGCTACAAGGGTATCGAGAAGATAATTCACCGGGGCGACCACTTGCGGGGCAGAGGTACGTTGAGTGTACCTTAGATATTGCTGCAAAGTAAGATTGTGAAGGACACTATCATATATAGAATGTCGATCATGTTGTCCGGCGAATTTATCTTTGCCGCACAGTTCGTCCAATAATGAATGCAGAACAGAATCCGGATGTGGGCCATGTTCTGTATTTGGGTCATAAAATGGTGTATTTCCGTGGAGAAGATACGACAGCACGAGTGCGGATGGACCGTTACCTAGTGCACATATGTGTGAGCGCAAATAATTTCAACCATAAAGCTGGCTTAATGTCGTCCCACTGGCTATAGGATGCAATATATCTTCCAACATCTGTTGAGACTCCTAACTCACCAATTATTAAAGTATCGACAAAAACGGACTCTCCATTAACAGTAGGTGTTGTTCCCTCAAAAATCTCCTGCTTCTGGTCTAATTGAGTCCGAAGAACTGCTTCTCGGCTGTTATCTCTACCGGACACTGCTCGAGGCGCCAACTGTCGAGTGTCCCGTCCGTGCCAGCGCGCAACATCGGGGTCTATATTGGCATTCGCCATTATCTACCCGACCTTCGATATATTGAACTTGATCCGTGATACGACAAGCATATTACCAAGACCTCGACATTTTGTTCTGTCTGTGTGGAGCGTTTGTATCAAAATCTGCCTAGACTTCCTGTCTAATGCATGCAGTTGGAGAGCACATTTATACGTGAAATTAGGGTTGATTTTTAATAATCAGGCTATCAAATAATTTTGGGTTAGGGCATATGGTCGGCGTCACGTATCACTCTGTGTGTCACGTGACATTATTGAAAATTGGCTTTCCGAAGTTTTTCAAATTGTTGGTTTGCTGATTCAGTGCAAGCAGTTTCGTCTTTACAGCTCGAACAACGAACACTCGCAACTGGAACCACGGATAATCTGTTGACTATCGGTTCTGGGCGATTACAGTGTCAATTGAGGCGAAATGTTACGACGAGTGGTTACTAGTCCAGCAACCTTGCGTGGAATGCCGACGTGCTCTTGGACAGGACTAGGATTGTCTATCGCGAATTGTCCTGTTACGCCAAAGATCCGCCGCTCCAACCAGGCGAGATGGTGTAGTAGTCTAATGTGTTTCGTTGGAAGTAGGCCAAGCATTTCGCATCAGCAGCAGCGGCAAATACGGACGGACTTGGATGCTCGACGATATTCGTCAGCGTCGACCGCAACAGAACAAGATCCTTCCAAACCGGTGGAAGAACATATTGACAACGATGAAGAGGAAGGTGACTTGACTGATCGGCAGCCACTAAATAAATATAGTTCTGAAGTGCTGGCGCTAGTGGAACACATAAAGGGAGCAGGCTACTACGATCTGATTCAGATGTACGAACGTATGCATCCGGTGAATCGTGATAGCTGGGGTGAGGAGCCTGATGTTATTGGGCGTGTGTTTATGGGAAGGTTCATGTCAGTGAACTTACCTGTCAAAGCCGCCGCAGTTTGGACAGACATGCAGAAAGCGGGCATGTTGGAAAACTATTCGGTCGAGACACTCAACGCGCATCTTCTAGCTGCGTCGCGAGTGATCGTGCAAAGCGGGGATATTGTGTCAAGGCAGCGGGTGTTAGATGCGTTATTCAACAAATATATAGTCAATGGCGAGATCAATAGAGACGCATTCACGATTCTCCTTGATGCGTATTATCGACTAGGTGCTTGGGAAGTAGCTGAGGCGCTTTTGGAGGACATAAAAGCCGGGAAAGTGTTTGTATATCGAGTGAGTGGCGAGTTGGCAAAGGGACAGAAAACGAAAAAGTACCTTGTGCGGCCACGGATCGGCTTCTACAATATTGTATTCAAATACCGCCTCAAGTCAGGACAACTTAAGGAATCATTGGAACTTTTCCATCAAGTCCGTGCTAGCGGACTCCGTATGGATAGCATAACATACAACATGTTTATCAGTCATTTTATCCGCACGGAGAATGATCTGGATAAAGCCCTGGAGATAGTCAAACTTATGGAAAGCGATAGAGTGAAGAAGGATGCCGCGACATATTCGATCATTCTATACGCGACATTCCACCGTCTATATTTATTAAGAGTGCCACTGGACAAGAACAGTCGGCCGATGCACGCGGCACTCACGGGACACAGAGACCTTGACCAGCCGATTCTCGACGCTGGCAAGGAAGCTTTGAGAAGTGTTTTGAAAGAAATGCGCGACGACGATATTCCATTCACGCCTCATGTCTTGCACACTATGACTGTCGGTCTTATTGATATCACAAAAGATATGCATATGGCGGATATTTTCTTCTTGACAGGCTCGAAACTTGTTCCGGTGCCGCGTCGCACTGTCACGGCGCTTTTGGAAGGCCATCTTCGGCAGGGATCGACGAGCCGTGCGCTGGTCCTTTTCAATGAGATTATGCCTCAGCTAAACATGAGAGGATCTGTCAAAAATCTAAATGCGCTGCTACAAAGGCTGCTAGATGATGGCGATGTTGATACTGCTTTCAGCATGCTTTTCAAGGTCTGCGAGGAGGCTGAGACCAAAGGAAGCAAATCGAATTTCGATTCGCCTAACCTGCGGACAGTATCAATACTGCTGAATGCAGTAGATGCTGCATCACCGCACACAGGGTACGTTCCACGTCTGACAAAATATATGGCTAGCCAAAATTTGTTTCCAACGGATAATGGAACGCTGAATAAGCTGAGACGGTTGGACAGAATCGGCGTACGGATACATCCTGACCTACTTAAGCAATTAGGTCTTGATAACATTTGAAGCGCTAGACACTCAGTTGGATTTAACATTTGGATGTCATTTAGGAATTCGTTGGATTTCAGTTGGTTATGTTGTGTTTATCATTGCATGCATTTGATATAGGAGGGTCAGCCCGGTTAATTCAAAATGTCATTGGATATGAGGCAATTGCGGTAAAAGCTTTGTTCATGTAGTATAGGTTTGATAATGTGAATTGTCTGCCGATTTTTTATACACAATCATTTGATCGGGCCAAAATTCACATCTCACTATCCGATATTATGTATATATGACACATAGCAGTACTGACGGCCTATTCCTTTCCCATTGTGGTATGCCGCAGCAAGTTTTGCTCCCTCCATACAGAAGATTCATGGCCTCGCCATATTGTAGATCTCGCGTCGAAGAGGAAGGCCTCGAATGGCATCATTTCCAATTAACTTGCACCATTTGTTCATCTGATAGTCAGATCTGTCCTAAGGACCAAAATCGACCTTTAGAAATCAAGCACCAGTGTCCCAGCAATCCTCTCGAGATCCTCCGCACCCATCATCCTCGCCCTCGCGCCTGAAACCTTAGCCGTCTGTTTCCCATCCCGGCTTTCTGCAGTAGTAACCGCATCTTTCAAAGCCTTATCTGTCCGCCAAATCGCCTCGCGTGTGAAGATTCGAAGATATTCCGCGGAGGTTTCGACAGCCGAGGCTGAAACTCTGGTATCGGGTCGGTCGAAATGTTCCGCGAACAAGCGCGCTACGGTTTTGGAATTGAAGGTCACGACTGCGGCGTCTGACGACGATGCGTTGGAGGATTCACTATCCGATGACATTGGCTGCAATTTTTAAAAATTCCCCACGGGAATTTATTATTGATAGATCGATGTTTGCAGTGGTGGCTTGGAATGACATTTGGGACGGTAAACAATAACAGTGATCACGTGCGATAACTAGACAACACCGATGCAGTTGTAGGTGTACTTCCATCTATCACATTCCCGGATGTCTGGAATTGACTACGGTGGTAATTTGGCACCTTACTACAAAGTATCTGAAGAATGAGAAATGATATACCCGGAATCATTAAAGTGACTGAATCGCTCAGCGATCCTCAAGGAAATCGACTATGCCGTCCTTTCAGTCAGAGCTGACCAATGTCCTGTGAGCATCGAAAGTAAACAAGTAAATTTTTTTTAAGTGATACAGTGAGATTTTTTATTTAGGGCTCAGCGACCTTACTGAGCATATGTTGATATGATTTTCACGTGTACGTGGCAAAAATACCTTTGGCTCTGAGAGCCGACCCGTAGCGTTTGAAGTGACTTCACATGGCGTGCTACTATAGCAGTTTATCGGTGGCCCCTCCAGTTCACATTCTATATTGTAGCGGATGTATATCAACTGTCGCGACAAAGTTGTTTGCCGACAGCATGCGCAGTATGGACCCGAGAGCAATGAGCGATGGATGTCCATAACATGGATTGAACCATCAATCGCGGAAACCTTGATATTTATGATCGGGTAGTGACCTAGATATGAACAGCATAAAAACCAATAAAATCAAGTAATAAAAGCCATGAAGAATTAGATACAATAATACAGCATATGACACAAAAGAAAAAAATGACAAAAAAAATCATTGAGAACCTATTAAGAACAACCGATAGACAACATTCTAAAGACAACAACGTCGATATCATTCATCCTGAGACCCATGCTTATCAAATTCGACGCCAATTCATGTTACGTGGACTGCTCATGTATGACGGCTTCGGAAAGTAAATGCTTACTGAAGATTACATATTTCCGTAATCGTATTACTCCGCTTAGACCAGGTTGCTTTTAGCCCCCGATGAAGACTGCATATAGACGTAATATCCAACAGCCACAATGACTGCGGCGAAAGCAATGTAGCTGAAGAAACCACTAATAATATACCATGAGCTATCTTATTGTTTCTGCAATACCTTATACACTCACCTTCCACTAGACGAAGTTGAGACTGTGCCGTCCGATGTCGACGGCGACTTTGCACTAGACACAATTTCCTGTGATAGCGTTAGTATATTTCAGATGTGAGGCTACATAAATATCACGCACCGAAGGATCCAATTCGCCGATGCATAGTTCATCTAAAATCTTTCGCGCCTCCTCGGAGTGACCGACGTCCTACAATCGATAGGTTAGAAAACCATTGGAATGCGTGGGATTTATTATTAGGTAGTTACCTCGAAGGCGTCGGTCGCGTCCAAGCCGCCAACATCAAGTAAAACTTCTTCACCGCCACTGTAAAAGCACAATCAGTACATCTCTTCATATTCTCAATGCCAAATGTAACCTTACGGATGCTCGTCAATGAACTTCGTGCAATTATAGACTTTGCCATGAATGACCATCCAAAGATCATCCTGGGTGGTGTGAGACTTCACGTTCTCGTATGTCAGATACGTTTTCTGTGCGGTGGCATTGACGCTGATAGTTATTTCTTCGGACATGGTCACAAGTGGTGTGGTGGACTTCTTGAGGATGTGGATGGAGAAATAGAAAGGAACAAGGCGGGCGGAAAAAGAAAAATAGTCTCTAAGGTTTGTGGTTGTGGCGTGAACGAACACGAACAGCGGAATTCGTATCCGTATGACCAGTGTCAAATGTTTATTACAGGCGACTAATTTATGACTGCTTAATATGGAGACAGACACAGTTACATTTTATATAACTTTATATAAAATAGCCGGTACGATAACTAGATAATTGGACTGCCGTTAGCGAGACTGCGGCTGCCGGACTCAAGCGTTAGGCAATTTGCTCTCATGTGCAGGTCTGTCCCGTTTCTCGACGGCGAATGCCGCGCGACGCCGGCGTCACGTGAATTGAGCAGCACTATGAGTCCTTCGAAAAGCACTGGCTATTAGCCGTTTTACATCACTGGAGAGAGATGAGACCGTTCAATTGTGCAATGACCATTGGTTAGGCTGCGACTTGTTTGGGGCAAAACGAGATTGCAGAAGAATATACGGATCACTGCGGCAGATAACAGGTTGTCTATATGTTAAATCAGGGGCCTGCGATAAACATCTCACTGTTTGCCCGCCTCCACAAGTACAGTGCGGTGTACACCGCCTACCATTGCAACTAATACAAATAAACACCATACCACAGGCCAATTGGTGACAAAGTAGATAATCCAAATAGCAAATATCATTCATACGCAGGCATGTAGTTTAGAACGAGTTAGGATTAGACTTAACCGAGCAACAGCAAGGGTTAGGGCACATTTGTATTCAAATGGGTCACAATGACGTTGTGATAACTAACGGGGTCGCTGAAATCTGCCTTATCACATTTCCCCGTAAAGCAATACGTTGCAATTCAGCTCTCCACATATTGTCTATGCTCTGAGTCAAAATGGTTGATCTCAAGTGCAATGCTGATTTCTGTGTGGTCCCGGTCCGTATTCATGTTTTGTGTTAGTTCAGTGAGAATGAGTCGTGAAATGCTGATTTGCTACCAGATGGGCACGGAATCGCCGTCGGTTTCAAACTATATCGCGGAGATCCAGGTTTTGATGCACCAAAGTGGACTGAAGTACTCAATGCACTCTGCCGGTACTACTGTCGAAGGACCATGGGATCAAGTTATGGAATTGATCGGAAAGGCGCACGAGCTAATGCATAAACTCGGCGTCCAACGTGTGCAGACCGATGTTAGGATCGGCACTAGGTGAGTAGCTAGTTATTTTTGACTACACAATGATATACTAACTGGAATTTAAAGGGTTGACAAGAAGCAGTCGTTCGAGGACAAAGTCACGGTTGTTGAGAAGATTCTGAAGCAGAAGAACCAAGCAGAAGCATTGAGTGTATGATTTTGTACAGATTTATTCAATCAACATACATTCTTTTACATGGACACAATGATGTCGATCTGATTAGGGCAATGCGAATATGATAGCGAGAACTGGTACATTCATTCCGTTGTAATAATGCAATCATTCTATACCTTTTCCCGCGTTAGCCCCTTTCCGGACGAACGTCACACAGCGATATAACGAACTTGTGGACCACAACACGCTAGGCATTGGTCAGCATCATTTGTCAGCCTCCAAGGATGATTACTCACATCTCAACAAGCATGAATGTCATCGCTGCTCGGATTCTTCCACAAGCATCCTTTCCAAACGGATTAAAGTCAGCCCATCCACACGTAAAAGGCGAGAGTTGTGAGATAAGCCAGACGAATCCGACGGCAAAGAGCAGCGCGAGTAAAATATCCCATGCACAAAGATACCACATTGACAATCCAGGAGCAGGAACGACGACCGCCATAATGATGGATACAATGGTGCAGCAGCTGAGAATTATGGTGAAAATGAAGCCAGTCGGCACTGTAGTTGAGACATTCAGCAGCTTTTGAACCTGGTAGGACACAACCCCGAGGATTATGGCGCTGATAATGAATTGGACGCACCGGAGTGCAAGGTGGAGTACGCGCGACGCATTCATTTTGACGAGCTATTATGCAGTTTTACTCTTGAAGGTTGTGACAGATATCAAATAGTTGACCACTGGCTGAGTATTTCAAGTTGTGCTAAGGTTACAATAGCCATGCCTCATTTTTCCATAACCATGCTGAATGGCTGGGCATATTCAAGCGTCATTTCTGACTTTTTGAAGTTGCATCTAGAATATATCTGTGGTGTAACAAATCGTGGGATATTATTGTGACGGTGTATAGTTTTCAGGGGCCCCCGTTTCATTCAGCATCAAATGAGGCAGAGTGGCAACGTACAGTTAATTATCGCGGTATCAATAATATCAAAAGCGGCTTTGGACCTGTAGAGACACTTTGATGCTATGAGTAGTTGAAATAACAAGGTGAATCTGTGGATGGCATATTGCACTCATAGCTGGATCATTCTTTGCCGACCTCACATGATCGATATGACCCGTGATACTGAAGACATTCCATCTTCGAATAATTTATACTGTAAATCATCTGGCACATGGTCCTGTAAGTCTGGTGAGTTGCTTGCTCTTGCCACGATATCCAGCGTTGGGTGATTTCTGGCCTAAAAAGTGAATCACGCGTACTCTTCCACTAGGCAATTACAAGCGACTATCTAATCTCAGTCGCATTGACAAATGAATTATCTATTCTTCCAGATATCCATAGATAGCAGTTGCATGCTGAGTTATAACATCCATCAGATAGCATATAACAATCCCACGCCAGATATTCACAAAAAGCGCGTGTATATTTGTGAGAGTACACGTGAGGTCGTACGTTGAGTAAAGTTGGGGGGCGACTCAGGCCGCAGTCAAGACTCCCAACTCCCATTCGTGCGATACCAAAAACTCAGATTCTGACCTCCGATTTACGCGCAAATTGGTATCTGACAGGTACAAGTTGATAACTGGCAGTGCCCAAAGCTATCCATCAATGTCGTAACCTCAGTCCGTAGTTCTTTTGCCATATTTTCGGCAACACACAGTACTAATTGTCATATTCCTTGACTTTCTACATAAAACATCTCGGCCTAAGTGCTGGACAAAATTACCGCCGATAGCTCCACTTGCGCGCAGCTGTATAAGTTGTCTTCGGACTGATCTGGCGCAGGCGCTTTAAGCTACACAACCAATATCAACAGTCGGAGCACAAATGCTGAAATTAAAGCGTGGTCGTCATCGCGCTGAGGCGGTAATTGCTAACTTTCTTCCGTTCTTGTTTTTGCCCGGGAATATTCGTGCTAACATGCTTCAGAAATCTGTCGGACTTGATTACTACAGAGAGAATCCCGGCGCGAGTCGATCCGCAGAACTAGAAAGTGCAGCCCCAAAAGTTGTAAAAGAATTAGCCAAAGACGGATTTAAGGTGGCGATCGACGACGCGAAGCTAGTGTTACGTTCTAAATACGCGTCCGGGCAGATCGACAAGGCGGTCGAATTGTACAAGTTTTATCAAGAGGCGAACGAAGGAATATTGCTCGACGTGCAAGACGGGCCGCTGTCGAGCTTATCTTCGGCGGTTTCGCCCTCAAGTTGCGCTGCTTCGATGGTAACCGCTAGCACTGGGAATACGCTTTCGTTGGCGTCCTTGTCGCTAACTAAGACGCGAACCACGGACAAGTTTATGCCGACTATGTTACCAATGCTAGGGGCAGAGAATTTGAACAACGTAACATGCTACCTTGATGCGTTACTTTTCGCCATGTATGCCAGGTTAGAATCATTCGAGCCGATATTATACAAAGTGTACGACGATGGTCCATTACGCAGACTATCCACATTAATGCGAATGTGGGTCAACATGCTGCGAGCAGGCAAGCTCATCACGTCGGACATTATGGCTCAGCTGAGGATTGCCTTGGCTGAGAACGGTTGGACGGACGCAAGTTTGGATAACCAGCAAGACGCGTCGGAAGCATTCGTGTTTATTACAGAAAAACTGGCCATGCCCTTATTGACACTCAAGATGGACATTGCTCACGGAGGAAAAGAGGCAGCGGATGACGACCACAAGTTTGTCAATGAGCGGCTACTGCACGTACCGATATTGGATGGACCGGCTGACATTCCCATATCACTTGAAACCTGCCTTGAGGAATACTTTTCAAACTCGGTGGTCGTGCGCAGAGAAATTGAGCGACGGCAGTCTGTTTCGATTCCAAACTCCACAAAGGCGTACGTCACGCATGTCGAGAGCGTTGAAGTTCAAGAGTCCTTTGAGAGCCGGCCGCGATCTGGCACAATTGATATGCGGCCGGATGCACTGAACAGGATTTCAGAGCGAGATGATGAAACGGTCAAGCAGCATAGGCGAGCGCGTGATATTGTGTCCTCCTTCCATTATTCGCTGAATGCGCCGGGAAGCGCCGTCTCACTGGCATCATCTACCAGCCAGCCGAGCACCAACATGACCGTCAGGCCGGAGCCGCCGCAAAGGCGGAGGTCATCTCTACGGACAGCGAATAACGAAATATCATTGCCGGCCTGGGCATTCTTACAGTTGCTACCATTCTATGCCGACGCCCCACCACAAAGTACATCGGCAGAGCATTTTGCAATGAAGCGCCCGGTGTTGGCGATTTGCTTAAAGCGATACTCATGGTCAGCCGTCGGAAAAGCAGTGCGCAACAACCGGAAAGTGCTGATTCCCGAAGTGATTGAATTTCCGCAATTTGTGGCCGACGACCGTAGCACGGAAGGAGATGCATTGTATGGCAACTTCAGACTGGTTTTGGAGGCGGCCGTCTGTCACCGCGGTCAGTCGGTGACCTCGGGGCATTACATCTCGCTGGTTCGAGATTCGGTGTTCCGACGTCGACAGGAGGTAATGAAGCAGCAATTTGATGCTTCAATGAGTGACGGCGGCTATGACGATGCGAGCTCTGCTACAAGCGCGACACTGGCGGGCGATAATTGGCTGATATTCGACGACCTAGCTAGTTCTCGAGTTTCGTCGACTACGTTCCGCGGCGCAATGGCGACGGAGATGCCGTACCTACTGTTTTATCGGATGGTGCACATTGACGAGCCTATTCAGCTCGAGCCACTGATTTCGTCCGAGAGCATATTGACGAGCCAATTGGGTGACAAATTGTCGCGAGCGTCCACTTCGACGTCGATGCTGAGTACGAGATCGGTGCCTGCGTTGCTAACCGGATCCAGTGAAGACGACGATGATGTGGATGATGGACGGAATTTAGATAGGTTAGAGGAACTTCCAAGCAAACTCTCTCTGGAGACTGAGCAACAGTCACGATTAGCGGAGACACTGTCCGCAAGCTCGCTCTCACCCCGAAAGTTGCATAAAATATGGAGAGAGCGGAGTATGAGCCGCAAGCAGAGCACCGTGAGCGTTCCAGAGGGCGATAGCGCTGTCAGCGGCAACGAACATCATCATCACCGGCATCACCACATTCACAGACGGCACAAATTGAAAGAAAAGGTAGGGAACGAAGGGAACAACGATGATTTTGATGAAGAAGACAAGTGTGCTATAGTCTAATCAGGGATATATCGCACACTTTACGTTCATGCATTATATAATTGCATTTCTTATATTGGGACTGCGTGCTTATTGGTATTTTGATGCTTTGTATTTCCGTAAATAGATAACTTGTTGTCTTGCATTTGGCATATTATCGAGAGTTAGCAGAGTTTTGCATCTTGTTGTTTCAAACTGGTTTGTAGAACACATCATTAGGAAGGCTTGTATATATGGATTAATCATAGACTAATGGGTTACTTTATTTGTCTTAATGTAGCAGATTATTCTGATGGTGTTGTTACTGCGGGTTACTGAATTACACCGGGCCCCTCAGTAGAAAGGCAACAAGCGCTACAATTTTACTGACGGCTCTGCTATAATATTCCAGGGCTCTACTACTCAGATGAGTACCTGCGCTCGGTTTTCTGTCTTCCAACAGAGCAGACGAAAGCTGCAAGGCCCACATGAGAGGGACACAAATATTTCGCGCCTTCTTTAACCACCCGCATACTGGTTCGATTAATTGATCCGAATATTAATAATATATTTACATGAAAATTCGCGAATGACGCGCAGGAATTTTGAAGCATTGTAGCAGCCAGCAGTGTGAACTCGTAGCTAGACTACCAGGCGCGTCATGTGCACAGACATGATGGAACGAGACGTCGTTCATACGATCCCGTATGTCGGTAGGTTACGCATCTCGTTGCGAATTCCCTTTTACGTGTCAATGCCGCAAGTTTTATGCATAATTTCAGCGCGAAGCATATGCAAATATGTGTGCCGGACGGCAGACTGAGTGTTGATGTGTGATAGTTCGAGTCGGGAGTAGTACGCGTGCAAACTCGCTCGTCAGTGTCGTACAAAGCAAGCATGTCGTCCAGATCGTAAATATATATTCTCCTCTTGCGTCCATGATCCTGCTTCCTGTTCTCTTCTGTTTGCTGTTAATTGACCTTGCTGCCAATCGACGCTTGCTACGCTTCTCATTGACAGTACTTTATTGATCACCATCCACCACTCATATCTATCTCAACTTATAGAACCCATATCGCAATGAGCTGGCCACCACTTCCAACACCTCCTCCCACTCCTCCACCAGTCAAGCGCTGATGGTCCGCTCTTATATCAAACAATAATGGGGTGTGTCGGAATGAAGGAGCGCAAAAACACGATATCGAAATGGTTTTATGATAATGTTAGAATCGACTATATCTATATATTTAATACGGAATTTTTTGCGCCCGTGGTTGATCAGTTGGTGATTCTCGCATCATGATGGGGTGGGTGGTTGAACCGAGCATCTCTCGCTATATATATATATATATAATATATATATAAGGTGCATAGTACACTCGAGGTATTTATAGCTGATGTACATGCATGATGCAATGAAGATTGAAGCTATGATGTACTCAGCGGTAGATTTAGGCGTTGCCTCAAATAGTTTTGTAGCATATTTGAGGTTACAGGATGATATGTTTCACAAGCAATTTCAAGTATTCCAGATATTCAGTTATAAGTTATGCATCGTACATTCTATTCAGTCAAATTATTTAGTATTATGGCACGGGCAGTCACGTACTTGTTTGCAGCCTTCAAATATCCTACAAAGTATTATCCAAACACAAATCCCGACATTCAGATGCCAAATCACTGATATTTTAGAAAAATAGCAAAAAAAATTCGTCACGGACAAGATTCGAACTTGCGCGGGCAGAACCCAACGCCTTTCAAACTGCTAAGTAGTATAGCAGGGCGTCGCCTTAACCACTCGGCCACCGGGACTAAACTCAAATAGTAGCTTGCCACATCCTGATGTAGTTCAAAAATGCCCAGTCACGTGATACTTTCTGACTAGGGTTTCTCATGGTATCACTAGAGCTGCGATACATTCCAAAGGCCTCTTGGTATGGCCTTTGGAACTCCGCAAGGAACGATGCCGCGTTATTCGAGTGATTCGAACTCCTCGAGCATAGGATAATGACCTAGGATCATGATCGTCAACACAGAAAATCGTTACAATACTACTCGCGGCCCAGCGCGCAAGTTCCTGGTGACGATCAGCTCGGTGTGTTTCTTTGACCCGTGGCTTTCGGAGTTTAAAATAGCAAACTTCCAATTAATGCTTCAGTGCATGCCGTGGCAACTTTATCGCACATATAAGGATCTCTAAAGTTGACGATAATATTAGCGCAACAGCAAGTATATATACAACAGTCACAACGTGAACAGCAAGATCATGCTTGTAGTGTCTACTAACATCATAAATTCATAATTTAACATCGGTTATGCACGATCATAAAAAAAACTGGTCACTACAACCGAAACTAATGACGATCTCCATCCTGGATTCGGTTTGTTGAACGCCTGGAAGACTCACATATGAAATCATTATATCTGTGTTGTGCAGTCATCTCTATGGCGTCGATAAGACCAGGAACTCCTCGGCATAGGAGAATGACCTAGGATCATCAACGAAGTCTTTGTGCGCGCTGGGTTTCTCGCGCCATACCTCGACTTGTAAATACAAGTGAGTTACGAGGACGAACTAACCGCGTACAGATAATATAAGCCAGCAGATCAAGTCTGGGCTTAACGAATCGTGACGCATAATCCTTCTTGAGTATTCTCCAATGACTTTCCAATCTCATTGTAGTTCGGGAAATTGGTATCGTCGCATTGGAGCCTGGTCGGCCACAAAAGTGACGCAATTTCCCATCGCGACCCAACATTTTTGGAGCCGGGCCTGTACCAGTTATTCCAAAAATACCTGTGGAACTGTCTACTCCAGAACCTTCCCTGTAACGGGCGTACTGCGATCTTGAAATAAGCAGTGCTGAGTTCTACGAACTTGACTTCTAGCGCTTCGTAATAGGGTACTAGACGGTCCAACTGGATAGTTTGGAAGTTTAACACAGTGGCCTCAATAGACTTGCAATGTTCCAGCATTTCTTTGATCGAGCTGCTATGAATTTCTTCATAAGTCTGATACTGCAGTCCTTCCGGCGCCGGCGTGCCTTCGCCGTCAAGAAAAGGGTTTGGCAAGATAGGATGTCTTAGCAAATGCCGCTTTATCATGGCCCGCAAGGTTCGCGCTTGGTGCTTGGTACATTGCTTTGACTGGCCATTCGACAGGATCCAGCCAGACTCCACCGACAGAAAATGCAGGTACTGAGGCAAACTCTTCAAGGCCTTGGAAGGATTTGTAGGAAAGACGCATATCGAGCCTTTTTTCTGGTTCGTTCCCCGTTAGGAAATTCACTGCACGCTGGTAAGACACTTGTTCATTGTCGCTTGTAGCCGTTTCCGCAATATCTTGTCTCCAGAAGAGGAGCAGGTACCACGCTTGTCCGTGCCTGCCGGGTAGAATTCCTAGTATTGTCGATGGAATCAAAGCCCTTGCTTTTCATTTTTCCTGTGATATATTGATGAATGGCTCGCAGGCTATGCCATAGGCATAAATGATGATTATATCTGTCGTCGTTTCTTTTGAAGACTAGGCTAGCGGCTGTCACCTCTACCAAAGCAAGTAATTAGAACACGAATACCAAGGTGAGATTAATTATATTACCTGCAAAGTCCTTGGTGGTATGAACAACATTCGGATTTAACCCTGCAGCTCGTAACTCGGTCAACGACCCTGTCAGCCTTGGTTCCCCTCTTGCCTACCTCCTGGACGCCACGTGTATCTAGTAGCAAGTAGGATAGAGGTAGCGAGACAAGGTCATACTCCGTAAGAACGCAGTAGAGCTCGTATCGTTAATTGTCCGTTTTTGTCTTCCCTTGTTATCTCACCAGTACTAGATAGTTTGTGGGTAATGTTTGTCTACTTTTGTAATTTTTCTGGCTCCGGCATATAATAGGTATGATTAGGCTTTTGACAAAAAGTTTACTATAACTACGCGAAAACCTGGAAGTAGCAGTGGCGCTGCAGCTGGCGAAGTATCGCTGCGGCGTGGCCTGAAGGCTGCTTCATTATCGACCGCCATTCAACTACAATTCTACGTCGACAGGTTGTACAGGCACATTTTGTAAGTTAGGTTTTGATCAACGGTGGGAAAGAATAACTGTTTGAGCTTTTGGGTTCGCTAGAGTAGCTGGTGGTTGTGAATTTATTTGGATGAAACAACGACGTCTAGAGGCTACTGTTGTTGTCGGCAAGTTATATCACGTTTTACACACACTTATAAGTCACCAAATTTGAAGTGGAGACTCACTCCAGAATTGAGCCAAATCTACGAGGTATGGATACTATTGTTTGTTGCAAGAGATGCAGCTAGTTTTGAGCGGTATTGGAAGCTAACTTTATGGAGCTGATTTTGTTTTGGCACCGGACAACACATTATTCAATCCCTAAAGAAATGCGCTCGTCATTGCAACTCCAGTTCCTCAAAGACCGCTACGTGGCCCTACCATATCTTACGACACTCGTAACAGGCGTCATAATCGTGCTGTATCTCAGCAGTCTGCTGTTCGACTCGTCGCTACCCCTCTCATTTGCCCTGAACCCAACAGCAATTCTGCATGGCGGCATTTATAGGCTGGTAACATACCCGCTTGTTCACCAGAACTTCGTGCATATGTTTTTCAACATTGCTGCGCTGGTGCCGGTGTTGTCTTCGTTTGAGGAGGAGACCGGCACAATTGGCACTGCTGGATGTCTGCTTTGTGAGTCCGCCTTCGGCCCAGTAGAAGGATTTAAATATTGACGAGTCGATCTATAGTATTTAGCGTCCTGCCTGGCTTAGCGTATACTATCACTTCTCTCATATTCTCCTCGAATCTCATTACCCTCGGTGCCAGGTATGAGTTATCTGCTCTGATGCACTTCTCAACTTCTTCAAGGTTTCTAATACGTATATAGTGGATGGGTCTTCACGCTTATGGCGTACTTTTCACTCATAGATTACGCTGTGAGACCATCAATCTATGTCACCCCGTCAATCCCAATTCCGACCTGGTCGACGCCAATCATCACACTGGTTATCATCGCACTGCTGCTACCGGGTTCCAGCTTCTTGGGCCATGTGTACGGTCTTCTTGCTGGCTATGGTTGTAAGTGCCACACGACCACGTTCATCGTTAGAGTATGCTAATTTTCTAGACGGCCTGGGATATCTCAACTCCGGCAAGATTCCGCAACAGGTGATTTTGAAGTCCGAAGCCCTTCTGTTGAGGTACAATCTCACGAAGGCTATCCCACGGTTCATCTCGGACGACAGCGCGTCGAAGCACAGAGTCGTCATCGACACTACTGTCGACGCTGGTGTGCCATCCGGCAGCACGAGCCCTGTGTTGTCGCCAACAGGTGATGCCGGGCTGGGTGGGTCGGGGAGAGCGTTTTCAGGACAAGGACGCCCTTTGGGAAGCTGAATAAGCGCGTGGTATGAGAAGTACGACTGTAGGTGGTGAGAAATAGAAGAAAGAGAACTGGAGTTTGCACTATGCAGCGAATTCAGTGGTTAGATGTGAGTGGGGTGTAACTCGGCAAGCAGTCAGTGTGATTCATGAGTATCTCATTTCTTTGTTGTATCATACTATATATTGATTTGTGATATTTTAATCATTATCACAGGTACATTAAGTCATCTTCAGTAGATACCTGCATTTGTATTTCAATAGTGTACAACAAATCATAAGAATAAATAATTTTATACTAACACTAGTATAATAAGAACGTGAAATTAGAAAATACTCTCCTCCAAAGCCCATTACTATAGTGTACAGAATCACTCACAAAGTCACATATCAATACATACCCGCCCATACAGCAGTCGACTAAAGTCCAATAGACTTAACTGACGATACAAGATTGCCTGCCCGAGTGTAGCTAGGAGTCATCCGCGGGCTGCGCCACCTCGCTTTTCTTCTTCCGCTTGCGTTTCTCCTTTGGCGTTGGTGCGCCAGCTTCCGCAGTCGGCTGCGATGGTGTCGCGGCTGCTTCCTCGGTAGCCGCTGCCGCACCCTCGTGCTTATGCTTTCTCTTTCTCACGGCCTTGGATGGGGATTCAACCGGGGTAGCCGAAAGTTCTGGTTGCTTTTGCACAGGCGGAGGTGCGACGGCAGGCGTGGACGGCGGCTCCTCAGCAGCAGAAGCAGCAGCCTCCTCATCAGCTTCCTCTGGCGCTATGGAGATCCTTTTCTTTCTACCACGTTTCTTCTTCTCAGGCGGTTCTTCAACCTTCGTCGCCGCCTCCTTCTCCTTCTCCGTCTCCTTCTCCTTCTCTTTCCCTTTCCCAGCATTATACGCAGCCTTCTCCTCATCGTACCGTTTAATCTGCTCAGCATAAATTGCCTTCCACGGCTCCTTCTGCTCATCAGACATATTTTTCCACCGCTCAGCGACTTCTCTAATGATCTCGGTATTGGTCGCCTCGATGCCTTTTGCCTGGTACTCCTCGCGAATCAACTTCCGCGCTTCGTTCGCAAAGGCAAAGTAAACAGTTTGAGGGCGTCGCGGCGCATCAGGATCAATAATGCGCTTGCGTTTTGGCTTCTTGCCTGACGTTTCCAACTCGGCCTCGTCCTCGTCTGGCTCGGCTGACGCGACCGTCTCGACGACAACAGTCTTCTTGGGGGCAGGGCCACGTTTCTTGGCCCCAGCCAGAGCAGTGGATTCATCCGAGGACGATGAGATCTGTGCGGCGGGAAGAAGTGCCGCGGCAGCGGGCGGGATGCTGAAGAGTGGCGGGGCGCCAGGGATAGATGCCGCGGCGTAGAAGTCGATGCAAGCGCGGGACGCGTCCTGCGCGGCGTTAGAGAGTTGCGTCAGGGCTGCGACGAGCTGGAATTTTGTTAGTTTTAGCTTTTTATCAAATATATGCGATTATTGACAGGTAAATAATTAAACATATAGCGGAGCAATTGAGACAAAATAGCAGGACACTGAGTGGACGCGTTCAGGTGGCAGACTGGGCCAGCCAACGCAATGGACCACCCATACCGTACACGAAAAATGCCTCGTCATAAACAGGCCCAAAGAATCCTTCGTTGAAGCCTAGTTGCACGAATCATGCACACGAATCATGCAAACAGGCAGCACGGAATCATCGGAAGGTGACGGTGACCTTACGGTGGAAGGATAGTAAACAAACATACCGCGTCCTTCTTAGTTTTGAGGATCTCTGGATCCGACATTGCAAATTGCCCGAGTAGCCCCAAGATATTATTCCACAATGGTCGAGAATAATTGCGCTTCGGACTCTAGAAGTGTTTGTATAGTAATTGCAAGCCACGAGAACGTGTTGCGACTGTTCTGTTGATGAGAACTTTGGATGATGTGGGAGGAATGAATAGGTAGGTGTGACTGGAGAAAATAGTGGGTGACTGTTGACGATGGGAGAGGGGGCTGGCGGACATGCAGGTTATAAGTAGTTAACTGCGCTGGCGACAAAATGTCTGTGTCTAGTGTCAGGTAGTGAGAGCTCACACTAACGACGCGCTCTGCATTTGCTGGTAGACAGTCCACAATACGCTCATACTCACTAACATAACATGAGCCCACAAAGCTGGGAGGACTGCCCTCCTCTAACTACCTACCCAGCATCCAACAACATATAATTATTCTGAATACTGTACTGTCCACAGCTAAATTCGCTTTAGCACGGGTGCAGTCAGGGCTCAATACCCGTATACTTAGTTACTTATCACCCCTTGTACGAATACTTTGAAATAATAATAAGTTAAGTAAGATTGCCAATGATAAATATATGAACCATCAACCTTCACTCCCCAGCTAATTTCTTCAAATCAACAATCTATAAGCAGTAGTCGTAAAGTATATTTTGCCGCAATGTGCCGGACGATCTAGTTATAATCACTAGTCAAATTTGTGGCGCTGTGTGCATTGGTTAATAGCTGTAGGGTCATGCTACTATGCGCCATTTAGGCCAGCCATCCTTCCTACTGTTTGCGACGCCAATTAATTCGCTGAACTTTTCAAAGTACGCAGGTTCTATAGAATAGATAGGCATGCACCGTTTCTAATTACGTTTGTGACAGGATATTGTGCCATTTGTAGTAATTTACCAATCGGCATCTGGCACAAATATTATTACGTGGCCGTTGACGCTTTGCCGAGCTCATCTCATCGCGTTCACAGATATTGGGTAAGGGCTACCAACATGGGGTAGAGACGTAACAAACAAGGAAACCCTAATTACTCATTCCCAAAATTTTGATCCGAAGTCGACAACGAAACCGAGACCTCTTCTTAATTTTCACCTCGCCCGACCACACTTCTCACCTTACATCCTGCCCAATTCGCCTGTCAGTGACGCCCAGTTCATACTGGCCGCTGACTTTGCTTGCTTATTTTCGACCATGTTGTCCGATTCTCGTTTCGAGTACTGGGCCTCCGCCCTCAGGAACTCGACACTCGCGGCTCTTCCGACAGATTTCGTGAGGCCTGTGCCGCTCACAGTGGTTGAAGCCAAACACGTTTTTGCATTCCCCGAGCCAGTGGTACAGGCCATTAAAGAACTTGCAATAGTTGACGGCGACTCCACCGAGTCGTTTTCCGCGTACACCATAGCCCTTACTGCGTTTTTCGTCCTAGTGTTCCGTTTGACTGGTGATGAGGATATCGTCATCGGTGCCAATAGCGCGAAGGACGAGCCAGTGGTCATTCGTGCGTCTGTGACGGGCCAATTGCCATTTATTGAGCTACTCAAAACGGTCCACCAGGTATGCAGCCGCTTTAATTGTTTCTCTAAATCTGCAATAGTTGCCAATTTTATATTGTAAAGAACGCAGTTGACTCACTTTGACTAGCTCGAAGTCGAAGGTGCGGCAAAGTCCGTACCATTTGCGGACCTGATTTCTTACCTCAAGGAAAAATCAAAGTCCTCAGAAAGCCCAACTCTGTTCCGCCTATCTTTTCTGCGTTCGGGCGACGAGTTACACCGCCATCTTCTCGCGCCAATTGAAGGTCTCGTGACTGATATTACAGTCTTTGTCGACGAGTCCGATCGTGCCGCTCCAACACTCCATCTGCACTACAATTCGCTCCTTTTCCGAAACGATAGAATTGACATCGTCGCGGAACAGCTTGCCCAGATCATCGTGCTCGGATCAGCAAACCCATCAATTGCAATCGGTGCTATGTCATGCATTACGCCGCGCCAGAAGGCTGTCCTACCAGATCCTACGCGTGACCTCCACTGGGACAAATTCCGAGGTGCTATTCATGATATTTTTTCTTCAAACGCTAAGAAGCATCCCAATCGTCTCTGCGTTCTCGAGACCAAGAACCCGTTTGACGACTGTACTAAGGACAGACCATTCACCTACCAGCAGATTGACGAGGCGTCCAACATTCTCGCCCATCATTTAGTCGCTAAGGGTATCACTCTTGGTGATGTCGTCACCGTGTACGCGTTTCGTGGTGTTGATCTCGTTGTTTCGGTCATGGGGGTTTTGAAGGCTGGTGCCGCATTCTCCGTGATTGATCCTGCCTATCCTGCCGCCAGACAAAATATCTATTTGAACGTTGCGCAGCCGAAAGGTCTAATCGTTCTCAAGAAGGCGGGCTCTCTCGCGATATCGGTGCGCAAGTACATTGAAACTGAGCTGAGCTTACTTGCGGATGTGCCACAGTTGGAGCTTCAGGACGACGGGACGCTTCTCGGCGGTGTCGTTGACGGCAAGGATATTTTGGCTGATGAAGTCAAATTGAAGGCTGAGCCGACTGGCGTTGTTGTTGGTCCAGATAGCACGCCTACGCTGTCTTTCACATCCGGTAGTGAAGGTATTCCTAAAGGTGTCCGCGGCCGTCATTTCTCTCTCACATATTACTTTCCATGGATGTCTCAAACGTTTGGTCTTTCAGAAACAGACAAATTTACTATGCTCAGTGGTATCGCGCATGATCCCATCCAACGAGACATCTTCACTCCACTCTTTCTCGGCGCGCAACTTCTGGTGCCAACTGCAGATGATATTGGAACGCCTGGCCGATTGGCAGAATGGATGGCCGAGAACGGCACGACAGTCACCCATCTTACACCAGCTATGGGTCAGCTTTTATCCGCACAAGCTACAGCCGCGATTCCATCACTCCACCACGCATTCTTTGTCGGAGATATTCTGACCAAACGAGATTGTCTCCGGTTACAAGCTCTCGCCCGGAATGTCTTCATTGTGAACATGTACGGCACTACTGAAACTCAGCGTGCGGTCTCGTACTTTGAAGTCAGTTCGATTGCGAAAGATCCCACTTTTTTACAGTCTCAAAAGGACATCATTGTAGCGGGTCAGGGTATGTTGGATGTGCAGCTTATTGTCGTGAATAGACACGACAGACAGCAGACGTGCGGTATTGGGGAAGTTGGCGAAATTTATGTTCGTGCTGGTGGTCTCGCCGAAGGATATCTCAGGCTACCTGATCTTACTGAGCAAAAGTTCGTCAAGTCGTGGTTCGTACCCGAGAGTTACTGGAAGGACCAGGGAGGCGAAGAGCCGTGGCGAGAGTTCTGGGTTGGACCGCGAGATCGGTTGTACAGAACTGGTGATCTAGGACGGTACACTCCTGATGGCAATGTCGAGTGCAGCGGTCGGGCGGACGATCAAGTCAAGATCCGTGGGTTTCGCATCGAGTTGGGTGAGATTGACACGCACTTATCACAGCATCCGTTTGTTCGTGAGAACGTGACACTCGTCAAGCGCGATAAGGATGAGGAACCGACTTTAGTGTCGTATGTTGTTCCGCAGAACACGAATGGTTTGGACGACTTGCTGTCAGGAAATGAGAGTTTGGACGACGAGCCAGATCCTATTGTCAAGGGATTGGTCAAGTATCGTCGGTTGATCAAGGACATCAGGGACTATTTGAAGACCAAACTTCCTACGTATGCTGTGCCGACAGTCATTGTTCCGTTGTCTCGTATGCCGTTGAATCCCAATGGCAAGGTGGACAAGCCCGCTTTGCCGTTCCCGGATACTGTCCAACTGGCCGCAGTTGCAAGCCGCACGAAAGCGAGTACGGCCACTATCGAGTCGGCATTCACGGCAACGCAGGCCACTATCCGCGACCTCTGGCTCGACGTTCTCCCTCAACGGCCGGCGTCACTAACGCCAACTGACTCATTCTTTGATATCGGTGGTCACAGTATTCTTGCTACCCGCATGATTTTCGAGGTCCGCAAGAAGTTTGTCGTCGATTTACCACTGGGATTCATCTACTCGCATCCAACCATTGCGGAGCTTGCATCCGAAATAGAAAGTATTAAGGGCAAGGATCTTCCGGTGCCACCAAACGAAGACAGCCAAGCCAATGGTGCCAACGGCGGCACGAAGAGCACATTTGAAGACTCGGAATATGCTGCCGACGCCAAAGTCATTATCGAGGATTTATTGCCGGAGAAATACCTACCAGTCAAGGAAGGGATTACTCCTGGCAAGAAGATCACCGTATTGTTGACCGGTGCGACTGGTTTTCTCGGATCGTACATCGCGCACGATATCCTGGCCAAACACGGAGCTTCCTCGGACATCAAATTGATTCTTCACGTCCGTGCGGCTTCGCCTGAAGAAGGTCTCAAGCGGTTTAAGAGTAGTGCGCTCGCGTATGGTGTCTGGGACGATGCTCTCCTTTCTCACGTTTCTGTCGTGACAGGATCACTTGAGCAGGTGCATCTTGGCGTAGATGAGACTACGTGGAAGAAATTGGCCGAGGAGGTTGATGTGATTATCCACAATGGTGCTCAAGTTCACTGGGTGTACCCATACTCCAAACTCAGGGGCCCGAATGTTCTCGGCACCGTTTACGCCATGTCATTGGCTGCTGAGGGCAAGCCCAAGATTTTCAGTTTCGTGTCGTCGACTTCTGCAATTGATAGCGAACATTACGTTCGTTTGTCAGACGCGATTACGGCGAAGGGAGGGGATGGTGTCTTGGAAGCGGACGATTTGCAGGGGTCCAAGTCCGGCTTAGGAAATGGCTATGGTCAGAGCAAGTGGGCGGCGGAGTACATTATTCGTGAGGCTGGCCGGAGAGGATTGACGGGCGCGATAATTCGCCCAGGCTATGTTACTGGCGAGTCCAAGCGCGGCAGTACGTACTTAAGGGGTTTTTCGTTTCTCTTGAGAAGTGAGCTAATAACGAAAATAGTAACAAATACCGACGACTTTATTGTTCGTATGATCAAGGGCTGCACGCAGCTCGGTCTCACTCCGGATATTTACAACACAGTCAACATGGTCCCTGTGGACCACGTCGCGCGTGTCGTTGTCGCGTCATCATTCTACTCCCCATTAACCGACGGTCTCCGAGTCGTACACGTGACCGGGCATCCACGACTTCGATTCAACGAGTTCTTGGATACATTAATCACGTACGGTTACAAGACAAAGAAAGTAGATTACATCCCCTGGCGCATCGCGCTGGAACGCTACGTCGTCGAGGACTCAAAGGACAATGCTCTTTATCCGCTTCTCCACTTCGTCCTCGATAACCTCCCGCAATCGACAAAGGCTCCAGAACTGGACGACCGCAATGCCGTCGCGGCGTTGAAGTTTGATGGTGAGCACTGGACCGGAGAGGATGTTTCAGCCGGAAAAGGTATCACGGAGGCAATCATGGGCGTGTACTTGGCGTATTTAGTAGAGATTGGATACTTGGACAAGCCAGGTGAGGGAAAGAAGGCGTTGCCGGGTGTAGTGTTGGATGACTCTGTCATGGAGGCGCTGCTTCGTGTTGGCGGTCGTGGCGGAATTCACTGAGACGTTGGTTTGTGCATGAAGCAGATCGGAGGGTGTTTTATATGGGAGTACTTTCGCGATGTTAGATATTTTTGGGCCCATGGTATAGATCTTAAAAAGTTATTTTACATGATGAAAAGGTTTACACTGAGGATGAATCGATCTCATTATTCATGCATTGTTCCGCCAGAAAACTATAATATTATATAGTAATTAACTAGCTTGCAATCAAGCCATAACTACAGCAGCTATGTGATATTATTGTTAGGCGGGACTGCCATATACGGACAAACGCTGTGTGCAAATACGATAATTAATAGTGCGACTTAAAAATATGCCGAACAAATGTGTTTAAGACTTTAAGTTATATTATTTAAAAAAGAAACCTTCCCTTAATAATCGGTATCGGGTTCAGTCTTACGACTGATCGCGAATTGCACTACAACCAGGCACGAACAAGTCAGCCCGGCACAATTATGACTGGAGAGATTTGCAGACCCGGAATTCGGCACCGCCGAAACTCCGATCACTCTTCCAAGGACTGACCCGTAATCCAAAGTCAGCCCCGGCCCTGTTTCCGTCGCACCCGGGTCTATTGACCCCACAATGGGTTTCTACCCATTGATAGTGCGACAGGCCGGTCTTACCCGCGCCGCTGTCCAAGTTCCAGCGACACGCCCGCTCGCAGCAAAGCCGCTCCCATGTGCTGTCCGGGTCAGAGTCCCGAACGGCACGAATTTGCTGATGACTCCGCAGACGCTTCCGCGTCAGGCCCTCGCAAATACTCGGGCAGACTGGGTCAGATGAACCGACCCGTGTTAGAGCGGATTATGGTAGGCAACAGAAGCATTGACGGACCCATCCGAAGTCACACACAATCAAACAGACATCAAAGTCTGTATAAATGTCATGCAACGGCGTGCATCCGTCATTCGGGTAAGTAATATTACTTAACCCGACCTGCACCCACATGCAGCACGATACTCACGTAACGTCACGGCGGAATTGCAGTTGCTTTGTGGCATAATTACTGCACCGAATTTCCCACCCGCATATCCAGCGTCAAGTTTTACGCAGTACGTCTAACCGGGTTGCTGACCCGGCGAAAGTACAACTGCAACGCCCGCCTGAAACTAGTCACCAGACCCGAAAGCCTGGAGACCTGGACCAGGTCAGACGACGCTTCCACCCGCATCTCATTAGCGTGGTCTCGGTAGTCGGCGGGTACTCGCGATCAAAGAAAGGTTCCACTGCGCCACGGCTCAGCTTGACGATGCCGAAAATTCCAGTATTTATATACCCGAAATCTCACTGGCCCGACCTAGGTTCGAATTCGGACCAAGGCAAATAGTTATTTGTTGATATCAAATTTGAATAAATTCGGATTCGGAATGAGTTTTTTTTCTGCTGCAATCTTCTTCCCAGAAAAAAAAAATATTTGGAGGAAATATTTGGGCCTTTGTGGATGTTATTAATTGGTGTTTCTGGTACGCTCTCATCCGACGCTAAGCGGCTTGAATAGGCTGGGAACCGCTTCCGACGCTCCGGTGTTCCACTAAGAAGCGACGATTATTTCGACATGTTGCATAATTTAACCAACGAGCACTACATCTAAATGATGCGAAAAGTGCAATTGCCGTACAATTACTGAATATATAGTAGTAACAAAGAAAGTGTGTGGAACGACTACGAAAAAAAAGATACGACGAGATTATATATTATGTTCCTCTGTCATAACACGACCCACCGAGATCCGACATAGATACACGAGACAATCTGCGCACCAATATGCATATTATTCTGCCTGCGATATGTAGCTTACACTCATAAACTAGGACACATAAAAAAACAATCGACTCCTTGAAACATGGCTGCACGTTTTCCTATATCTGTAGGTTGACTTGATTTTGTCGCGTGTTTTTGGTTTTTGTAGATTACTTAATCAGTCATCACCACATCTAACTTAAGCCTTCCAGGCCTTGGCGATGGTGCCGGTCAAGCCGATATCCTCCGTCTCAAACTTGTAGAATCCGTAGCCGGTGAGGATTGTGCCGCCGAGGAGAAGCCACATGCAGGCGTCATGGACCTTGCCAAACTCACGCTTGGGAACGTAATCGATAATGCAAGACTGCAGTCCAAAGTATGAGTGGACTAGCGTAGTAGCAACAAGAACAGAATCGACAGCGGGGGCAAGCGCGACATCGGAGACAAAGGGAGCCACGGTGAGAGGGACGAGACCCACGGCAATTAGCCGCTCAAATGACCAGTGGTAGGAACCGTGCATCTTGTCTGCCGGAGGAATCGCAACAGGATCGTTGACGGTGCCAACTATTCCACCTATACAGTGTTAGCAGCTGATACAAATATAGATGACGCGTCGGCATATGACTTACCAGGAGGCTGCGCAATCAAAGGCGGGATGCCGAGGTGTCGGGCCGCGACTATCGGAGCTGGGATCGAATTGCGGACGCCGCGCAGGCCAAGGCATGGCCGGGCGAGCGAAGATCTGACTGGCGAGGCAACAGCGCGAAAGGACATTACTGTATGCAGTGACAGAGGAAAAAGAATAATAAAAGGAATCCGGTAGGAGGTGGTGACAAAAGACGGAAGAGAGTAAAGAAAGCTTGGATCCGGGTCTTGCGCCGGGCAAAAGTGTCGGTCGGTCTTGTGGGGTGCAAAAGGCAGGTTACCCGGTGTTTGGGCTGTGGTAAGGGTTTTGGTTTGTGGAAGCACCGAACATACAAAACAGCGCGGCGCTGATTGGCTGCTTTGGCAATTATGTTCTTCTAAGCACCTTTCCTCAGCGACTGAAGCTCACAGTGCAACGCCAACCAGAAGTCCAGAATCACCGACGGCGTCCAAACAGTTCTCGTTCTTCCGCCCTGTCTGTCTCGCTACGCTAACATTCCCCTCCGCCTTCCCTACCACTTCTTCCAGATTCCTGCTATGCCCGTCCCTGCCTCCGTCTTGCGTTCGGCCATCGCGCGCTCCGTCTTGCGGAAGACGCCTCGTGTCACTGTCCCATGCGCCTTCGCGCGCTTTAGTACCTCCGTCCTCAGAGGTACACAGTTCACTACCCTCAAGAACGGTCTGACGGTACGTCCTCCTTCTACCATTCCCGGGTCGATTAGTTGCTGCTGGATGTGAACTCGATTGCGATGACGGCGAACTACTTTTTGTTTGTTCTGCCAATGGAATCAGTCCACCGCTAACCCCCACCTTCCCGAAAATACTTTTCCACAGCCACTTCACCGTATTTTGGTCAGGGGCCGCATCCGTCACAGCAATCGGCGCAATTTGTGCATAATTCTAATTGTTCATCAGGTCGCGACTGAGAGTTCACCATACGCCCAGACTGCTACCGTTGGCGTCTGGATCGACGCTGGCTCTCGTGCAGAGACTGAGGCCAACAATGGCACTGCCCACTTCCTCGAGCACCTCGCCTTCAAGGGTACCAACAAGCGCAGTCAGAGTGATCTCGAACAGGAGATCGAGAATCTCGGCGCCCACTTGAATGCCTACACATCCGTATGTTTCGAAATAAAAAAAAATCTTTGATGCCATTGACACATGTTCTGACTCGATCAATAGCGTGAGAACACCGTGTACTACGCCAAGGCCTTTAAGGATGACGTTCCAAAGACTGTTGAGATCCTCGCCGACATCCTTCAAGACTCCAAGCTTGCGCCTGCGGCCATTGACCGCGAGCGAGATGTCATCCTTCGAGAGTCGGAGGAGGTTGAGAAGCAGTATGAAGAGGTTGTTTTCGACCACTTGCACGCCGTTGCTTTCCAGGGCCAGAGCCTTGGTCGCACTATCCTTGGACCCAAGGAGAACATCCTCATGATCGACCGAAAGGATTTGACAAACTACATCAGTACCAACTACAAAGCCGATCGGATGGTTCTGGTCGGCGCGGGCGCTGTTGACCACGATGCGCTCGTGAGCCTCGCCGAGAAGCACTTCTCTGGCTTGACTGGCTCTCCTGAGGCCCTCAGCCTTGGCACCCCGAGATCAGACAAGCCTCAATTCGTCGGCTCAGATGTCAGAATCCGAGATGACGCTCTTCCATTCGCTCACATTGCTATCGCTTTTGAGGGCGTTTCCTGGAGTGACCCTGATTACTACCCTGCCCTCGTTGCTCAGGCCGTCATCGGTAATTGGGACCGCACTATGGGCAACGGCTCTTTCCTTGGCTCCAAGCTCTCGTACGTCGTCGGCGAGAACCATCTTGCCAACTCCTTCATGTCCTTCTCGACCTCCTACTCCGACACCGGTCTCTGGGGTATCTACCTCATCACTCAGAACTTGACCGGTATTGACGATCTCACCTACCACGTTTTCAAGGAGTGGCGCCGTCTCTCTACCTCAGTCACTGACGCGGAGGTTGAACGCGCGAAGGCACAGCTCAAGGCCTCCCTGCTGCTATCGCTTGATGGCACCACCGCGGTCGCTGAGGATATTGGCCGTCAGCTCGTTACCACTGGCCACCGTACCACCGCCGAGGAGATTGAGAAGCGCGTCGACTCCATCACTGTTAAGGACGTCCAGAAATTCGCCCAGAAGTTCTTGTGGGATAAGGATATTGCTGTTTGTGCCCTAGGCTCTATCGAGGGCTTGTTGGACTACAACCGATTGAGAAACTTGACGGCATCCTTGCGTTGGTAAGCGCACAGCACATTCACTGGGATCGAAGGAAATTGGGTGTTAATGTGTTGCGTGTTTCCGGTTTAATGCATGAATTACAGCAATCAGAAAGGAGAGTAAATACGACTTGGACTACATTTGGACAAAAGAAGGCTGGAGTTTTCTACGTTTGCAAATTTGTTGATACATGTGTAGTATGTAATATAAATACAGCGTCATGTAATTGTTGATATACTCCAGTATCGTACGAGCTCAGCCGTTTTGTATCGAATTACTTAGACGGGAAGTAGGCGAGGGTGAAGGAAAAAAAAGGTTACAATCAAAGAGGTCTACATTTCAATTCATTATCCATTTTTTGTAATTTTTATTGCTTAATTAGAAATTATTTATCATCCATTATTGGAGGATGTAAAAGTAATTCATATTTAAAATAAATGTGTCATTACTAAGGGCTTGCAGCATATCCGCCACAACACCGGGTTTCACAAACTCACAATGTCAAACGCGCAGACGCCCATTACAGCTGACTATAGACACGACGATTCTCGAGAGCATCCCCACCAAATTATCAATTCCATCATATTCTGTCCTATACTTCCACACCACAACCCTTGACATCACGGCCCTTACAGCGTGTTCACAGGAATTTATCCACAAGTCATGACGCAGAAGGATTCGGAGATGGAAAATGTCGACGGAACGGCGCCACCTGAGGCCGAATCGTCAAGCGCACCCAATGGCACCGCACCAACGGCTAAGAAGGATGAGAAGGAGACTAAAGGTGAAGAAGAACTGTCTGAGGAGGATCAGCAATTAAAGTCGGAACTCGAGATGCTGGTAGAGCGGCTTAAGGTATGTCATTATGTGATTATGATCGGATCAGTGCGGACCGCATGTCTGTGTGACTGATCAGTTGTTTAACTGGTCTGTGGTACCGATCTGGTCTGAAATCCATTTGAATTGCCTGCATTAGGAGGCACAAGACCGGGTATATTCTAATTAATCGTTCGCGAATTAGGAGGAAGATACAAATCTGTATAAGCCATCGCTCGAAGCCCTCAAAAATTTCATCCGAACATCGACTTCGTCCATGACTGCTGTCCCAAAGCCTCTCAAGTTTTTAAGACCACATTATCCAGAGCTCACCGCATTGTACGATAAGTGGCCCGTAGGCGAACTTCAGGTATGGGAATGATCGATTGATTGGCACGTGGAAGAGGAAGCACAAGTACTAATTGAACAGAATGCGCTTGCGGACGTGTTATCAGTCCTAGGCATGACCTATGCCGACAACAATAAGCGCGACTCTCTTCGTTATCGCCTCCTTGCTCCGTCCGACGAAATTGGCAATTGGGGCCACGAATACGTACGGCATCTTGCGCTAGAAATAGGCGAAGAACACAACGTCCGTGTCGAGAAGGAGGAATCATTCGACGAATTGATGGGTCTCGCCCTCCAGCTCGTTCCGTTCTTCTTGAAGCATAACGCCGAAGCTGACGCGGTGGATCTGCTTCTTGAACTCGAAGCGATCGAAAAGTTGCCCCCTTTTGTGGACAAGGATACATATGCGAGAGTGTGCTTGTACATGGTCAGCTGCGTGAATTTGCTTCCTCCTCCGGACGATATGGCATTTTTACGAACCGCGTATGAAATATATTTGTCTCAAGGGAAGCTGACACAAGCCATGGCTCTCGCGATTAGATTAGATGACCACGAGTCTATGAGGGCGGTGTTCAGTGCAACCGACGATGTACTTGTCCACAAGCAGCTTGCATTCATATTGGCCCGTCAACAAATATGGCTTTCATTGGAAAATGAGGAGGTTCAAGAGTGCTTGTCAAATTCAAGGTTATCAGAGTATTTCCTCTTCCTTGCCAAAGAACTCAATATTATGGACCCGAAAGTGCCTGAAGATATCTACAAGAGTCATTTGGAGCATACACGAGGAGGTCCCGATGCTGGTCAAGTTGATTCCGCGAAGCAGAATCTTGTGTCTAGCTTTGTGAACTCGTTTGTGAATGCTGGATTTGGAAAAGACAAGCTGATGATTGTGGATGACGAGGCAAGTTCCTGGGTGTACAAGAATAAGGACGCTGGTATGCTTTCAGCAACCGCCGGTATCGCACAAATTCTCTTGTGGAATGTCGAGCAGGGGCTGCAGGATCTTGATAAGTACATGTATTCGTCGGAAGAGTATATTAAGGTGAGATCCTTGGGTGTAAATATTGAACCCCACTGACTTTTACAGGCCGGTTCGCTTCTTGGTATCGGTATAGTCAATGCGTCAGTTCATGATGAATCTGACCCAGCACTCGCCCTTCTATCAGAATATGTTGAGAACCGGAGTGTTCCGCTACGGATTTCAGCCATCATTGGTCTCGGTCTCTCATATGCTGGTTCTCAACGCCAGGATGTTTTCAATCTCTTGCAGCCGCTTATCGCGGATACTTCCTTCAGCATGCAGATTGCGTCTTTGGCGGCTCTGTCTCTTGGTCTTGTGTTTGTCGGATCTTGCAATGCAGATATAACAGAAGTTATTCTGCAGACTTTAATGGAGCGAGATGACACACAATTGTCGGACAAATGGGGACGATTCATGTCGTTGGGCCTTGGATTACTGTACATGGGCAAGCAAGATGCTGCAGATGTTATCATCGAGACCTTGAAGGCGATTGAGCATCCTATCGGCCGCAACACTAACGTCCTTGTTGACATTTGTTCATACGCTGGTACTGGAAACGTTCTGAAAATCCAGAACTTGCTTCATTTATGCAGTGAAAGGGCCGAAAGTGAGCCAAAAGAAGGAGAAGATGCATCATCGCAGAAGGCCGACGACTTATACCAGGGCTATGCTGTCCTTGGACTCGCTATCATTGCCATGGGTGAAGACATCGGCTCTGAGATGGTCTTGCGACAATTTGGCCATTTAATGCACTACGGTGAGGGTTCCATCCGTCGCGCTGTGCCACTGGCCATGGGCTTAATATCCGCGTCGAACCCAGAGATGAAGGTATTCGACACACTTTCTCGATACTCTCACGACAGCGATCTGGATGTTGCTGTGAATGCGATATTTTCCATGGGCCTTGTTGGTGCCGGTACGAATAATGCTCGATTAGCTCAATTGCTGCGACAGCTTGCGAGTTACTATTCCAAGGAAGCGAATAGCTTGTTCATGGTCCGTATCGCGCAGGGTCTTGTTCACCTGGGTAAAGGTACCATGACACTCAGCCCGTTCCATACAGAGCGTCAGATTTTGTCGAGCGTTTCATTAGCTGGTATGCTTGCGGTTCTAGTCTCGCTGATTGATGCGTCGTCGTTCGTACTGGATACGGCACATTATTTGCTCTACTTCCTTACTCCGTCCATTCACCCACGATTCTTGATTACACTCGACACCGACTTGAAGCCAATCCAAGTCAATGTCCGTGTTGGTCAGGCTGTTGACACTGTCGGACAAGCTGGTAAGCCAAAGACTATCACTGGCTGGGTAACACACAGCACTCCCGTCTTGCTAGGTCACGGCGAACGAGCCGAGTTGGAAGACGACGAGTACATTGCACTGACAAGCACTTTAGAAGGGCTTGTCATCTTGAAGAAGAATGAAAACAAGGTAGAGGAGGAGTAGCATTACCTCTGACTTTAGTTGGGTAACAAATTTTGTAATTATGGGACGTTGTCTTTATTGTACGCAAAAAATTTTGTATTATTTATGAATATATATATTTTACAATATTTGCTCATATCTATTCGTCATTTCATTTCGTAAATAATACTGTTACATATATACATCAAGTAGTTTTTCAAGAGTGTTCAAAATAGAGCTCCCGCGTCTCTCCTAGGCCTGCGCTTCAACGACGGCTTGCTCGCCATCAACTTTCTCGGAATTCGCAATCTCGTTCTTTTCCGCGCCATCCATCTCCTCAAAAATCGACTTGCGCGGTATCCTCTTCATAACTTCCGCAGATGGGAACACTGGCCCAATCTTTTCGATCCAGCGTTTCCGCTTGTCTAGCAAAGCTTTGATGCCTTCTCCCAAATCCGCTGTCCGGCCGGCCCCTCCCACGCCGTTGGGGGTACTATTTCCGGGAACACGTTTCTTCTTGTTTTTGATTGTACGTGTACGTTTCATGTATGCTTGATCCACTTGTTTATCCAAATCTTCGAGAATCTGCGTGTACTCCTGGTACGCCATGTGTTCGTGCACAATCTTCTCGACTTTCTTCTTCCGAGCCGCATTAATCACACTGATGACTTTCAACCGCCTCTGCAAACGCCGGAGTTCCGCGCAGACTTCGTCGTCCTCGCGAGCAGACCAATCGACCTCGTCGTCGCCCAAAATCCCGACGAATTTGAACTCGCGTTTGAGTCGGTCTTCAAGTGTCTGGTAATCCGCCTTGACAGACGAAACTCGCCAGCCTTGCTGTTCCGCGAACGCAGACGATGAAGAAAGAACTTGTGGTTCTGCGGCGGCTGTCGCATCGTCCTCTGGCTTGTTCGGCGTCGTGGTTCCAGGAGCTGGCGTAGCTGTGGTGGAATTGGGTAAGATGGTGTCTTCTGATTCGTCTTTCAGGAGAGCAGACAGGATGCGTGAGGCGAGAGGACCGCACGAAATGTCTTCAGTCTCAAGGTGGTCTTCCGTGAGATGTTCTGATGTGCCACGAGGCAGAAGTATTGTGGCAGACGCGGCGGAATCTGCTTGAGAAGTAGTTGGCGCGGGGGAGAAAGTTGCCATGCTGCCGTCTTCCTCAGCCCAAACTTCTTGGTAGTTAGTTCCCAGCGCCGGTATAAGGTATGGTGTTAAGTTATCTTGCTTTTCGTTCAAGAATGACAAGTCCTCTTCAACAAAAGGTCTGAAGTACGGCTCTAGGTACGACTGGAATGTGGAAAACTGAACCTGATTTGCCGGTTTAGAACGGGAAAAGTCTTCGTCTGGAATCTCGCCAGGTAGTAGGTCTGCAAGGTCCTTGGTGGGATATGACGCTACACCGTAGCGCCTCTTCAAGTCTTCCGTTCCTGAAGTGGGGATTTGGTCGTCAGATGTATCTTCCATGAACGCCAGAGCGGCAGTCGGGATTGTTTGTACGGAGACATATTCGGACCCCGGATTCTTCAGCCGTGTGCCTACCGGAGGATCAACGTCATCAGCCGCATCAGCTGTCTTTATCGCCGCAGTGGTAATTGAAGGGGATGAAGGCTTTGTCGCCGATGCAGGCGCCGTTGGTGTTGGTGTCGGAGAACTCTCTAGACGGCGCCTTTTGTCTTTCGGCGAATGTATTTGAGATTCTGAATCCTCTTCCTTGATTACGTCCGGTTTCGCAGGAGTACCTGATTGTTAGCACCAACTAAACAAAATATATGCAATATATGGCTCATACTGGACTGCTTCGAAGCCGCCTCCAACTCGTCTAACCTCCGCTTTTTTGCTTCTTCCTCAAGTTTCTGCTGTTCAGCCAGTTCTTTAGCTGCTGCTGCTGCAGCAGCGGCAGCAGCAGCCTTCTCCGCCTCCTGGGCCATCGCCAAAGCTTTGATCCGTTGACTTTCTAGATTCCGCAGTAGCTTTTGTGATCGTAACACCCTAGCCTGTGCCTTCGTCGCCAAAACCTTTAAGTCATTCTGTAATGTGACGAGCGCCGATAATGACGGAATTTGGACTCCGCCACCATTGCCATTCGATACGGTCTCCGGAGATGCCGAACGCGTCGACAAATACGTCGCCAGTAAATCATCGTATACTAGCGGCGAAGCCTCCGTGTCAGACAGGTCGGACGCTACCGCATTGCGTGGTTTGCCTTTCCCTTTGCCCTTTCCCTTTCCCTTTGATTTGCCAGCTGGTAGCATTATCAATATGTGCTAATACGCCTGTAGCAAATGATGCGGGAGTGTAAGGCGTTGTTCCACTTGACCTGCGAGTGGCTCTGAAATAGGCCAGATCAATGGACCGGTGGCTACAGCGATGTCCACGACGGTTAGGGGTTTGTGGCATGGCTGACCCGGTGTCTGTGGGTTGTCCAGGTTGCAGACTACAATTGCTTCAAAACGGGTCCGACAGACTAACCAATTTTTCTACGGAAGGTTCCCGTCAAATCATATCAGCTGCATCCAACATCGACAACTCCAGGGATCCGGTACATAGCAATGCAGGCACACAAAATAAGCTTGGCAGGAAGAATATATATGCGGGCATTGAACCGTCGCTCAATTGAGCCACTTGCCGCTCAAGTACCGGTGCGCCAGTTCTCGACAACTGCCCGAGGTTGCAATGAGACGACTGAGACGGCAGACCTCAAGGAAATTTACGGCAAGGAGGATGAAGAGTTGCCAGACGATATTATTACCGTAAATTTTATCGGAGATGACTACGTCGCAAGGCATCCGACGCACACACCGGAGCGCAATCTCAACTTCAAATTTCACAAATCGGTGTTTCCATCCGAACAGCATGCAGAGCGGGCTATACATCATGCCGGAGATAATTTGAATCATTTGCATAACGATATTGACGCGGTCGATCTCCTCGCTGGAAAATTCAAGTATGACGACTTGCCGCCGCTCGCTCATACGAAAATGGACGAACACCGGTTTAAGCGAATGTACAACCGTGTGGCTGCGTGGGAGATGCCAAACCTGCGCCAGATGGCTACGGAGTTTGTGCCTAGGAATATGAAGCAGAAGGAGGTTTTTGAATTTAGATACACAAGTTTAATGGGGCAGGAGCACGAGTCGGAGGCCAAGGTGGTCGTGCAATGTAGAGCTAGCGAAGTCGCAGAGACTTTCTTTGGGAAGGGTGAGGAGAAAGCGAAGCGGCTTCACAAGTTTAAGCTGCTATGCGGTGCCCGGTACAATTACACAACCGACATTGTGAGAATGAGCTGCGAGAATTTCTCGAACTCGATTCAGAATAAGCAGTATTTGGTCGACACGTTGAAGAGACTGCTGAAGGAGTCAAGGGATCTTTCAAAGGACTCGTTTGAGGATATTCCATTAGATACTAGACATGTTAAGCGGAAAGCAAAGACGCCCCAATTTCCGAAAGAATGGGCGAAGCCGCAGGATGTTTTGGATTATCATTCGACGTTGTGATGTATATGATTGATTGTTATGTAAATAAGTGTGCAAGAATGTAATATACAATCGTAAGAAGGTCTGATAAGCCATACTGAACCTGTCAAATGATTATCATAAGCATAATGTACAAACTGGTTGAGACCTGGGAAACAGTATTACAGCTACTCAATGTCCATCGGTTCTTCTCCTACTCCTTCGTTCTCTTTACTATCAAGCGAAGTCTCCGCTCGTAAGTGTTGTTCCGAATTACTGTCTTGTTCTTCACCGTTTGTCGTATCTGCTCCCTTTTCGTCAGATACTCCGTTGATTCCATTCTCCACTTTCTCGTCATTTGGCCGTCCGTCGTCTATCATTTGATCGTCGTGGTGCTTCACTTCAAGTTCCTCTTTCACATCTTCGGTAGCCAGTAGCGCATCGGTGGGCGAATCCGGGGGTGGCGTGCCCGTGTCCACCAGCCAAGCAATTGGACTCAGTATAACCCCCGTATTCTCATTTAAAACATTTCCGGTCAAAGCGCCTACAGTCCCTGAGTTGCGATTGTTGCTTCCTGCGTTAGTGCTATTCCCCAAGGCGGCCATTCCAAAATCTCCTACACTACTCTCCACGCTAACCACCCGCTCTATCGCACGCAGATATTTATCTCTCGCGTGAGTTCCATAATGCCGATTTGGCCGCTCGACTAATTCCGCTAACCGTTGAATCGTAAACGGCGGCGCGTTTGGAAAAGATGTGTTAAGAGTGTCTAATAAACTCTGCAGGAAGCTATTTTGTGAAGGAGTCGGCTCCGGAACAAAATTATTTGTGGATATTTCGCTCAGAAGAGCGCTCATACGCGTTCGAAATGCCGGCCAGTCTGCGGTTTCGTCAAAAATACCAGTTGCCGTGGTCTCGTGGAGTAGCATCTCGTCTGTATTATGTTAGGTCCAATTACTGATCCGCGCGTACCGCCTTCGCACCAGTAAGGGTGAAAATACGAACCTGACTTCATCTTCATAGATACTGTACTCTCAAGGCATGCCGGAATTGCAGTGGTCGTCGTGTGTGCAGATACCGAAAACGCGCTCGGGACAGTTACGTCGGGCCCCTTAATTGAGTCGCGATGAGCTGACAAGCCCTGACGCCACGGCGGCTTGAAACATCGCGGCACTGGCCATGCACACCCATGATAAACTAGGGTTGTTTAGTATAATAAATTGCCGATTTATTATTTAACTTATTGTTTATTATATATCAACGTCATGCTTGCTTAATATTCTCGATTACCATGTATCAAAAAGCTCTATGAAACATTGTACACTCTACACGCCTAACGCGTAACATGGATGAATTCTCTCTCACGCTTCCGCTCAGCAACAGAGTCCGGAGCAACGTCCTGGAACAAATTTCCACGGTAATGTCTAACGTACTGTCCGACATAATCATCCAACTTCTCAGGCTTCATGCCGATATCCGCAAAAGTCAGCGCAGACTTGTCAACTTTCTGGTTAATAGTCATCCGCTCGACCTGATCTGCACAGCCGACAGGCCACCATAAGATCTGGTTCAAAAGCTCCGAAACATTGGCGTAAAGTTTCTTGGGGAGATTGTAGTATGGATAAGGCTTGAGGGCCTCCAACTCACATCGCTGGCGAACAGCGTCAACTGTCATAACTTCGGGACCGCACAATTCGTAAGTGTTACCGGTAGTAGAGTCGTCGAAGCCAATCTTCTGCAGGGCGAGAGCAACGTCAAAGACATGCACTGGCCGGATCTCTTGCTGGTCGTTATTGACAGTATACGATGGCCAGCTAATGATCTTCTTGATGAGCTTGTCTTCCCAGCCAATCATGGGCGATGGACGAACAATGGTGGTATTTGGGACGATATCGCGGGCCACCTGCTCAGCTTCAAACTTTGTTCGTAAAAACTCAGAGGTCGAGTCCGGAGACGCGTCGTGGTGCGACACCTGAATGAATCTATCGACACCATACTTGGCCACGGCATTAGCGATACGGCGCGTAGCCTCGACGTTGACATCGTAGAAAGAGAAATGTTTGGTCGGATAGTCTCGGCTGATTAGATTGTAGACTATATCAGAATATTTGACTGACTCCTCGATCGACTCGATGTTACGGATGTCGAATTCGACGAAGTTCACGACTCCGAGATCACCAGTGACTTTCAAAAACCTTTTATTCATTTCCTCACGGAAGGGGACCATAACAATGGTACCATGGCGAGCTAGGAGAGTCAGCGACACCGACACCTCAATTAAAATGATATCCAATAGCCTTACCGAGCTTGGAAACCAGATATCGACCGAGGAAACCATTAGCACCAAACACTGTGGCTACTCGTCCTGTCCTTGAGGATCTAGTACGTATAAGTTTAACACTATTTCTCAGGAGTATTATAAAAGAATGATGTAGCGAACCTTCCACCAGGACCGTAACTGATGACAGGCTTTCCAGATAATGTGATCGCAAGGTCATGCGCTCCCCGCGAGGAGACGTATGCTTGCAGTATGACTGTATATACCGGTTAGACAATCGCCCGTCAAGCACATAAAGAGCGACCAATCGCAGGTCTAACGGTAATGGATTTCGATATCCTTCACCAGACCATTATTTTGGCTACCAATCTTAGTAATGTGTGAACTGACATACCTTTCCGCTTAACTGCGGGAAATTGAGCGCGAGCGGAAGCCAGGAAATGCATGTCGACGTATGAGGATGAAGTCGACTTGAATTACCAAACTGGCGCAATTGTTATATACGAGTAGACTGCAAATATCCAAGTAGCGGAGTGCAGACTCGTTTGGACTTCGTGCGGCGGAACCCAAAACTTGCTTGCAACTCGACGTGATTGGCAGAATATCGTTGTGCACATTGAGGTGTCGCAGTTATGGTGTGCCGACTATAATATGCACTTACGCCGTATTTGCAGCAAATTTGCAATGAAAAAGCAGCACTCCCCTAGATGATGCGGTGACAGTTACAGTCAACTGTCTGGACGGCCAGAGACAATATTAGAAGGTCATTTCCATCAAGGATCAGCCTACACGATCACTGTATATTCATCATCCTTTCATCCTCTAACCGCAAGAGACATTCGGTGCCCAGTCGCCCAATCTTCTGCTAACTTATTTAGACACTTTTAGCAGATCTGCGGATTATACCCACATCATATAGTATATAGATGGCTTCGGCGATGGACATCGACCACGACGTGCCCACAGTCTTGTCGGTCCTGCGGACGGAGGCACCACCTGATCTCGCCGGCGACTTCTATACCATGGAAGATCTCTGGGAGCGAAGGTAAATATTGCCGTTGGATGAGATCTTGCACCAGCTGACCTCTAATGAATATCAAGGCTCTGGCATCAGCTTACCGATGTCCTCGTCCAATTCTTTCAAAATCCCGAGAGTGTTCCACTCAGAACTCGAGTATACACACAATTCGTTGGCACATTCGATTCCAAAATCAACCAGCTTAAGCTGGTATCCCTCGGTCTCGCAACGTCGGCGACATTCCAAGACAAGTCGGAGGCTCTGGAGTTTATGACTGCACTTGCACAGAAAGTCAACACTCCAGCATCCCAAGATGCTTATGTGTACGCTCAGATTGAGACGGCGCAGGTTAAGCTGCAAATTCAGGATCTTGATGGTGCGCGCGTGACATTGGATAGCGCAGGAGCTATCTTAGAGAAGTTTGACTCGGTCGAGTCTGTCATCAACGCCGCGTATTACTCCGTAAACGCGGATTACTATAAGGCCAAGGCAGAATTTGCAGCCTACTATCGCAACTCGCTACGCTTTCTAGCATGCATTAACGTCACGGATCTCACGTTGACTGCTCAACGCGAGCGCGCATATGATCTGTCAATCGCAGCCCTACTCGGCGAATCGATCTACAACTTTGGTGAATTACTCCTGCATCCGATCCTTGACAGTCTTGTCGGCACTGAGTTTGAATGGCTACGTTCGTTGTTATTCGTGTTGAATGCGGGTGGTATCTCCAAGTTCGACGAGCTTGCGCCTCGAATTGCGACGCTGTCAATTTTGCAAAGCTCGAATGAATTCTTGCGACAGAAGATATGCCTAATGGCGCTAATTGAAGCAGTATTTCAACGCCCGGCGTCGGATCGCACTCTGTCTTTCCATACTATTGCGACCGAGACGCGATTACTACTGGAGGAAGTCGAACATCTTGTCATGAAGGCTCTTAGCTTGGGTCTAATCCGAGGATCGATTGACCAGGTTGGCGAGCGTGTCACAATTACCTGGTTGCAACCACGGATTATGACCAAGGATCAGATCGAGAGTATGCGACAACGATTACTGGAGTGGGATAGCTCGGTAAAGCAGCTGGGTGTCTGGATGGAGAACTCCGGAAAAGATGTGTGGGCGGCGTCATAGCGACGGAGAGATGTAAATTGTATATGATAGCATTTTGTTGTATAATGTGTATACGTGCGTCTATGTCAATGCAAAAGTATTTGTGGCCGATCGATCTCTTAACGTCTTCGTTGCATACAATATGAAAACTCGGAGCTGGATCCTCCATATGAACAAATTGATAGCATATCTTTAAATTAAGAAAAATCGCGATATCAAAGTTGGCTTGTGTAAATCTGCTTCACCAGTCAAGGAGGCCGTGTTGGCTTCCTGGTGGTTAGGCGTCAACAGGCGTTTCTCCAGACTAGCGATTCTCGGACTCGCGATGCCTCGACCAGCGAACCAACTTGGGTGATGCCATTTTGCACATCGAAGCCACGAAAATATTCGACATTCCACCAAGTTTGCACTGGTCCAACTTCCGCACAACCAACCGGTTCACATATCAGCCTGACGATGCCACCGATGCGCTTGCGACGGGCTGCCACGATTCCGGTCGTGCTGCGACTATTGGCCCGGAACTTGCATATCGCGCAATCACCTTCCGCGTCGATTCCATTGTCCATGGACGTTTCTGAACTGATAAAAAATGTGCCTCAGATAAGTGGCGATGGACCATTTCCGAAAAGTGTGCACCTTTTTTTGTTATGGAACAGGACGGAATGTTGACAATTGTTTGTAGCGCCGAAATTTGATGTACTGGGAACTCCGGCTAGTCTGTTGAATGTCGCGCTACCCGCGTCTGCGACGCTATTTACGAGACGAGGAACGCTCGTTGGCGTAAATGGCGAGCTTGATAATGTATGTATTTGTTGCGTTGGAGCAATTGCGTTACATCAATAACTCATTGGTAAAAACGTAGGTTACATCCACTTTGTCGATGCTTAAGCCGACGGTTCGTACACTTGTGGGGATACCATTTTTATATCAGAAGATCACGAGTACAACTCCACTTACAGCTCTTATAACATCAAAGTCGTCCTCAGTGCAAACGACGTTCGCGGTTGTATCGATGGACGGACGGCTAGACTGGACAATTGCTCAAAGGAATGCATTGCTTGCATGGACCGGCTCTACGCTTACCGTCAAGCCGAAGATTGTCCCGAGCCTGTCATTGTCACGATGGGGCAACACCGTCTTGTCTGGCCGTGGCGAGATAGCACTGGTTGGCAAGGGACAGATTTATCAGGTTACGCTGCAAGATGATTCCGACGAGTTTGTTGTCCACCCGGCGAATATTTTAGCCTACACATCAAACTTGCCGGCACCAAAACCCATTCCATATCGTCTGCGCCATTCACGGATTAAGCTGCCTCGTCTGCAGGTTCCGCAATCGATCTCCAAGTCGTACAGAAGACTCTTCCCATCGCTAGTCTCTTCAACAAGCGAATCTACGACCGGGGGCACGATACCTCCACAGAAGTCTTTCCTCACAGAACTACAAGAGACGAATATTGCGCGATTTTTCTCCCGGACATGGTACCGAATCATGACGGTTTTGCGAACGGCTATCTGGGGCGATGAGCTCTTTTTCAAATTCAAGGGCCCCTGCACTTTATTGATACAGTCCCGCGCAACACGACTGAGCGACGTGATCCTCGCGTCGGAGATGAATGAGCTTGCTCGTGTTCAGCCGCCGGCGTATGCGCCTGTTATCACTACGTCACCGGTGGATGCGGTGGCCCCTGCTGCGGATACTGTGGCGACACTGGAGGATACACGTGAAGGCAACGCGTCGAAAGGCGGACATTTGAAGGTTGCGGAGATTCATGATGGAAAGGTCACGTTCCGGAGCGTGGATTCATTCAAAGAGTTTGTCAAGTAGACTAATTGTAAAAAATAGTAGAAAGAAGCATGATTAAGTGTTAGAACTTATTGGAAATGCAATTTCAAAACAAAATTAAAACTATTTACATTGAACCCAAGAAAAACTCTATATACCGTATAATACAGGAAATGAAATTTCCGATGACAAAGTAGCAGCACGTAATTAAATTATTCGCTGGACTCCAACTTCTTTAAATGGTCCAACTCTTCTCTGGCTTTCTGTCCTTCGTCCTCTACGATATCCATGAGCTCCTGCGCCTGCCACATTCCAGCATAAATGCCGTTCTTGCTCAGAAGCTCACTATGAGTGCCTTGCTCTGCCACGGAGCCTTTCTTTAGGACGATGATTTTGTCAGAATCGAGAACCGTACGCAAACGGTGCGCAATGAAGACACTTGTGCGCTCCTGCTCACGAATGATACTGTTGATATTTTGCATAAGCGACTGCTCGGTATGCGTATCAAGCGCAGACGTAGCCTCGTCAAAAAACATAATCGGCGCGTTCTTCAAAATCAGCCTCGAGACCGCCAATCGCTGCTTCTCGCCACCTGAAATCATCATACCGCGCTCACCGACCTTAGTGTTCCAACCATCCGGCAGGTCATTGATAAGCTTGTCGATTTTGGCGCGCTCAGCTGCTCGCCGGACTTCTTCTGCAGTGGCATCCATGCGGCCGTAGCGGATATTGTGCTCAATAGTGTCGTTGAATAACGGCGTGTCCTGTGGAACTACGCCGATGGCTTTCCGCAGGCTCTCAAGGTTCACGTCTCGAATATCTTGGCCATCAACAAGGATACGTCCTTCTTGCACATCGTAGAATCGGAACAATAGTCTCAAAATGGTGGATTTGCCGGATCCGCTGGGACCGACGATTGCTGATTTTTGGCCACCAGGGATAATGAAAGATGCGTTTTGGAGAATTGGTCGGTCGGGATGGTATCCAAAAGTAACATTCTCGAACGTGATGTCGCCCTTTGTCAATTTCAATGACAGCGCATTGGGCTTCTCGGCAATGCCAACGTTGACTTTCTGGAGGTTGAAAAGAGTCTCCATGTCAAGTAGCGACTGACGCAGCTCACGATAGACGGTTCCCAAAAAATTCAATGGCACGGACAATTGGAAGACAAGCTGGTTGACCATTACGAGGTCCCCGACGGTCAACGTACCCGCCGCAACGCCCTGGGCTGCCATATACATCATACCGGTCAGCGCGGACGAAAAGATGACGCTCTGCCCGGTATTGAGAAATGCAAGGGATGTGGCAATCTTGATTGACGACTCTTCGTACTGTGCCAAAGCCTTGTCGTATATTCTTGCTTGGTATGCTTCGTTATTGAAGTACTTAACAGCTTCGTAATTTATCAGAGAGTCCACGGCAACGGTCGCAGCACGGTTATCAGCTTTGTTGGCATCTTTCCGGAATTGTGTTCGCCAAGATGTTGTCTTGATTGTGAACAGCGTATACGCTAGCATAGTGAAGAAGGTGACGGCAGCAAATTGCGAACCGTAGTTGTAAGTCAAGACGCCACAGACAAGACCAATTTCGAGAGTGATAGGCAAAACATGAAAGATCATTGACGACAATATGAAGCTGATACCTTTCGTACCACGGTCGATGGCACGACTAAGACCGCCAGTCTGACGTGAGAGATGGAAGTTCAAGTCGAGCTTAAGCAAGTGCTCGAAGACGTTCAATGCAACAGACCGAATTGCCTTCTGGGCGACACTAGCAAAGATGGCGTTTCGAAGTTCGCCAAAGAGTGAGGAACCGACGCGCACTAAACCATACGCGAGGATGACAGAGCCGACTACAGTCCAGACAGTACCGGCATAAGCGACAAAATCAATGTTCATGGAATCTACAATATTTTTGAAGAAGAACGGAACTTGGACGTTCAAAACCTGCGCGCGGATTAGACTGGAGTTTACGTTGTCCGACTAAACATGTACCACACCTTTGATCCAACGAGTAGTCCGAGAGCAATTACCACGCGAGTTTTGACACCTATTTGACCCTATTCAATGTTAACCCACATACTCTGTAGCCTTCCGTGCTTGCAGTTCTTACTTTCGGCCAAATGTATTTTATCATTTCCTTCATGATAGCCCAGTCAGCCTTTCGCTGCTGTTTGATGCTTATCACCTTCTCGTCCAGCAGCCCGTCAGCGCCATCTTTCTTTGTTGGAGCAGTCCTTCCGCTTTTAGCACTATCTTCTTTCGGAGTAATTGGTTCTTGACGGACTATCGCCGAAGTATGAAGTGATCGCGAATGTGATGACTCGAATTCGGGTCGAAGATAGTCGCCGCGCAAATATATATTTCGACGATTAGAAGACACAATGGAAGACTGCCTCCAGGTCGTAATGCTTGCCGAGATGATGGTTGTATTGACACTTGTCCGTCGTCCAGCAAGCAGTAGAAGCTGGCGAGCGGGTACAGTGGCCGCAGAGAGCTGAGATGTTAGTGGGCGTAAAAGAGTTGTTGGAGCAAGCATCTCGAGACCCCCCTGTCGTTCAAATTAGGTCGCCAAGGTCAGAATAAGTAATTGCTCAATTTAGAAACTGTTTGGTGACAATTGGGTGGTGTCGGCAATTAGAAATCTGGATGTTCGAGTGTTGTCCACTGACGATGTTCGTCTGGGCCTTGTACCAGCTTTGCTTTAAAGTTTTGACACCAGAATATTGGTCGTGAGTTCGACATTCCGCCATCAGCGCGATGAATCCGTTGACCGGACGTATCTCGGCAGTGCAAACAACACAATATTTCCAAATCAGGCATATCGACAGCATTTTGGATCGACAAAAACATTTACTATTCTTTTTCAAAATATAGAGTGGAGTTTGTCGAGACGTATAGGTACCGGGGAGAAAGTGGTGTTCGAATACATGGGCCTTAAATCACCGCATACCTTGGCCACCTGGTGTCATCAGATATATCACGTGCATTTAATGCACACATTAACTTTGCTTTCAAATTTCGCAATATTGCTCAAAACTGAGCAAGTACGATGGCGATATAGGGAGCTCAGGGGTTCCTCCAAGGCTCATCGCGTGTCTGATCTACTGTCACGATGGTTATGTTTATTAGCTCATATTGACTCGCACCCAACTATCACCGCTAGTCCTGCTGTCTTTACTGTTCTGTTTACTCTTCAAAGCAATCTATAATTTAAACCTGCAAGCACCTCAACTTGTCTGCTAACAAAGGTTACAGTAGCTTCCAGTCTTCCATATAGCTTGCTTATACTTATACCATTACTCGTGCCCGCTGTTGCCGTGCACACTTAGTTTCGTTTAGCGAATGCAGACAATCTATGACAGCCATTCGTCCTCATCTTTTATGATGAGTATGGACATGGATCACGGAAGCATGGATCACGGAGTCATGGATCACGGAGGTATGAATCACTCTGGTTCTAGCCATGGCTCCTCCACATGCAGGATGAACGTACGTCTTAGAGAGTTGATTTTTTGAGGACATCCTAACGTTGATACTTAGATGATCTTCACCTGGGACCCAACGGATGTATGTGTTGTCTTCGAGTGGTGGCATATTCGTGGACCAGGGACTCTTATTGCGTCCCTCTTCGGTATCATCGTGCTTGGAATTGGATTCGAATACCTGCGTACCCTCACATCTGCTCCAGGTATGTACTTTTCCATAGCCTACTGTCGATTGCCATCTCTGACCAGACCGTAGTGATTGGAACCACGGACATTGGCGAGTTCGACTCTGGCAGCTCTACGAGGTCATCAACTCCGTCGCTGTTAGACATGCAGATTCCACCACCCATTACGATTTCCACAAACACAACTTTATTCACCACGAAGAAGACCACCTTACTTAAGCGGTACAGAAAGCGGCTACAATCAGTCTTGTATGCAATTCAAGTCATATATTCGTTCTTCCTCATGTTAACTGCTATGACCTATAATGGGTGGATAATCATCGCTATTGGAGTGGGTGCTCTTGTTGGACATCTGCTCTTTGGCGAGAAGGCTCGATCTCGTACAATGTGTTGTGATTAACGATGTGCATATTTACAACTGGCGTTCTTGTTTCCTCGGCGGGTGGATGTAGTTTGCTGCTTTTTTCCTGGCGCAAGTTAGCTCTATGGCGCGTGTTATGATTCGATATCTAGTCTGGTCTTCGGCTCTTGATAGCATATTGCATTTGTTTCCCTTAATAATGAATTTTACCACCAGTTAAATGTCGTCCCACCACTTTGGAGCTCTGTAGGGTGCGGTGCGACAACGTTCACCCCGTATGCAAGTACGGTCATTCCACAATTCTTAATGACTTTTACGTTATGTATACTAAATAAATAAACACTTAACGTTGAGACACAAACACACAAACACACAATTTAGATAAAACAAATATATCAGCAAATGTAAAGATGACAAAAACGTTCGCAACACCAAGTATGACAATACCCTTCACACAGATTCAATCTATTATACTCAACCTTGTACATAACCCGTTTCTTACTCCTCAGCAGGCGCCGGAGCCTCGACAGGTAGGTCAACACGAGAACGCTGGTAAAATTCATTGATGATCTTCGCCGGGATACGGTTAAGGAGCTCCTTGGGGTAGATACGCAAGAGTGACCACGCGAGATCGAGCGACTCGAAAATCGTGCGGGCCTCGTACGGGTCCTGAGCAATGAAGCTGCGCTCGAACTTCTCTAAGAACTCGAGCGAGAGCTTGTCCTCCTGAGACAAAGCTTCCTCACCGACGACAGCCTTCATGGCAGCAGCGTCACGACCAATAGCGTACTTGGCGTATAACTGGTTGGACACGTCACCGTGGTCTTTACGAGTGAGCTTTTCGCCAATAGCAGACTTCATAAGCCGCGAAAGGGAAGGAAGGACGTTGATTGGAGGGTAGATACCACGGTTGTGGAGCTGACGGTCGACGAAGATCTGACCCTCGGTGATATATCCGGTCAAATCTGGGATAGGATGTGTGATATCATCGTTAGGCATAGTGAGAATAGGAATCTGAGTAATCGAACCATTTCTGCCCTCGACACGACCAGCACGCTCGTAGATGGTCGACAAGTCAGTGTACATATAACCGGGGTAACCACGGCGACCGGGAACCTCCTCACGCGCGGCTGAAACCTCACGAAGCGCATCAGCGTATGAGCTCATATCGGTCAACAGAACCAAAACATGTCGCTCGGTCTGGTAGGCTAAGTACTCAGCAGTAGTCAAGGCGAGTCGAGGAGTGATAATGCGCTCAATAGTAGGATCATTAGCCAAGTTAAGAAAGAGTGTGACACGGTCAAGTGAGCCAGACTCTTCGAAATCCTGCTTGAAGAATCGCGAAGTCTCCAAGTTGACACCCATTGCCGCGAAAACAATCGAGAAGTTCTCCTCGTGACCATCGTGAACGTCCTTCGTGGGACGCTTTACCAAACCAGCCTGTCGAGCAATCTGCGCAGCAATTTCGTTGTGTGGCAGACCAGCTGCAGAAAAAATAGGAATCTTCTGACCACGGGCAATAGAGTTCATTGTATCGATGGCACTGATACCAGTGGAAATCATCTCCTCAGGATAAATACGGGAATAGGGATTGATGGGAGAACCATTAATGTCGAGGTAGTCCTCAGCGAAGACCTTTGGACCTATGCCCTCGGTTAGACCTTCCTATCTTTCCAGTTCGACACATATTGCATGCAGACTCACCATTGTCAATAGCGTGACCAGAGCCGTCGAAAATTCGACCCATAACGTCCTCAGAGACAGGAATACGCAAGCTCTCTCCAGTGAACTCGACTCGAGTTTTCTTTACGTCGATTCCGGAAGTACCCTCGAAGACCTATACCGCTCAGAATCTTTGTCCCGTCTTCCACAATACAACTCCTGAAATCCTCTGAAAATTCACATACCTGAACAACGGCACGACTGCCACGAACCTCGAGAACCTGTCCAGCTCGGACAGTACCGTCAGGAAGTGTCAAATTGACGATCTCGTTATATCGTGGGAACTACAGTGAAAACATGTCAGACACTAAACTTTCACGGTACTATCACAATTCAAATTGAACACTCAATTGCAATTCCATACGAAACTATCGCACCTTGACATTGTCTAGAATGACCAGGGGCCCATTGACGCCGGTAACAGTGTTGTATCTGTATAAGAAAAAGGCGACTGTTAACTATACGGCACTTTTCTGCGTCAGGCTGGGAACGGTGCTGGCACCGGATTGACGTCGGCCAAGAACCAGTCGCTGGACCAATCAAACATAAAATCATACTTAATACGAGGGTGAATGGCGTAGTTACGGGTAACAGCAGCGGCATTGATGATGGCTATCAATTTAAAAAGTGCCCAATTAGCCAAAGCCCATTCCAATATCTTGTCCCAGTTTGGGCACCCATGGTCTACCGAGGCAATTGACCAGAAGACACAAAAATGTACTTACACGCTTCGCCAGCGGTCATACGAGGATCTTCAGTCATGGTGGCAGTCTGTCGAGGTTGATGAAAGGAGATTCTGGATCGTCAGAAGATGAAGACGACGACGAGATAAAACAGGGCTCGGACGGGTACCTAGCCTCACGCATTAATTTGCGCTGGGGGTACCTGGCGCCAATCACACGGCCTGCTGTAGTCAAATATCAAAGAGTCTGGTTGCATAGTGCCATAACCGCATAACGGCGCGTTAGATACGTAAGATGTTGCTTACTCGAACAACTCGCCGCCTGCCTTTCTTTTAACAAAAAGGCTGCAGCAAGTACACCGACTTCATCCAAAATGCATATATATATATACAGCGAAAGTATTTTCGTCGAGTAAAAGATAATATGGAACAATGCATTCGACAATTTGGGTATATATCACAGGAGCACCGGTCTCGGTTCCGTGGATCGCGAAACGGAGACGTTACGAGCAAAGGCTTCCGCCGTAAATTGACATTAGACATTGAAGATGTACTCAGCCTTTTCTAACATATCACAATTACTGAAAGTTACAACCCTAGACCATAAGATACAATATTAATTACATAACACCACCTCCCGTTCAATTTTTCACTATCGCATTACCATAAAACAACTTACGCAGCAGCTGCTGGTGTTGCACGCGGTGTAGATTCGTCGTCTTTAATTGACAACTTCTTCACGGCAGACTCTAAACTGTGTGCCTTCTCTAGCAGCTCCATACCTGCAGTAAGAATCCCCGCTCGGACATTGCGCTCGATTCGCTCGTCGTCATCAGTATCATTCTTGCTAGTCAACTTGTCGCGCTGGATCAGTGCATGCAGACGCATAATTATTGCATCTAAGAATGCCTTCTCCCCACCCACTACCACAAGGAAATTATTGACCCATGCCAGTAGAGTGGGATATCGCTCGTCTAGCAATAAATCTGGGCTGGTTTCAATGGCAGAAAGGCAGGACTCGATGAGATCCTCGACCTGCTTTCGCTTGGTTTCTTCGTATATAATTCTGCATCTCGATGATTCTGCAGGCTCTTGGGAAGAAATATCAAGGAAATCTTTGAGAACGATCACAAAAGCGCCACAAACATTCTCGAATGGGCAGAACTGTAGCGTGTCATAGATGTATCCGTACGACCTCTCAGGACTCGACCGCGACAAAAGGTGGACAACCAAGGTGTGGAAAATGAACCGAACTGTAGGTGACGGGGACGTTGCTGATAGCGACGTCAGCACCTGTAGGTATCCATTAAATTCTTCTGGAGAAGTAGACGCAATTTCTTCCGGTGTAATATCCTTTAAGAACTTCCAGGCATAGAAACCGACAGCGTCACACACACCAACTCCTGGGGATTCACCCTCTTCCCTGATAATAAATCGCTTGGTGATCCTTATTACATCCGGGAAAGTAAACGATATCTTTGACCGCGGTTCAGATACTAAAAATTCCGCGAGAAGGAAGAAGCATCCTTCTGCGGACAGGGGAATGGACGAACTTGACGCCGGTGGCGACGGGAAGCTCGGATCAACCTCCGGCTCGTTATCAAGTTCCAGCTCTGGAGGCTCCTCTAGCAGTGTCTCAGCGAACACTTCTGGTGCAATATCAAAGGATGAAGTCAATTGTAAAAACCTCTCAAGCATTTCAATTATACTTGGACTCAACGCGCCGTCGAAAGATAGTGGGCGCTCTCGTTCTCTGATCGGCAGTACGTCTATCTGCGGCTTGATCTCCGCAAAGTATCGCCGGCTCCAAGCAACGCTTTTGTTCCGAAGCATGATTTCGACCATGTGCGTCACGTAACTCTGTAGCATTCGTCGCTGGAGTGCCTCTTCTTCTGGTTCGACTGCAGTTTTCGATGGTGGAGGGACGTAGTCTCGGGCAAACAGGTACAATCTGCGAAGCAATACCGGCAGTGATTGCTCGCTGAGCTCATCTACATGCCCGGAGAAAAATGATAACAAGGCTGTTGAAGACGTTGTCAAGAATCGAGACGGGTATTGAGTGGTTATTCGTCTAGTCACTATGTCCGCGTGAGTGAGCTGTGAAGCAAGGGCCCAATCTCACATAACGTACCTGAAATGATCACCTCAAACAACGCATAAAACTTGAGCACAAACAGTTTTTCACAATCGAGAATCTGCTCCGGAGTAGCGTCTAGTGGAAAATCCACATTCAACGTTGACAAGGCCTCGATTGACTTCAAGAAGACCTCTTTCGCATTGCCTTTCTCTGCGATCAAATTGAAAATTTTAAGCACAGCTTTCCGAGGTGTGAGCACTTTCGAGGCAGCAACGGAATCAAAAGGATCGGCAGATGCCAAATATGGAAGTAATAATACTGGGAGATCCCAAGCGACATAAGACAGAAGAATCTCCTGTTTAGCAAGTTAGATGGACGCTTTGATCCGGCAATTGCCTGTTCAACATACGCTACGTCGTAGAATACTTTCCAGTGCTTGCAATAGAGCCACTCGTTCAGACTCTTTATATCGGTTCGGATTTCCCAGATAGACGTCAAGCAATGTAGAATATGTGATATAATCGTCGGACTCCTGCAAAGGAATTGGATCAGACTGTCAGAGACTTCCATAGAATAATAGATGATCTTACCACCGCATCCTGCGCAGCGCCTGTCAGCGCGTGGATAGCATCTTCTATAGACGTTGTATTTTCCGTCGTGCTGGAAGCCATTTGGAGTTACAAGCGTTACTATATGAAAGTAAGTATTGAGACGCAGGACTGAACTGGCTAATTGGATGCGTTGCGGGGTTCCAGGTTTCCACAGTTAAGGCAGGCTTCCATGACGTTTCGGCGCCATTCGTGTCAACGAGAGTGTGTTCGGTCAGCGCGAAAGTCCACTCTGACTCTTGTCGCAGCCGACGTCGCGAGATAATCATAGCATTTTATTCGGACATTGGTCAATTCCTGTCAGCTTATAACATGATACAATAATGATCCGGCTGGCAAAGAGCATGTTAGGTTAACTTAATTGAAAATCAACGGCGATTTGATACATTCTGTGGCTCTATTGCTCGACGACTTGCAAATACTGGGCGATCAGACTTTTTGGTTCAATTTCTTTGGATTTCGAATTCCTGCAGAATGCTTTCAGCAGACGAGTTAGTGGCATTTACTGTGGAACAAATCGCCTTAGACGGTGTCGAAGGTACCCTTTTTGCTTCTTCCTAGCTTGACGCGTCTTGTTTGTTGCCTTTTGTGCGTTATCAAAAAGGGAAACAATGTACGATTCTGGGTGGGCGAATTAATTTTAATTTTTGGTAAATATGTTTAGGCTGTTCCATTACTCGGCTATGGGAAATCGTGCAATTGAAAGTAGAGAATCTTGATGACTCGTTGAAGTACGTTGTGTGGAAATGGCTTTGCCAGCAAAACGACCAATTCATCGTCGGCTTGAATAACGCGGACGGTGAAGATCCAGTACGTGGTTGAAGATTCCTGCTGACTGCGTGAAGACTAACATGTGAAATTGCATAGAAACCATTGGATACTGATGAGGAGGATATGACAGATTTGGCGAGCTTGCTAGAGAAGCACGGCGAGCAGCTGCGTGTGTTCGTCAGCCAAGACTTGCTATGGCGGACTCTCACCGGCGCACCAAAAGAAGGATCGTCTGTAAGTGGGGAATATCGATCATTTTTTCGAGTATGGGCAGCACTTATTGCTCGATAGCTTGGACATTATCCATTTGTGCTCCTCTGTACCATCACACGTGCTAGAGAAGCCGGAATAACAGCTATTGACGTTGCACGTGTTACTAATCAAGACCCGCGATCTTTGTTCAGTCGAGTCAATGTTCTTTCAAATCTTGGGCTTATCAGGAAATATCCGGTAGTCGTCAAAAAAGGTGGTAAGACGACTCTACTAATCAGCACAAGATTTGCAAGAGCAGATCCCGTAAGTCGTAACGAGAACGCAAGTGCAGGCACAGAGACTGTGAAGTTACGCCGCGAAATTATGGAATACTTGAAGGTAGCAAAGAATGGTCTGCGCCAGCGCGCTGACTTGCGTAAGCAGCTGGTGAGTGGCAGTTATTCGTTGGCAATATTTTCTTTTATCTGACGGCTGCGGCTGGCTGTAGGGTATGGATACGTCGAGATATAAGATCAAAGTTTTTGGCCGATGCGTCGAAAACTTGGAGAGCAAGGGCTATATCCGGAAGGTCTTCGTTGTTCGTGCCTCTGATGAAAGCGGCAAGAAGCATAGCTGCCTCCAGTTTGTTAAAGAGTATCCGGAAAAAGAAGTTTTCAGGGAAGAAGAGATTGAATTTCAAGAAGTCGCAGAGGAGGCAGCGGAGAACGAAGGTGAGAAGTCGTCTGATGTTGAGGATGCTAGTCAGGAGCCGTTCGAGGTTAGCGAAAATGATAAGATTCAAGAATTCCAGGAAGAGAGTGAGCAGAGCCCACGATTCAATCGTTTCTTTCCACTGGAGAACCAGGTCTACGACCTTGTCGCGTCGAAGCGCACGAAAGGAATCTCTTCCATGGAGCTGACGCGAAAATGCGTTGGACGCGACTTTAGTCGGATCTTCAACACTGTTCTGACCAAGTTTGCCGATACATCTGGTCCCGACGGCTCGAAATCTTCGCAACCGCGCCACTTAAGCCAATACGCCATGGTTCGGGGTTCAGACAATACTGCGAGAGTTTCATATTATCGATATTTTACTCTTCCTGCATATCGCACTTTTGTGCAAAAATCTCCAGACGTGGATTGGGGTAAATTCGGACCGCTTATCTCAAAATCAGTCTACGCGGATCTTCAATTACTGTCGAAACGACCAAACAGATTACGCTATGTTCCGGAAATTGGAATAGGGATGGATGACGAAGGAGAAAAAAGTAAGTTTTGGCGAGTACTAATTTAATCATTTAACTAATCTTCGTAGTTCCGGCATGGCACGGTACAGGTAACAGTATTACCAGGTTGAATATTAAGGAGGTTGTCACGCCAGCGAGATCCGAGCCGGATGTAACAGATCAGCCGATACGTAAGCGCGGTAGGCCACGAAAGGATCCACGGTCTGAATTATCGGTGCCACTAGCAACACCAGTCATTGAAGATGCCGCACTCGAAACTGAACCTCAGGGCCAGATCAGTGAGACACCAGTTGCTCCGCCAGAGGTCGAGAAGGAACAGGCCTCAGAGAAGACCCCTGAAGGAGACGTCGTCATGACGGAAGGCCCTAAGGATGACGCTGCTGCGGCAACTGCATCATCCATGTCGTCATCCAGCAAGCCAATTAAGAAAACCTCCATAGCCACTCTCAAAAAATCCGAGCCTGTAAAGCCAGGTGCGAGATCTTCCTCATCTGGTGTAAGCTCGTTTTCAATTGCGGCCAGCCTACGTCAATCTTTGATGCTGCAGCTCCTAGAGGAAGGTGGAGGCGTCATGGAAGGTGGTACGCCATTGCTCGCAAATCTACGGGACAGATCCCAAAATTCGACGTCAGGTCAGCTTGATCGTCGAACATTAGAGCGTGATACTAATTCGCTCGTCAACAAGAACAAGCTACAGAGAATTTGCATATCAACTATTGATGGTCAGGGGCGGCCTACCACTACTTGGATCCTGACTTACCCTCATTATGGGGTCGACTCGCCTGAGGTTGTGAAATTCAAGGAGAATTTAATGGTTTCCAAAGATGGCACAAAGAGAGCTAATCGGGCTATTGAAGTGATATCGAACGAGTTTTCATTCTACAATATGGTGCCAATCCAGTCCATGAAACAGAGAGCGCGTGTGCAAAGGAGGGCTGAGAAGGCATTGCGAACGACGAAACTGAGTACCGAACAGCAGCAGGCGGCATCTGCAAGATTGAAGAAGCGCATGGAAGAACAGGAAGGGAGTGGTCACGGGTTGTCGTTGCTTACAGTTGGTGAACATGGCATATCTCAGCGTAGGAGGCGACCAAAGGTTTCTGCTCCACCTTTGCAACGCCGCAAAGAAAATCCGTCTGTAGTCGAACCCTGTACCGCGAACGCTGCTGAGAGTCCTGAGGCCGTCATTGCGCGACCAAGTGGCAAAGCCCGAAGGAAACGCGGAACAGTAGAAGCGGCAGTTGATCCCATCTCCGAATTTGTACGTCCTGGAAAGAAGGCTAAATCTATGGAAGCACTGGAAACAAGACAGAAACGCGCTGAACTGATCAAGGAACACAAGAGTAAGAAAATTGCTATCTTTTTCCATTGTTATTAATGGACTAACAAAATGTAGAAAATTCCAGGAGAATAAGGAACACTACTAGACTCGGCCACAAGCACGCTGATTGCATTTTCCGTGCTGTCATTATTACGCGCTCCTTTTATGGTGGCCTGGCCAAGGCTATTGCTTGGGACAGGGTAGCTGCGGCCCTAGGCGAGCCATATACCGTCGATACTCTTCAATCGGTTTGGCCTCGAATTCGCCAATTTTTTGGAGGTTCGAAAGCACTAATCAGGGCGGCGGAACGGTGGGAACATGTTTTCCTGGATGCGTACGAAAATGACAAACTCATTAATCTTGATTTTGAATATTTGGATATAATGGCTCTAGTTAAGTACTGGCGGGAGAATGATACTGATATGGTGGATGACGAGGATAGCGTTGGACTCTTGGAGAGTATCATGAAAGACAATGCCCTTCGAGATTACACATTTGTTCGAGATGAGCCGTCTAGTCTGTGGTTGGACGATGTCTACATATCGGTCTCGACAGTAAAATCTGAAGAAAGCCTGACATCGGTTCCATTCGCGTGTCGGCGTGAGGAGCCGCTGCTACCCGAATTGCACGCGCCTAAAAGGGCGGATGATGTCAAGCAACTGATAAAGGTAAGCAGTTTTATAAACTCCACGAACAACAATGCTAATCGGTTGTAGGCGATCATTGCTACAGATGAATCGAAATATGATCCACAGTCTGCCAAAGTACTACTTGACAAGTTCGGTACGCAACGTTGTTCAGAGGCCGTCAATCAGATGGAGAAGGAGAAAATACTGGTATATACTTCTCGTGATCTTGACAAACGCGTCCCAGGACGGAATTTTGTCTTTTCCGATCGCTTCAACATGATGGCAAAACTACGCACTGAGGAGTCGTCTTTTAACAAAGCATGCTCATTCCATAACCGGCTTTTGAGCACTTTCGCCCAGTCCAAGGGTATCATAATGTCGCGTCTGGCTCCAGACAGTTCAATGATCTGCTTGATGGATTTGATTGCTCAAGGCGAGGTGGAGTTGGTGCGAGTCAATGTTAGTGCTGGAAAATTGATCGAAGGTTATACGTCTCGTCTTGTCGACCGTGATAAGCTAGACTGCGACATCGTTATTCGGAGCAGTGCTGATCGTCAAGTGCCATCATTGCCGTCCGTTGAGGTTCCGGTTCCGGCCGTGCATGCAGACCCTTCGGAAGGTGCAAAGTTTCTTGTACCTGGTGGTCGTATGTGGATTGATGTTTTGGGCGACATCAATAAAGTGTGGTTTCTACGACTAGTAAATGTTGTGCTGATGACAATTGCATTACGCCCAGGCGTACCAGCCGCTGAGTTGTGTCGAAAATTCCATTGTATGTTGACAGAGGCCGAGATGAAGGATATTTTGGAATGGATTGTACAAAAGGATTTGGTGGAGTTTGTGGGTGAAAAAAGTAATGGGTATTGGGTTAAGCAAGGATGGTATCATTCGGAGATATACGATTGAGTTTCTAATATTGTCGCAATACCATAGGTGACTATCATTTGCTCATGCACGCTCATCCAAACTCATCAGACCCGACGGACGAAGAGACTTCCTGTCAGGTAGCATGCTTCTATTATCGTACACTTAACCTTAAAGTCTTGCCCATATGCCCCATGTCACTCTTTGCAAGATAGAAAGTTCGGTCAATACCAAAGGTCTATTTTTAACGTCGGAGAACAATCAAATTTAGGTCCACCGGCTCTTATTGCATAACTGGTATGGGATTAGGCCGATTGTAGCTCCATCGACATGTTCTTGACAGCGGTAGCAACTGCATATGTACACCTATTTACTGCAATTGGTAATGGCCTGATTGAGCCCTTGTTAGACAGTCCTTTTATCATTGGCTTGCGGCAGCCACAACGGATTCTCTTCACGGTCATTGTTTGCCATTTGCTCCTCTACTTCATCCCCATCGTCAGCCTCTTCCGCTTGTTCATGTTCTGTCTCCCTGGCCTCATCGCCTTCTTCATCCGCGTCGTCTTCGTCGTCTTCGTTGTCTTCATCGTCTTCATCGTCTTCGTCATCCTCCGAATAGGATATATGCAGATGATTCATATTTCCTTCCAGCCAGACGTCATCTCCGTTGGCCTTCTTAGCCTCCCGATCTGCGTAATCTTTATCGATCATATCCAGCCAGTCATTCTGCGCAGCGGTCACTGACTCAGCATCTGTACATCTGCAATACATATTAAGTAGATCGCGATTGACTTTAAGAAATGCATGGCCCCATGAAAAATGTGATAATATTTCCTCGGCCCAATCTCTGTGTCCAGTAATGGCAAAAGCTGCAGCTATGGCTTCAACACAATTCAGCTTCCACGGTCGCCCGTAGTTAACAGGATTTGTTGCTATTAGATACGGTACTACTTACAATGTCAGAACATGACATTTCTTCTTCATTCACTCGATGTAACTTACGGAGTCGTTCGTGTCGTCCACCTATTCTTGACCAAGGAATTTCTTGTACCCGAGCCCAAGAGCACTCGACAACCGCCGCACCGTGCTCCTCCAAAATCTCACGATCAGACGGGGATACGGGAACTTTTCCATTGGGTCTAACGACATAGTCAGCATTGGTGGAGCTTACTTGCGCGAGGGTGTACATGGTACTTACGATATCACGACTCCACGAAACTTCTGACCGACTCTCAGAGATCTGATTAATCCCAACCGCGCCAATTTCTTGCCGCTACAACGTTTAGGATCGCAATGATCGAAGTCCTATATCACAGTAAACCAATATTAACTTTTTTCCGTTACATGGATATAGGGCAGATAGTAAGTAACTCACCCACATAGCGGTCCTCACCGGAGGTTTATCGATAGCGTCGGCAGACACCGATTCATATTTGCTTTCATCAAACCGTTTGGAATTTGCCCGATTCTGATTTTTGCTCTTATATGGCTGTCTTGATTTACCGTTATTCTTGCCCATCTTGTAGGAAACTTTACAGAATCTCGTTGTAGCTGACCGCAATATATTTGCGTATTCCTCAATAGTCTGAGCCACATGTCAGCGAAGGTACAACAGATCCGGGTAAATTTTGTGTTGCGGCAGGTCATCCGCAAGACTTTATCCCGTCACGACGCAATCGTAACAGCCACTGGACATTCGTTAATCTTTCGCATTACATCACAGCTACTCAAGTGAGAAAGGTTGAAGTGATGTCTTCATATGGAAGGTATTCCGATGGGGCGGATGGGCCGTCGCGTAACGAGTCGTATACCGAACGGTTCCGGGTTCAGGATCAACCTATGTCGACTTTAGTATCGTCGGGGCAGGTGCGACAGGACCCAGCGGAGAGATCACGGTTGAGTAGATTAATTGGTTAGTTGTTTGGCTGGAATTTAGTTTATGAAGATATCGTTTTGCTGACGTATGTCGTTAGATCGTGCTTGCGACCCATCACATCTGGAGCCGAATTTGAGCTTAAACATTGAGATTGCAGACCTGATAAATGAGAAGAAGGGAAATTCGTATGTATTCATTATTTCTGACAAGTTGAATTGGCATGAGAAGGAGCTAATTGGTTTGGTCTACAGAGCACGTGAAGCCGCCACTCAGATTGTCAAGCTTATTAACAGCAGATCCTCCGCTGTCTCCATTCTATCGCTAGCGGTAAGTGAGCTCACTCCAGAATGTTTTCGAGAATGCGTGAATTGACTGGTCTGTAGCTACTAGACATTTGCGTGAAAAATTGTGGATATCCATTCCATCTTCAGATTTCCAGGAAAGAGTTCTTGAATGATCTAGTTCGAAAATTCCCAGAGCGGCCACCACCTCGGTATACGCGATCGCAGCAACTAATTTTGGAGGCGATTGAAGAATGGAGGGAAACAATTTGTCAGACCAGTAGGTACAAGGACGACCTAGGTTATATTAGAGACATGCATCGATTACTGTCGTACAAAGGTCGGTCTCCACGTTGTCCAAACTAACATATACGCTAACATTATGATATCAGGCTATACTTTCCCAGAGATCAATCGAGATGATGCTGCTGTTTTGAATCCTTCGGATGTAAGTATAGACTTCCTCTATATTGAATTAGCTATTAATGCATACTTCAGAATATAAAGTCCGCCGAAGAGTTAGAAGAGGAGGAAAGAGCTGCACAATCAGCGAAGCTTCAGGAGCTTATTCGTCGAGGAACCCCAGCAGATCTTCTTGAGGCGAATCACTTGATGAAAATTATGGCGGGTTACGATACAGAGCACAGAACGGATTATCGAGCGAAGGTTGCCGAAGATCTTGCGAAGATTCAGCGGAAAGCTAAACTGCTAGATGAGATGCTTGACGGTGTTAGAAGCGGAGACGCAATTGGCCGACAGGATGCGTTTGAGGAGTTGTACAATGCTATCAAAAATGCCCAGCCGAAGATTCAGAAGATCATTAAGGACGAAAGCGAGGATGGAGAGGCAGTGCAGAAGCTTTTGAGTTTGAATGATTATATTAACAGTGCCATCAACAAATATGACACGGTGAAGGCCATGAAACGGTCGGGCAGCAACACACCCGTCTCTCAGCTTAGCCGGAACAACTCGCCAGTACCTGCGGCTCCGCAGCCAACCATTGCTCCTGCTCAGGCCATTAATTTGATTGATTTCGACGATGACGTGGATGTCTCTTCGGGGTCTGTACCGCCGATCCAACCGATTATGCTCTCGATATCCCCTACGCCAGCTCCGGCGCAGTTTACTTATGCGGACGTAGCTTCAACTTCTGCGTCTCTGCAACCATTCTCTAGCGCGCCTACCCCACCGCAGTCCAACGCTGCGGCTGTGATGGCGCAGTTCTCAGTTCCGTCATCCTTTTCAACCCCAGTCGCCGCAACGTCGCAGCCATTGTCATCTCTTTTCAGTGCGCCTTTACAGCAACCTGCACCAACTACTATTACAGCAACCACAACGACTCAGCAGCTTCCTTCGCTGCTTACGAAGCAGATCCCAAATTTGGCACGACCACAACCTTTTACACAACCGGTATCGAAGAGCCAATCAGCAGCTTTTCTACAGGCGTTCTCCGCACCGAAAACGGCACTCCAACCTAGTCTGCAGCCTCAGCCGGAACCTGAATCAGTACCTGTTCCAGCAAAACTGGAAAACCAAACACAGCAGCAGTCGTCTACGCCCAATACCAGCAGCAATCTCTTAGACTTAGACGGCTTATTTTAGATATAATGTACTATTAATCGATGGATTCTAAAACATTCAATTTATTAAATGTGGGGGGCGTATGATAAATGGTTAGATTTAGGACTTAAGCTTCTATATCTAGATATGCAGTTGATTCACGACAGGGTCTCTACTGCCGGCGAGCCACCTTGTCCAATGCATCGCGTAGTCTATATTCCCTTAAATTACCAGTTCTGTCCACTGGACTGGTCCACTTTCCCCATCCAGAGAGCCGGACGACTATGCATGTAGCGTTATCGTCGCCTCCCACGTCTGCGGCAAATTGAACGACCTCGCGTGCCGCGTCTTGAGGGGTGCCTCTGGCGTAACCAGATCGATAGCCAGTAGACGTCACTATATCGACAATCTCTTGGTCCGCAGCAAAATTGGACACGCCGTCAGAAACGAGCACCAAGAACGGTTCGTCGCCTCCAAATCCATCGTCCGCGGTTCGTGAACCTAACGTGTACTCGGTAAGGTCAGGCTCGGCGGTAACGCCAAGTCTCTTCATAGACCGATCACCGAACGACCGAGTATTCTCCACGTTGCCGAATCTTTCTTCACCAAATGAGTCTGTGAAAAAGCTTGCGGCATATCTTCTCAATCGTGCCGATTCGGTCGGCGACGAAAGATGGTGGGCCGACGTGAGCGCATGTGCTACACCGTTCCTATCGCTTAGAATGCACCGTGTGTCGCCCACATGAGCAACCAAAAGTCGTGACGGTGCATCGGACCAATATGGCACGCTCGGATTCAAACTGTATAACAAGACGGACGTGCAAGTCGATCCAGATGGCCGTTCTGCCATTGTGTAATTGTAATCGGCTTGCAGAAACGAAATGGGAACGCGAAGAAGTAAGTCGCCTTTATATTCATTAGCACAAGGAACGCCGTATATAAATCACCAGAAAACTCACTATCTTTGCTCATCCTGCTTCGAAACTTTTCAAGATGTCCTCGCCATCTTGTCCAGTATCCGCCGATGTTCTCCTTCCATCCCTGCTCGAGTCGTTCAATTGAATTCAAATCGGCATTTTCAATGTATGTGGCTAGATTCTGTGCTAAAAAGTCGCTGCATTCGGATCCTCCATGCCCGTCGAATACCGAGTAGAAAAACACTTGCCGCTGTGGAGGAGTCTTGCTCTTAAGCGAGCGCGGTGTCAACGAAGACCTTGCGGGAACAGTCAGGACTGATACGCTGTATCGGTCGTCATTATCAGGTCGTGTTACCCGGGAAGTGTAATGGCCCAGATGTGTCGGCGCATTGAGCAACGGGACTCGCAAGCGAGGGACGGAGGAGATCTTAGACGCAACTGATTTAGCCGGTGGAGCAACATAGTAAGTAGTAAAATGACGATAACGTTGAGCATTCGAGATCGTACATTGCTGCGAGATTTGAAATTTACTGAATTGGAAAATGAATTCTGTGAAAATTACACTGTCAGCCCCTGAGATCCACGATGCGGCCCACAGGCCAAGTATGTATTGATGCCTTACTGTACGAATCGGTGACCGTCCACAAGTAAGACGAAGAAATCCGCATATTCCTGGCTAGTTATAGGTTGAGCCTTTGTGGCGACTACTTCACTTCACGCTAGCCATAACTGCATATAATGCATTTAAGAAAGCTATGATAAGAGTGTGTAGGCGGGAAACTATTGATGAAGACGCGCTCAAAGGAAGACTCTCCATATTTGATTTGTGCGGCTCTGGCTGGACGGTTGCGTCGCGGCCTCGGAAACTATGTGGGCGAACGACTCGAGATTTATATCGGCTCCAAGGTTTTGGGCCTGTTTACAAAAATGACCAATGCTGTTCATGTTCTTTACGATTTGCGATATAAATTTAACCGGAAGCGATAGATCCAACTCACGGAGTCATCGTAACGAATAAGAATGGGAACCGCACTTCAGGGGTTGATTCAGTATTAAGAGCAGTCACAGAAATCCTATAGTCAGCATGATTGACATCGTGGATACTGTCGAAACATTTCCTATTAGAGTGTCCATTAAGCGTACATCTAGACGCTGAGAATTATGTAAATTTTAGTCTGATAAATATCAACTTGTCGTGTACGTGGCTTTTACACTGTTAAACATTTACGTACTGTTGGCGAAACTCCCAACGGTGAGTGACTCCCAAAATCGATGTTGACAACCAACCGCCACAAATCTATCTCTATTGCTAGCGAACTGTTCCTCGGTATCAGGGAAATATTGATCCTTCTGACTTAATACATCATTATGCCGCCGCCAAACAAAAATACGCCGACTGTGAGGAGGATACTTAAGGAGGCGAAGGAGCTATCTGAACCGGACAAGGACATACATGCAGCGCCGACCGAAGTATGCAATATCCCACGCAACGGAGATTGATGATATGGTACTCTAACAAAATTCATAGGATAATTTGTTTGAATGGCATTTTATAATACGTGGCCCACCGTCAAGCCCTTACGAAGAAGGCTACTATCACGGACGGATAAACCTCCCTAGCAATTACCCATTAGCACCACCTAGCTTCAGGTTTCTACAAGATTCTGGGAGATTTGATGTCAACAAGGAAATTTGTTTGTCGATCAGTAACTTCCATGTCGAGGAGTGGCTGCCTGCGTGGGGTAAGCTATTCTTGTCACCCACACAGAGTTATGGTTACTGACCAACGGTTACCTAGGTATACGCACGGCGTTGGTCGCACTACGTTCTTTCATGGCAACAGAAGCAAATGGAGCAGTTGGAAGTATCGACGGTGTACCGGATGAGACGAAGCGGGAAATCGCTCGCAAGAGTAGGGAGTTTAAATGTTCAACATGCGGTGGCCAACGAAACTACGAATTACTGTACGCAACGACTGTAGGTGGTAGTATCAACGAACCTCAACTCGAATCAAGTGTTGTATATAAAGCTGCGGAACAAGAGTCGGGCAATAACTCTGGCGATAAATTGCAAAGAGAAGCACCGAAACACACCGGGTCGTCGATAGAGAATGGCTCGGGCCGCGATGTTTCCAATCAGCAGATAGAGCAGATGTCGTATCGAGGAATATGTAGAAATAAGTTAACGGTGTTTGTATCTGTCTTAGTAGCGATATGGGCCATTAGGTTTTTGTTGTAACGTGTGTGATAATTTGGGTTATACAAATGGAGCGGAATGCTACACCGGGGTCTAGGGTTGCTTATAAGTATTGTTACAATTGCATAGGATTATTATTGCGGCTGTCAGTACCATCGGATTTACTAAATTATATAGGGGAATATTATGATACATATACTTTAGCTATTCATTCATAAGCTGCAACGCTGATATCATTGTACGGCGTTATTGGGAGTGTGAGCTGTCTCTGCTTAACTTAACACTTTATGAAATTAAAGTTTAAGCCCGGTGCAAGCACGATTCAGGTACGGAAAAACAACTAAAAACATAAGCTCGGTCTTACGTTGCTAGCACCGTAATGCGCATATCGCGTACTAGCCTGTTATCATCAGATCCTGGCCAGCCCGATTTCTTTTACTCAGAAATTTTTTTATTGGGTAAGCAAGAGTCGTCCGTTATTTGATATGATGGTTTCATTAGACGTGACAAATTTTTGGTCTCCAAGCAATTGGTATCAATGTTGCGGTTTCCATTATTAACCAATAAAACAGATTGATAGACAGTTAACCGAGTATGGCCCCGTTTGATTTTTTGAGAAAGAAAAACGGTGGGACTGCGGCGGAAAACGGTGATACGGTCAGTGTCATTTCGTCAAGGACCAACGGCAGGTTAAGCACATATGATAAGAATCAGTCGTATGAATTATCGCGAATGCCGACTGAAAGTAGCTACTCTGGATCAAATCTAGCAGTATACTCAGACCCATACGCGGACAATGTTCCTCTCACCGACCGCCATGCGTCGCAGTCCTATGCATACAATCCGTGGAATCTCCAGAGCAATCAACAGACTCCGTCAGACATGCCACCACCTGGCTTTGTGCCTAATTCAGACCGACTTGCTACGAACATTCCGCCAATGGACCAGCAAAAGAAGAGACAGATAATTCCATGGTTCACTGTGACCGTTAGCGTGATCCAAGTCATTGTCTTCGTCTCTGAACTAATTGTTATGCACAAGTACACCGGAAGCATAATCGCTACTAAGCCGACCTTTAATCCTATGATAGGACCTTCTACATATCTTCTAATCCACATGGGCGGCAGATTTACACCATGCATGCACTATATATCTGGAGTGACAGACGTCAAGACCAAAAATTTTCCTTGCGCAAGTTCGACAACGGTTGCAACAAATGTTTGCACCCTATCCGAATTATGTGGCATGGGCGGCGTGTCAGATCATCCTAACCAGGTATTGACGATCTCTATGTGGTGTGGAAGCGATCTGGAGTTATTGCTGACATTAGTAATACGATAGTGGTGGCGCTTCATTACTCCAATGTTCCTACACGCAGGATTCATACACATTATTGCGAACATGCTTTTGCAGCTCCAACTAGGTGGCTCAATGGAAAGGTACTATAATTAGTTTTGTGAAGATGATCGGAACTGACACAGGTCTCAGAGACATCGGGACGTTGAAGTTCGCTTCCGTGTACGTCGCATCTGGTATCTGCGGATTTTTGCTCGGCGGAAATTTTGCACCAGATGGTATTGTTAGCACGTAAGTAGATCCATCAAACTAGACTTATAAAATATGTAGTAATGATATTTTAGAGGCGCGTCTGGTGCTCTTTTCGGAATTATTGCTTTGAGGATATTAGACTTGCTTCTGAACTGGCAACTTTATGAGCGTCCAAAGCGTGCGTTGATGTCTCATCTCATCGAAATAGTGATCGCATTTGCTCTAGGGCTATTACCAGGTATCGATAATTTTGCCCATATCGGCGGCTTTGCCATGGGTATTCTTCTTGGTCTCGTCCTCCTTCGAAGCCCACTAAAGTTGCGGGAACGTACTGGCCAACCTATAGCCAATGATTATTATCCGAAATCGAAAACTCTGAAGGACAGGTTCCAAAATCTTAAAGCTGTGTTTTCAGGAAGACATCCTGCGTGGTATTTATGGGTTATCGTCCGCCTTGTTATGTTAGTGCTGGCAGCAACCTTCGTTATCGTCTTAATTCGGCTATTTAATAAAGGCGGCGGCCATTGTGGCTGGTGCAAATATCTAAGCTGCCTGGTAAGTTGTTTTTTGTTTGGCAAGGCGATATGTTCTGTACTAACGTGCATAATAGCCCGTCAAGGGGTGGTGCGATGCATACTTGCCTTAGTTTCATGACGTGTAGAATCATATGTTTGTAGATTGGAGACATTGGCGTTGGTCGGACTTGACCTTGAAACCAGGGCAATTTAGAAATGAATTTTTAATAAATTATACGACCCACCATTGAGACATAAAGATAACTATCCACCTTCTGCCTGTTACTCAACCCGCCTGTTTCAATAATAATTGCTTCTCTACTATGTCTATATTTTCATCTCTTTGTGACCCTTTTCTTTAATGACAATGTTAGAACTTATTAAAAAGTGTCGTCTGACACAAAACTTGAACATGAAAAAATGTGAAGATCTAATTACAACATGGATGAGTCCAAGTCGGCAAGAACAAAGCTCTTGGGCCCACTAGCAGTTCGCGACGCGTCGTCAGCAGCACGGGAGCCTTTACAGACTCATAAGGAAAGTCTTAGGTTTTGACCTCGGGGATTCTGTCTTCCCCCTGATCTCGCCATTTGTTCGTAATGTTCAAAATCCGGGGTTTAATAAAGTGTCATCCGAAAAAAAAATATATTTAGCGATACTTGGTTTCGATCCAAGGACATCAGGGTTATGAGCCCTGCGCGCTTCCGCTGCGCCACATCGCTTCTTCAATACATTTTACTATTAGAAAGATCAGTTAAGGCAAAGGACAAACCCTAACCCGTAAGCTTGACCGTAACGTGATTCCTTATCCCTGCGTGTCGCTGCTTCGAACCTCCAAGTAATGAATTAATTGAGCATTTGCTTACACTTAATTGCATCATTTACATTTTCTTGTTGACGTATTCCAATTTCCAAGACTGCGTTCAACACATGGATATTACTAATTGATCATTTGGATATTAGCAGCAGTGTTGTCAAATACTGTTGCGTTATGAATTCTTCAGCAGACCGTCAGTTGAAAACCCTTTGGAAACATACGCCGTAATCTAAAAGACCGATTTTGCCCTTCAAAACTATCAACTACGCGACGCGATTGATGCTAAAAAGCTCGTCCAGAATTACATAACTCGTTGCTAGATTGCCGACGTCGTGGATATTAGGTAAGGAAGACAGTTTAACAATGCAGACATGTTTCCCAACTATTATACTAAATTATTCACAAATTGTGCCTTCTCCAGCTCTTCGTCATTTGCATTCTGCCTCAGACTCCATATCAGTCCTCGAAACGTTTTGGAGGATATTCAATCGAAAAACGCATTGAATATGTACCTAAGAAATTACCAACGGGCACAAACTAAGCGCCGAATTCTATGTACATTAATTAAGAAACTAAGTAAAGAAAAACTTAGGAAAGAAACAACGAGAGACGACAAACTAAAGAAAACTAAGCAAGAATAGCGAGAGACAGCAGGGGGGTCTGCGCAACTTAAAGTCGGAAAAACTTTAACTCTTCAGTAAATCTGGGCATGTAGTGTAGTTGGTTATCGCGTTCGCTTCGCATGCGAAAGGTCTCCGGTTCGATTCCGGACTTGTCCATTGTTGTATTGATCTGAAGATTTTTTTTGCTTCGCGCTGCATTAATTATTCTCTGGTCGTTTGCTGTGTAGTTATATCTTTTTGTTTTCACTCATGCAGTTTGGAAACCGAAGGAAACCTACATTGCGACCATAAGCTTTTACAGAAAATCTGCCGTATCACACAGAGTTCCCAATATTCGTATGGCGTAGCCAGAGAGACACATGAGCGACTACCCTAAACCGCAATTGCGGTTTCGTTCTAATGGGCAAAGACAGGTTTCAAAATCTAAAAAATGGGCAAGATTATAATCTATTGATTGGGCATCCAATATTTAAAGTGCCTACAAATCAGATATTCTTACGAAGTGTTGTTTTGTCGTTTGTTTGCTGTCGCTTACTACAGTATTAAAGATGAGCATCAACAAGCCACTTGCCACCAGAGTAAGGAATATGCATAAACTATCAGTTTGGCGGACACTAGATCCAGAGGTGTGTGCAATATCCAGCTATAGCGTGCAAGGACCACAGCTTTCTTTATAGTTACAATCCCGCTGCAACCAATTTCCCAATAGTATACATAGTAGATCTAAAGATACATAAATGAAATTCCTTCAAACTTCGTAGCTTATATTATTATGCAAAATTTGTTTGTTCAAATACCCTTCCTACGCCATGCTGCATATTCATCAAATTCGTCATCGTCATCGTCATCGGTCTCGGTCTCCTTCTCTTGCACTTCTCCATCCTCGGTATTTGTCAGGCCTCGATTACTGCGGATAAGCTTGCCATTTTCCTTAAGTCGAAGCTTTTCGCGCATCTCTTTGAGCTTCAACACTCGACTCTCTAGAGTCTTCTGCTCTTCAAACTGATCTTGTAGTTCATCCATAATCCCCTCCATTTCATCATCTTCTCCTTTTCCTCGGTGAGTATCCGTTGATAATTGTCCCGTAATGACAGCAGTGGCCTCTACGACTGTACCCGCCTGGACCTTAGCGATGTCTTTCTGGAAGGCAGCCCATTCTGCATCAAGGTCAAACGCAGTTTCGGCTTTTGATTTGTCTGCTATGGGGTTGTCAGTCGATTGTTGCCGAGGAGCGTCAAAAAAATCTGACGGAAGCTGTGAACTTGAGTCGCTCTTTTCACGCCGTAGTCGCTTGCTATGGTCTCCTTGAATTTCTGCTTGAGCACTCGCATCCAATTGTCTCTTAGCTCTCCGCTGCTGTGCGACTTTGTACTTTTGTACAGCATCACGATGCGTTGGGGTGCCAATGTGAGCCTCCCATTGCCTTTCGTTTGAAATGGAAAGATCGCAGACAGAGCATTTCAGTTTATCGTTTACATATTTCGCAAAAGGATGCTCCACCTTCTTCGTAGCTTCTGCTTGCCGGAATAAGGCGCGAATACTTGTCGTCATCGATTGTTGTCATCAAGTGCATTCCAGCGCAAAGTGCGGCCGATGAAGTCGACTTGCAACCTTGACTCGCTTTCATTCCCAGACTGTAATATACGGTATATTGAGCACCGCAGTATATGTCGGCACGTGTTCGTAGCAAAAGTTCTATGCATGAATTTCCTAAGTCATTGCGTCCTGAATGATCCCTAGAAGCCACTTTTATCATTATTTCGCAAGCACAAAACCTATTGCAATCATATTAGCAAATTTACTATCAATCAAGCGACTGCGTTGTATGAACGCTGCGCATATTTCATGATCCTGACTCTGACTCAGGACGAGCGTGTGCTGAATTTATTTACGAGCTGCTTGCGCGCTGTAGTAGAGTAGTGTAACGTAGTCATTACGCAACTCTAGAGGCACTTAGCTCTCCCTATAAAGGATACAGAAGCTTAGAAACTACTTCGCTTCTATAAATACTTCGGTTGCAGCAGGCCCAGTGCCAGCCGTGAGCCCTTGAGCTATATTCAGATCGCGAACGCGTCAAGCCTGTTCGGACACGGATACGAGCACATTATTATTGCGCTATCAACAATCGGCGAAGCGAACAGTTGTAATGGCGTCAAGTATGCACAATTCACTGATCTATCATTTGAGGTTTTTATATTAATTAAAAATTGTAGCTGAACCACGGAGGTCGAGTCGCACCACCAAGGGCCAACATAGTCAAAAGTTGACGGAAGAGGTCGAAGAAGCGGATAAGCAGCAAGCAATTAGCACATCAAAGAGTGCAAATAGAGAGCAATCCGAAAGGAAAAAGCCCAAGCCAAAATCGCAACGGGCAAAGAAGCAAAACATGCCAGAAGAAGAGGAAGAGTCGTATGTGCGTTGCGTGTGCGGTCTCGAGGCCACTGATCCAGAAGACGACAAGCCACTCATGGCACAATGTGAAGAGTGTCTCTGCTGGCAACATCCTGAGTGCACAATGGGGATAACGGATGAAGCTGAAGTTCCGGATCAATATTTTTGCGAGCGCTGTCGGCCTGAGCTTCATGAAGCATACTTCAAGAGGACTGCACACCAAGAACCAACTGCGGCACCAGGTTTCAACGATCCCGACTATAAACCGGAAGCCGTCGTCCAGACTCTGAAATCAGCTAAGCGAAAATTACCGCTCTCGCCTTCGTTCGGAATACCTGAAGTGAGTTCGTTGTTATCAATCATGCACTGAGCATATTTTAGGATATGAGATCTGACACGGAATTACAGGCGCCGCTGAAGCTACAGAAAAAAGACGGTCATGATTCGGTTCCTGATCAGACCGATGCATCTACTTCAGAGAAGTCCGTCCAGCAAGAAGACAAGCCACAAATATCAAGACCACGGTCAGTCTCTAGCCATCCGCCACTTTCAAGAAGAAAGTCATCAACTGCAACTCTTCCGAAAGCCGTATCTCTGCCACAGAAAGTAGATCACATTGATGATTTAGCTGATAACGTTCGGAAATCAGTTGCAAGTGGGATACTGAAGCTGCTCGAGAAGGCGGCCGACGCAGCTGTCGCCAATGATGCACTTAAACTAAACGAGGGGACCACGGCACTGGAGTTTGCCGAAATGCTCAGTTTAGAGATTGAGTACTCTATGTACGAGCAACTCGCAATAAAGACGGAGAAAGATGTTGGACACAAATACCGAGATAAATTCCGAACTATATTATTTAATCTAAAAGATATCAAAAATTCACTGTTACGTCAGAGAGTCCTATCTGGCGAAATCACACCAGACCATTTAGTTCGAATGGCGCCGGAGGACATGATGAATCCGGAGCTTCAAAAGTTGGCAGAAGCTGTGAGAGCAGAGAGTATATCACAGTCTATCCTAAAAAAGGCTGAAGCTCCTCGAATACGAAGAACGCACAAAGGAGAAGAGTTTGTCGGAGATGTCGACCCTATGGGCACATTGCCGGAGAATGCGCCTGAAGGAGAGGAAGAGAACAGTTCACAAGTCAATCTTGATGCGGCAACGCGAGTTTCTCATAATGCCAATGATGAGGCATATTCTCGCAGATCAGTATCACCTTCGACAACTGTCGAGCAGCAATATTCAACTGGGCTAAAATCAGATGATCACGGCCGAGAGAGATCTCAGTCATTACAGCTGTCTGACGCTGGAGCGAAGAATTCGGAAGACGGAAGGTCTGGGACGCCATCAGCTTGTTCTGCAGGTGCAGACAACGCAGACTTCAATATAGATCAAGTGTGGAAGTCAGTGAATAGTCCACCTCCTACTGAGAAGGACTCCCACATTACGTCCTCGAATGCGGTTCAACCGGCTTCTCCACAACCTCAGGGTCGTCAGGTTATTGACGAGGACATTGACAGACTTATTAACGACGACTTGGGTCATAATGAGGCGTCTGAAGATGATATTGACGACCATAGCTACTCGCCCATGCTGGAAGCAACAGTTTCTGTGATATGGGAAGGATTGATCTCAATGGCGAGTGTGTCCGAGTTTATGGGAAGTGCTGTTCAAGTCGGAGGTCCTTTGTTCGATGGTGAGGTCAGACGATGGCAGGATGTGATCGCACCATCTATTGATATTGACGGGCGTCTGTCAAAAGATACGGCGGCGAGCTACTTGTCAGAAGTATCTTCGACGAAAGACTTAGTTGCCGTATCATTCATGGTAAAGGATCCAAATTTAAAAGAACAAGAACGTGCTTTTACCAGGCTCTTCGACTATTTCAGAGGGAGAGATAGATATGGTGTGATTCGGAATAAGTTGCCAAATGTCAAAGATGCATATCTAGTACCTCTACTCCCCGCCGATCCGCGACCTGACTACATGCATATGATAAGCTCAATCAGCATCCCTCGCATCATCACAATGCCAATGCTTCTGGGTATTTTTGTGATCAATAAGGTCAATACAGCAGCTCGAACCCCTTCCAGCGGCTATACAGATCGTCATACCAGCCTGGAATTGCACGTAGAATCTGATGAATATGATCCTACAGCAACTCCAAAAGTGCCGAGTGTCTCATCAGATGCATATGCTGGTGGACAGCCATGGTATCCACCTCTGTCAATGGAGACGTCGTCGTTTCCTTCATCGCCATCAGTGACCATTGCATCTCCAGAGGTAAATTTGCCGCCCAGAAGTACGGTTCACAATATCACAGATGCTCTACTGAGCCTTGGGCTGCCACAAAATGAGGTGGCTTTGTTGCAGAAAATTCTTGAAAGCAGTCCTGAAATCGGTCAAGATCCATCCCTCATCAATGATCCAAATTTCTTGATCAAAGTTGTACAGGATTATCAGAGAAACCATCCCTGAGGGTGAACAATTGTTTTGTACTGATACATGTATGTTTGCCGCAGGAAACGGTCTGTTCGTATTAGCGTGTTTGTTTGTATAGTATGGGGTTTTTCTATGGCTTGATATTACCGGTAGCGCAGCCTTCATTGCAGTTTTCGTATGTCTGTACAGTATAATATGTCTACATATAATTCAATTACTTTTTGTCCAGGATTTTATCCTTTGCATCTGTGTCTTCTTTGAGCTTGTCACTTTCTGGAGGTTTGTCGCCTTCGGGAGCTGTTTTCCGAAATACAAATAATGCTCGTATTCGCTGTTTCACCTTCTGCATAAGCGGAATATGTTCGGACACCATGTCCTCTTCATAGACAAACCGGCGTACTAAGATATTGTAAATAGTCCCAAATGCGAGTGCCATCACCGTTGAGGTCAGAATAATGACATTATAGGGCATGCTAAAATCCGGCGTAGGAAGAGATAACAGAAGACTGGAGGTCCGCAGAGTATATGCATATGAAATTGTGCCGTTGTCTTCCTTTGTAAGTACTGTGAGAATCCCAGGCGGTACGTCAAATCCTCTATTCGCATCCGGTGGGTACTCCGCCATGTAGAGCAATGTTTTGTCAAAATCGTAACTTATAGTAAGTTTTGACTCCGGAGGAATTTCGAGTTTGAGTTCAAGATAAGTGCCACGGACCCTTTCCAAGAACGGACGATATAAAAGGTCTTTCACGACTTCTTCTTTGATGGCTGCAGTTGTTGATGATGCTGAACTAGAAAGTGAAGCTGCCAATGTGTGGATATATGGTTTCATATACCACGGTAACGACTCGAAATATATGAGCGAAACTGCGTCAGTCATTGAAGGATTGTGAATGATGGTTTGAACACCGCCGTTTTGTTGGCCCCGACCAGTCATGGACCGCTGGATGTAGACTGGCGGCTGCTCATTCCTTGAGACAGATGTGGAGTTTGAAGTAGAGAAACCGACATCAAATTCGTCGTTCTCTGCAAAAAAAAGTCAGACTTGTCTATATGAGTTCGGAGTTAAGATCACATACCGTGTAAGGAAAAGCATGTCTTAGATGAGGTACTGGACACGACTGTACCTCCCTCTCGAGTGAGATGCCACTCTGGCGTAATGTGAGTGCAAACAGAATATGATGAGACATCATATTCAGACCTCTGATCTAATAGACATCGGTTTTTAATCCTGCGACCAAACACGTCAGAAAGCTTCCAATCGACTACGCGTGGGCTAGGCAAAGGAAAGCATATAGACTCCGAATGATAGGACTTCGACGTATCACACTGCAGCTCCTCCAACGGCAGTGGCTTGGGAACGGGCGCATCTTTAACAATTACTTAGGTTGAGCGGCTTTGGGGGAATCATTCGAATACTTACGCTTTCGTTGTAGTGACCGCAGTACGTCCAAGACAACGTCAACTTTTTGAGTCATATGCTGCCGGCATCCGTTATCTGAATCGCATACTGGAACGAAGTCGAGAGCCATAGATTGCCATTTCGAATCAAATATCCTATGACCATCAAGCAACGAAGAGACTCCTGCACGACCCTTGCATGGAAGCAATTTCAAAAAAGGGGTGAGGTTTTCGGTACACACAGTCTCACGCGGCAACGATCCATGGTAGAGATGCAAAGTTGATGATACGTTGCTTTTCCTGGCGGTTTGGTTTGTAAATAATGAAGAAGAACCCACACTAGAGTCAGGACGGAATGAGATCGGATTTGGCGTGGTTCGAGTAGAGTCGACAAAATTCAATGACGCACAAAATAAACCAGACAAAGCATTAACTAACTCGTACCAGCTATTTTCAGCCCTGTGCCTGTTAGTACTGTGGGATATGTTCAATAAGTGGTACATACTCGTCACCTTGTTCGGCAGCGATCCATGCCCATACTTCTACACCAGTTCCACCTGTGTACTTTCCATTGTGTGGAAGTAGGCCCCATTCTTCTGAATCCCACCAGCCCTGCGTAAATCGAAGATGTAATTCATGAGTCTGCGTACTTTTGACGATCTGGCCTACGCTTCGTGGGAACAAACCGTAATGAGCCAAAAATTCCGCCCCGTCAGTTCCATACCCCAAACCATTTTTCGCCGCTGAATCTGAATATATTTCGAAATTGAACGACGCCAAAAGAGTATTCCGCGGCAACGGCTTGAGATCAAGACTCTCGCTGTAGGCTCCTCTGGACGGCAACGCGCAATCGATAACGTCAAGGAGCATGCATACAGCGAGAAGATAAATCCAAAAGCCTAGCAAAAACATGGATGATGTTGTCCAGTCATTACTCAAGTGCCAACCGCGTAGCTGAACAATAACTGCATAACGGACGTACGTATATAAGATTTATACGAATACATACCAAGATATCACGTGACTAAGTAGGGCAAACACCTAACCCCAAGTATCTGAAGTCTACGTTCCGCACCTTACCCGGAGTTAACATTACGTGCGAATGACCCCGCTTCTCGCTCTGGTTCGACCCGCGGGGCGATTATGGAACCCTCATATCCTAAATAAAATATGAGAGAATAGCATAGAATTACTTAGTGATTGATATTTAGTTTCATCGGAAACGTGACAAGGGGCCAAAAGAGACAAGCAATAACAAAGCTAATCCAAACACAGTAAATTCCTGGTCAACGGCGTTGCAAAGGTTCAGGCACAGCATAGCAACTTTCGATAGTTATGCCATATATCCGTATATGCTGTGCTCAATTCCATCAACACGACGATAACTTGTTACCAGCCGCGCCCGCCGCGTGTATGAAATCAAATCTTGGTGTGTACACTTGTTCGTTCGTCACAAGTTGCTTTCTTGTAGCATTTTTATCGCCGGTTCCTGACTGGACTACCTATCTTGATCGTGCTCTCACTCAAATCCTTGGTTAATCAGCTTCTTACTTGGAACAGCAGTCTCTTCGGGTGGTTCATTCCAGTTAGATCCCGGTGTAGCCTATCAAAACGGTGTAAGTAATTCCACTGTAACTCCACCTATGTTGCGAACAGACAACTAATATTCTATCGACTGATTCAGTGTCAAAAGGCAATTGCGCATCACATATGGACTAGCGAGAACTGCCTGGAATCAACTTCGATCGCGAATCAGAACAAGGATACAACAAACTCTGGCGCCGTCACGTACTCTTCTTAATCGTCACCTCGTCTGGAATTGTGGACGATGGCATCGAGCGACAAGAGTATTTCTATGTCCGTAGAAACTACAACGGCTACCGAGCTCCGGGACGCATTTTCCAAAATTAGACGTTATCCTTCGGCCCCTTCTTTCAGCAAAGCGGCGGCGGCAGTTCGCCGTCGCCGACAGACTGCGGCAGAAATACAAGGACTACAATCTCCACCTGAAATTAAGCTCTTTGAGCAAAGCGTAACACCGCCGAATCGGTCATTAATCAGCACGTCCTCACCGTCATCGTCCGTTGCTACTGCATCGTCGGTAAACAGTGTCGCGTCCTTATCAACCAGTCAACAGACAGTGTCGTCGCCGCACACCGAAAGTTCTGAGTCGTCGTCGACTACGTTTCCGGCGGTGCCGTTGTCTTCTTCAGATTCAGTTAACTCGGAAGCGAGGACTCCCACGCTGTCAACGCTCACTGTAGCGGGTCTGACATCACCGGAGAGCACGAGTGTCTGGCGACATGACTCAACGAATAGCTCGCGTCGCTGTTCGGGCAGGACAGAGAGTGGTGGTGGCCGATCTGTAAAATATATGTTCAACAATTTTGTTAGTAGCATTAAGGGCTCAAAATCGGAAAAGATCATTGAAATTTCAGATCCATACAATCTGAAGCATGTCACGCATGTCGGTTACAACTTGCAAACTAGGGAATTCACAGTATGTCGATCAAAGTTGTCTTTTATTTTCTACTAACTGTGGTAGGGCCTGCCGCCAGAATGGCAGAGAACTTTAGAAGCTGGCGGAATTTCGAAGGCAGAGCAACAGAGTAACCCGCAGACAATGATAGACATCGTGGCATTTATTTCGGATTCGATGTCTAAAGACGATAGCGTTTGGAAGAAGTTTGATCATGCTAGGCATCAAGACATGGTTAGCTACGCGAATACGCAGATATCGCCAACATCGTATCCATCCATGACGCCTCGGAGTCCACATTTTCCCCGGAATATTGAAGGTAGTTTTGAAAATCCAAGACCAGCACCTGTACCTCCTACGAAGCAAGGTCGCGACGACAATCTGGTGCCGAATCGACCTGCACCGAAAGCTCCAGGTGTTTCGCACTTGCCTGGCCAACAGACGCAGCAATATCAGTATTCCGCTCAGCATTCGCCTACATTTAATAGCCATGCGTACACAAGTTCTACTCCCGCGTCGCCACAATACCCGTTTCGGCCTCAAGCTTCTCCAGATGCTCCACCAAGTAATCAACTCCAGTCGCAGTCGCAGTCCCAATCCCAATCCCAATCCCAATCCCAATCCCAATCCCCGTCCCAACTCCAGTCCCAGACCCAGTATCCGTATCAACAGCTCCATCCTTCACCTCCTAATTTCACGTATACTGCCTCGCAAGCCCAGATCTACCGCACACCTTCGCGTTCTCAACTTCATTACCAGCCAAGCCTTCACCGGCAGGCTTCCCAGAATCTGCAGAATGTAATTCAGCGCGAAAAGGAGCTCAGAGCTTCGTGGCAAAAATATCAGAACAAGGAATTGCCGCCAGAACCGCCGTCGGCGGAGCAGAATGGGGTAGCTCATGCGTCGTCAGGAAGTGCCGGCGTCAGCAACTTGCAGCCCTCACCTGAGATTCTACTACGTGAGAAACCGGAGCTGGCTGACCCAACACGTCTTCCATCTCAGCAGCTATTTTCTGGCGACGCCGAAAAGCAAGATGACGTCGAATCACATAGCCAAGTCTCAGCAGGTAATACACAAGAGTCACCGCCTCGTGGACGACAGCATCACTCTCCCCGCCACAAGCAAACCGGAATTATGCACAATCCGTCTATGGAACACTCGAAAGTCGACAACTTGGAACACGCTGTCATTTCTCCCCGTAAGCGCGAACAAAAGCGTATGAGGGATGCCGAACTTATTGCAAAGCTGTCTGCAATTTGTTCTACTGGTGATCCGACTCGGTTATATAGAAACCTGCACAAGATAGGCCAAGGTGCATCTGGTGGCGTCTACACTGCTTATCAAGTAGGTACTAACTTGAGCGTCGCGATCAAACAGATGAATCTAGAGCAGCAACCTAAGAAGGAGCTTATCATCAATGAGATATTGGTGATGAAGGAAAGCAAGCACCGCAACATTGTCAACTTCATAGATAGCTTTCTCTACCGGGGGGATCTCTGGGTCGTTATGGAATACATGGAAGGTGGAAGCTTGACTGATGTAGTGACATACAATATGATGACAGAAGGTCAGATTGCAGCTGTGTGCAGAGAGACATTGTTTGGATTGAAGCACTTGCATTTGAAAGGTGTCATTCATCGGGATATCAAGTCGGACAACGTTCTGTTGTCACTGACAGGCGACATCAAACTGAGTAAGTTTGCATATTTGTAAATGGTCGCATGCTAACTGGACTAGCTGATTTTGGGTTCTGCGCTCAAATCAACGATATTAGTATTAAGCGGACAACATTGGTCGGAACTCCGTATTGGATGGCTCCTGAAGTCGTGGCGCGGAAGGAGTATGGTCCCAAGGTTGATATCTGGAGTTTGGGCATCATGGCCATCGAGATGATTGAAGGGGAGCCACCATATCTGACCGAGTCGCCCATGAGAGCACTGTATCTCATTGCAACTAACGGGACCCCTGATTTGAAAGATCCCGGGTCGCTGTCATCGACATTCAAGGCTTTCTTAGGCTGGGCCCTGCAAGTTGACCCTGACAGTCGAGCGTCCGCGGCCGAGTTGCTGGATGTAAGTTTTTGGAGGTTTTCGAATACTGGAAGAGTTCAGTGGCTGATCGTGTGATAGCATAATTTCCTGAAGCAGGCCGATAATCTCCGGTCACTTGCTCCTCTTGTCAAAGCGGCGCGACTTGCAAAGCTGCAAGAGCGCAAATCGTCGGGAAGGTGACAGTGTGAATCGCTCTTGATTTCCAGCGGGATTAGATTTTGTGGAATATTTGTGAGATTTTGTTGTTGCAGTATAAAATTGATGGCACATTGGGCGTCTTTGTTTTTGTCTGTTTGATTTCTCTTTCTTAATACCTTGGTTCGTTCTTGGTATTGTTGGCAGCATATACATTTATACACGTTTATCAATTGCATAAAATGTTAAATTGTGATGGTGAGGCAATGAGTTTGCAGGGGCAAATGGAACCTTCTATATGAATGCAGATGGGAAGAGAAAAATATTGTATGTTTGACGACAAACTTTTTTGCGGAGTTTAGCAATTAGGCATGTTTGTATCTTTTTGTCTACTTTTAAGAGTGTATTATAACGCGGTTTCAAAGGAAATTACGTAGCATTAGATTATACAATATCATGACAATTGCAGGCACCAATCATAGCTGATCCCTAATATCCAGGCCAACTTATCCATATGCGTATCCGTCTGCAGGTAATTATAAGCCTTTGCTCAGCTGTGAGAGCAATCGTACGAAAACAACTGTACGACTACCTATAGGTCTTTGTCTTAATTATATTTTTTTATTATAAAACCTCAAATGTGGGTCTATAATCTATATTAACATCATAGGAAGAAACAAGGAAAGAAAACCAAAAGCCGGAACAATCCAGGAAAAAGAACTAAAGAAGAAATAGCGAACACGCGCCTTAGCACGAAAGCAAAAAACAATTGCAGCTGGCCAATGTTCAACATCCCTGAGACTCGTGCCGACTGTGACCTCAATAATACTTAAGTTATCCGAACTTTTAGGGTATCTGCGGCTGAGGGAAATGCAACCTAATCTAATAAGTCACGTGCGCACCCACGTGACTACAGTTTGTTTGACGTATAGGCAAATTATAAGTGGGAAGATAAGTTGGGAAAATGTCGGAATTGAAGTGCTTTATTGATGACCGCAATTCAGACACAGTTAACTCCAAAATGGCCGTTAGTCCGCGGTATCCGTGGATATATCCATGGATATGACTTATCAGTTGTCTTATCCGTATCCATATCCATATCCGTGTATATCCATACCGTAATCCGTATCCACGACGGATATCCACGGATATATCCGTTATCCGTCTATCCGTGCATCCCAGTAAATCCATTTCTCTACGGTTGATTATATTCCTGAGGAAATGAGGTAATAGAATTGTGTTGACAGGCAATAGCTGACAATTCTAAATATTTCAGATATCCCAGCTTATCCTACAATAGTTTACTGCAGATAGCGACGGTGGTAACTATCCAAAGCGCGCTTCATGGCTGCACAGCCGAAGTGATCCAAGGAATGATCGATTCAAGTGTTAAGGAATATCTTTCTACTCACAAGCCCAATCAAATTGGCAGAATTATCAGCTTTGGATCCACCACGAACAAGAAAGTATGCCCCGATGCTAAGAGTTCGAAAGAGCCAGATGGATCATTTCGGTATGACCGTGGCCATGGACGAGCTAGCCTGCAGGTGGTCAATGAATGTGGAGTTAGTGAGAACTATCGGGCCCTCTGCGATGACAAGGACGTATGGCTCCAACGTCTTGGCGCGAAAACCGTCGTATTGATATGCCTAAAGGAAACGCCACGGTTTAAAAACTTTTCGTACTGCATATCAGAATATCGACGATGTTGTTGCGGAGGTTGAAAGAATGGATCAACATGTGGATGGACAAATGAAACTCAACTTGCAGCAAGGCAATTACGGTCCAATTGAATACCGCAATTATGTGGTTTGGGAGACTGAATGAGCTATTTCTTGAAGTCTGGCGAGCCGATGGGGAACAGCCTGTCCGAAAGGTGAGCAAAATGTTATTGCGAAGGCCCCATATGCTCACAATCATGGCAATTTAGTGGCTAATTAAAGACGGACATTCCTACAATCCTCTTCCTAGGACGACTGGGGTAAAGATTAGTGATTTTTTTCCAGACAATGAATGGACCGCCTGCAATATTCCGGACAGTAATGTTCGTTTTAGTCGAAACTTCTTCAAGATCATTATTCTTGCAATGAAAGAGACCGCAGCAGCAAGATTTATTGACTTTATTACTTAAATATTATACAAATAAGCCTACAATACAATGACATTCAATTCTCCAAATCTAGCCTTTCTGGCAGCCATCAATGCGACTTATACTTTTTGACTGCAATAGGCGCCACCTTTCCTTGGAGCTCGTGGGTGTACGCCTCAACGAAAAGCTCCTCTTGCAAATTGTTTTATGCACGGTTCATTATCGATGATGTGCGTCATACTAAAACCAAGTCATCTAAGTTTTAGTGATCGTTACATATCGTAGTCATCTGTTCCCGTCGAAGTCATATGTTCCCATCATGAGACCCGGTATTTGCAATAACTAGGCGTTCGGCAGGTCATCTCGAATATGCGTCATCGCCTTAGCTAGGAAGAGAGTAGTGAGTACTTAATAATGTGATGCTTGACGTACTTCTGTAACCGGGATAAACAAAAGTGGACGTCGGGGGACATTCTTTTAAATTAACGTATTTCTCATTCGAATCGAGACAAGTCTCCTACTGGAACATGAATTGAAACGTCTACGAGCCGAGAGCGAGCGCCAGACTATGGAGAAAGCTCGGAAACGTGCTTCACTAGGTACTGATGTAGATTTGACCGTAGGGAGGCTCGCGACCGTATTCAGTGAGCTTAATGATCAACATAATGTGCATCCTGATGAACAGCCTGAAGTTAATAGGCAGCGCGCTCCACCTCGCTGCAGTGGCTGTCGTAATCTTGGACATACTATACGGAAATTTCCTGGTAAATAGCTATATTCAGCTCTAGCTAGTATAATTTAACTACGTGGTCATTGATGCTGGCTCATTTAGTATTTGGTGATGGTGGAACTGGCCGGTTCGATGGTGCGGCCGGTTCGATGGGGAAATACAGTGTTAAGTTCGGCCCTGAAACTTTGGTGAGTTAGACTCCCAGTGGAGTACCGGCCATTCGATCTTATCTCTAAGGTCCGGCAGGCTACATCAAAGATTGATTCTTAGCAGACACGCTCTTCCAACGGCATTATGTTTAGATCGTCCACCACTCCTTCTGCAATTGAAGCACTTATCAGTATGTGCTGCTTATATTTATTGAGAGCCAATTTGGCAGTTGGCCGTGGGCTGACGTAACATCTTATCGCACAGACAAAGCTACGGACGAGAATCTGACCAGCGAGAACTGGGAATACATTCTTGCGGTATGCGACAAAGTCAATGTGTCGCCAGAAAATGGGTGAGAAATATAAGCTTGAAGTTGGTTTGCAGAATTTACAGTAGACTGATTAGCTTAACATAATAGAGCAAAGGAAGCTGTGTCAGCGCTACAAAAGCGGGTCGGACATCGATCGGCAAATGTGCAATTATATGCGTTGACAGTGAGTATTAAGAGGCAGTTCTTTATTGGCAGCCATTGTGTCGCTAACGAGAGTATAGCTCGCAGACTCGTTAGCACAGAATTGTGGTACGAAGGCCCATCGAGAGCTTGCCTCTCGATCATTTACGCAGGCACTCTTGCGGATGGCATCAGATAAGGTTAGCAAACTCTATTAAGTATATATTATTGGAATAAGATGCTAATATCTCGAAAAGAGTGTGCATAACAGCGTGAAGTCACGCCTGATTGAAGTCATGGAAGAACTGGTTAAGGTTTTCCAAGGTGATTCATCCTTCAGTTTGATGTCGGACACACTAGATCAAGTGAAGACAATGAGTAAGATCGGATGTGATACAAATGTTGGGTCAGTTAATTGTTAATAGGTTGTAGACCCTACCATAAAAGCGCCGGAGAAGCCCCGGGAGCCACCCGTCAAACACCAGGAGACTAAGGAGGATGACGAACTGCAGATGGTTCTGGCGTTATCTCTGCAGGAGAGCAAGGCAAAGGAGGAGCGAGACGCAAAGAGCAAGCAAGAGGAGGAGGAAAAGAAGAAGATGAAAGCAAGCAATGGATATGATAGTCTAACTGGAGGGCTTGATCCCAACGCGACCATTTCTCGTGTTCGCGCTCTTTACGATCTCACTACGACAGAACCTGGTGAGCTATCATTCCGGAAAGGCGATGTTATTTTTGTCCTGGAGTCTGTCTATCCAAACTGGTGGAGGGGCTCATTGCGTGGCGAAGTTGGCATCTTCCCTCTCAACTACGTGATACCAATGCCGGACACTAGCCCAGAAGACGCTCGGCAGGAAGCGGATGAAGAAGCGCAGGTGTTTTCCGAAGCTGATAGTATTGACCGCTTGCTCTCGATCCTGTCCAGTCCGAGTGCGTCGGCGTTGGATTCGGACGAGCTTGAGCATGTATATAAGGCATCCATGGCTGTGAAACCTCATCTTATCAAGCTCATTGATCGATATGCCCAACAGAAGGAAGAAATGCTAGATCTCACCCAGCGGTTCACTGCTGCGATGCAGAAATACGAGGGATTTATTGATTCGCATGTCCGGCAGTTCCAACCTCCACAACAACAACGCTATCAACCGCCTCAGCAGTTCCAGTCGTCGTATCATCCGTATGATGGCCAGTATGCATCGAAGTATTAGTGATTTCTCTATTCAGTAATTAATGTGTGTGAGGTGATGTATGATATGAATTTTTGGAGTTTTGGGACTGTAATGGGACAAGGCACACCTTCGAATTTATGCATGTCAAATTAAGTGAAGCCAAAGTATAGAATGCATTTCATGGATGTATATTGGATATTTTCATAAATTAATTATACCGGCCATTGATTGTAGGGCTAGTAAGCAACTCTTAATTCAATGCATCCATCTCGCGCAATTTAGATATGCATTGCAATTTGATATCATTAATTTCAGTAATAAGGCACCAGAAGTCGATATTTCTTGTAAATTAAATCAGTTGCCAGGTTTTTCTCGAAAACCGACATTGTAGGTTTAGCTAACCTACGGGTGAAATGGTCGATTACTTCTTCTGGATGTCCATTAATAAATAACAATAAGTTATATCAGTAACAACTCGCCTATCATATATAATCGATTTAAAAAGTAACAGATAAACTGTAACGGTAACCCGAACCCAGCTCATGCCTGGTTTTCGCTATTGTAACTCCAAATTAAGGCGTCAGAGGGGGGCATTGGGTTTGGGCTTGCAAGTGTACCTTCAAGAGCCTAAGCTTCCAAGAGACGCAATATTGCTGGTTCATTCAGTGAGTCAATAATAGATGTCCTGAGACGTGATTGAATTCTGTTATTCAGTAAACATTATAACTCAGAGACAATATTAAATATATAATATAGGGAGGAGCGTTGTGGCGAAGACGAGTGGGGCTGCGCACGTAAGCTCTGGGAGCCAAATTAAGTGACGCGTAGGCTTGTGGCTGATGGGCGTGTGACGTATATGCTCCTTACTCTCTACTGAACTGCCTGCAGGCACATCGTAAGATCTAACTGTCAACAGTTGCACTCTCAAATATTTTTGCTTCCGTCATCTATATATTTTGCGTTTGCCCGTGGACTATCTACCATCTGTCATCTTCCACGAACGAAAGCCAATACCCATCGATCACTAAATATTTCAAGTGGTGCTAACCTCCGTGCGGCGTCGCCGTTACAATAATCCCCCGCTACTTTAAACTGCGTGAAGCATTGAATTTGTCATCTCTCCAACAATCTGCCGACTTTGCGTACCAGCATCCCTTGCATCAACACACAATGTTTCGCTCTTCTAGTCCGACTTCGATTGAAGAGGCCATCAGTATGTCATCTCTTTATTTGCGAGTCATGTCCGCGACTCTAGTGATCTGTCGGGTTTCTAACTGTCCTTTTCCTACCAGACAAGGCAACCGATGAGAATTTGACCAGTGAAAATTGGGAATATATCCTTGAAGTGTGTGACGAAGTGAACGAATCTCCGGAGGATGGGTATGTCTGCCACAGCCGTGAGCTGGTCTCCGGCTAAGCTGATTCATTTCGAGATGATCGCTAATATCATGGTTCACGTAGATCCAAAGCTGCGGTCACCGTCCTTCAGAAGCGGCTCGCACATCGATCCGCTAATGTACAACTATATACGCTAACTGTACGTTGTCAATTATCAGCTCTTCGCATGCTCGATTTTTCTAACGTCATAGTGTAGCTCGCAAACTCTTTAGCGCAGAACTGCGGCACTAAAATGCATAGAGAGCTCGCGTCGCGTGCCTTCACGCAGACATTGATTCGTATGGCGACAGATAGAGTGCGTGTTTTATATTCTCGGTACCTAATTCGAATTTTATTGCTAATTTTCGCAAATGCAGACTGTGCATGCCACCGTCAAGTCACGGTTGCTAGAAGTTATGGAAGGGCTTGTGAGAGTGTTTAGACATGACCCGTCTCTTGATATTATGGCGGACGCCTTAGTCCAGGTCAAAACGCTTAGTACGTTTCCAACTATTTAGTGGGCGAGCTTTACTGATTAATAGTAGACCCTCGATTACACGCACCAGAAAAACCACAGAAACCTCCGATTCAGCGAATGCAGACATCTGAGGATGAAGAACTCCAAATGGTTCTCGCTCTCTCGCTTCAGGAGAGCAAACAGAAAGAAGAGATAGAGACCAAGCAGCGGCAAGAAGAAGTAGAACGGCAGAACGTGGCAGCATTCAAGGAAGAATCTACCACGGTTAATGACACTGCAGAAAATACTGCACAGGCACCAGCAGCCACAACTGATCCAGCATCGTCGGTCAATCGAGTTCGCGCGCTCTATGACTTGACAACTACTGAGCCTGGCGAGCTTTCGTTCCGTCGTGGTGACGTCATATTTGTTATGGAATCGGTGTATCAGGACTGGTGGAAGGGCTCCCTTCGTGGGCAGGTTGGAATTTTCCCTCTTAATTATGTCACGCCGATCAAGGAGCCAACGCCGGAGGATATTCAGCGTGACGCGGATGAGGAAGCGAAGGTCTTTGCGGAGTCAGCGAACATTGAGCGTCTCCTGGCATTGCTGTCGAGTCAGGATGCTATCGAAAATGTGGACTCCATGGAGATGGAGAATCTGTACAAAACAGCCATGTCTATCCGACCAACCCTTATCAGGCTTATCGACAAATATGCTTTGCGCAAAGAAGAAATGGTCGACTTGAACAATCGATTTACTGCTGCTGCCAACAAATACGAGACATCCGTCAATTCGTATATTCGGGAATACCAGTCACCCAGACTCCCAAATATTTCCGCTCCTGCTCCCTATGCTACCTCATCGCCGGTAGATCTTCTCGCGACATCGGCGATAAGTCCCATTGCTCCGTCGTCGAGCCAGACACCGTTCTCGTCCGCTAGACCGGCACCATATCAAGCACCCACGCCCCACCCACTGGCAGATCAGACTCCCTATGCACCCTTCATCCAGACTTCGCTGCCGCCGACGACTGGTCAGGCTCCGTACTCAACAGTCTCGGGCCAGCAACTTTATTCGCCAACTCCCGATAATAACCCATTTCCATCAACCTCTAATAACATCCCTTATCCCTCGACGACAAATAATAATCCCTATTACCCTAGCGCGTCTTATCCAACAACAAATACAGCTACGACGGCGCCAAACGGATCATCTGCTGCGCCACCTCAAGCGTTCGCCGGGTATCCAGATGTGTCGTCATTCGCATCTCGCCGTTGAAGTCCGTTGACCAAGTATGATCAAAGTCTGTTCTTGGATCAAGTTAGATAGGATGTAATGTCTTTTGGGTAGTAATATTTATTGATTTCCATAATGTCTTCGTTGTTTGCTATTGGCGCGATATATGTCCTCGTTTGAATATGTGTTATTTGATAAACTCCATTTAATACATTGGTTGTTTTAATTTTGTCCGATCGGAAGCATACTCGCATATAATCTCTATCAGGATCGATTTTGCAGTGGAAGTGTAAGTACCTTAATACTACTTTCAGCACATTGTCGCTTTCATAATTACACAGCCGACAAATGGAACGGAGACTTTACAAATATACCCTGATAGCAGTAATATAAAGTACAGATAGGTAAAACAACCGCCCTATATCGCCATATACAATAATGAAATCGTTCACAATTATAAATCCAATAAAAAAAATTTCGCTCGGCATTCTCGCCCCGGGATTTACAAACCAATTTATCTCTGAACCGCAATTCCCATTTGCAACGCCCCTGGGCATGTGGACCCAATTCCCCGGAATGTACCCTGATACCGCTTCCAATCCTTACTCCGATATTTCGCCCGTACTAAACACAACAAGAGTGATAGAGAGCACTTATTAACAAAGTTAACAATACGCCGGAAAACATTGCAATTCCGCTCACAAATGATTGACCGAGTGTGGAGTTAGCAAACAATAAACGAATCAAAAGAAGAAAACGACGACTAGAAGCATTAAATGATGACCCATTCGACGTTCTTTCCTTCTGGAGTAGTCGATACTTCCGCACGGATCATTTCGTCCGCATTGGATATTGAGGTTTCACCCACAACTGTGCCCTCCTGTGGCGCAGTGACATATTGTCCTGGCCATGACTTTGCTGGCTGCGGCGTGGGTGAATGCGAAACATTCTCCTTGGAATCAGTTTCTAAACTAGATAACTCATCTATCTCCTTCGTACTAGCAGTCGACGATGCACTCGGCTTCCGTGCCCACAATCGCGAAACTAATGCTAGGCTTCGAGAATAGTATGATGTGGATATCCCAAGATCTCCTTGTGATTTCTCGGTGGCATCACCCGCACCCGCGGAAGGCTGGGTTACCTCCATATCGATGGCTCCTCCAGAGGCAGTCACAGCGGCAGTAGCAGCGCTTTCAACAAACGTGGCAGCAGCATTGCCAAACATTGTTGCGATCACATCTGTGGAGGGCACACCGGCCGCAGCACCGCCCAAAACTCCGGCGCCTGTAGGTGACGTAACAATATCGACGGACGTCTGATACGCTGCATTGAACAAATTATTTCCAATACTCAAAATTCTGCGATAAGTAGACACTCCCGATATCGTAGACGAAGGTATAGTACCGTTGCCTTCAATTGTCTAAGGAGAATCATTAGCCTCCATTAAATTTCATGTTTCACACGCAACTGCTGGGGCTAAACTCTATTAGGCATAGCTGAACCAACGCAAATGCCGGCTGACCACACAGAAAAACCCTAATACACAGTGACCGCAGCACAGACGCACCGAAGCCCAACTAGCAGCGGGAACGATTGCGTCTGCCCCGACTCTGCTCAGCTAGAGTCCGGGGTAGGCCCATATAGAGGCCAATTACGCGAACCTCAGCCGTGGACTTGTCTTTCATCTCGTTGGCACATCCAGGAACACTGTACGTAGTTTCGCAAATGCCTGGCACAGAGATCATATAGACCTCAGAAAATTAGAGCAAACTTGCTTACCTCGCTCTGCTGAGATCGGACACTTTGCAATCCCGCATCATTAACTTTAACGTCCACGTTCTTGTCGCCAGTAATCATAATCACAATTATGCACTTGATATACTCGATTGATGTATTGAGTAGTTCGAGTCCGCCGGTTTTCGCTTTGTCCTGAGCAGTGCTTACTAGTGTTTCGATTTCTTGCTCGTGGGATGATATTGCAGGCTCAATATAAGTATAATAGACGTAATTAGCGCCCTACAAATGCAATGTGGTTAATATCCGCTACCAAATTACGTTAATAAACATAAAATGTACCTGAGACTGCGGCATTACCAGCCAAAGCATGAATCCGAATCTGGCAAAGTGGTATAGGGGCAACCTCGTATGGCATTAGCGAGATCCTCAATTTGTAGCATGGAAGCAGAGAGACCTCAACTTACCAGACAAATAAAAAGCCGAACCAAGTTTCGACTGCCGTGACGACGCTGACGACAACCCAATACACTAACCACGGAACAAGTGCATCTTGATCCCGCGACTTCAGCGCCTTGTAAGACGCGTATACAGGATATTGAAATGACACACAGGATCTGCTCCGCCCATTCAAAATTAGCATCGTCTTAACACGCACAGCCTGAGAAGCGGGGAAACGGAAAGTATGTGCTAGGTCACACTTACGAGAGGAACTTCAGGAGAAGACCAAACATCTTGAAAATATAATGAACAGTAAGTATGTCTGCAAAGGCAATCAATGCCAAGATTCAGTATGTAAATCTCTACCGTTCAATAATTCAACGATGTGAGGAATGGAGGTCGACCAACGAGCTGACGATGTGTCAGAGATATGTGAGGTACGTTAGTACGGGGAGACTGATTAATCGCGGCGCCGCGAACAACTCCCAACTGTGTAAAGCCATCGAATAAACGCGTTTACAGCTGCAGCTATTACTGTGATTACTTAGTTATGCATTCACGTGATACCCCACTCACGTTATGGCCCATAATAATGAAGCAGCACCCAATCGTCACAATTAATTGCTCGCCAGACTGTGGTCGACGTATCATAGTAGGAAAGATTGATTGTGACATCACCCATATAGATAAAATTTAATGTATAACGTACTTTTGATTTAATCTTATGCGGGTGAAACGTGTTCGGCGGGATCATCAATTGGATTTCGACTATGCGCGCTGGGAGTTTCAACATCGGATTTATCAATTAATTAGTGTTCCAAATTAGGATATCTAGCAGCGAAACTCGTATATAAGTGAGTTGCGGTATCGCAAGGGTGCATTTAAAGGCTAGGCATTACAGATAATCTTAATAGTAGCCTCAATAAAGCATCCTTGTTTAGGCAGCTCTATGTCCTCGCGACTGCAGACGCGTTTGCAAGAGTCGAGTACCTTTTCCTCAGGTCTAACACCTTGACGCCAACACATTCAAGAAACGTAATTATTGAAAACCAAATGAAAGTCCCTTGTCAACTAAGAATATGTACAAATGCAATGCCTATGGGCTATCTATCGTCTACCGTACACCTAAAACGTGCTAAGCTTGTAGGGATACTCCCACGACTGATCCTTGCGTTTCCACAATTTTCTTTTCTTCTTTGTCACGGCATGCTCAACAAATTGCTCCACACATATATCTTTCTTAAATTTTCTAATAAATCGTGGATCCCACAACTCTGAGGCAATTCCCAAATCTTTGCAACAGCGCATTAGAGCATTGCTCTTGCAACCCTCAGTTGCTGTAGAGATGTTGTTCGCGTCAAAGTACTCTTGCTCACCGCGAGCGATACTAACCAATCTAAATAAGTAGTGTTAGTCAATGTATGCCGTTTTCATACGGAGAAGATCCTTACCTGCCGTGACAAACAAGGGCGTACTCCCGAGTAACCAGCTTAGGAGTAATGATGGTCTCTCCCCTAGGAGCAAGCCCCCATCCACCAGGTCCGAAAGCCTTGTTCAAGATCCTTCGATATTTGATTTCCGGCAAATACAAAATACCGTCTAAATTACAAGGAAAGTTAGGCTTCGCTGTCTTGCATATGATAAATCCGCCTAGAGTCAGTGGTTACCTGGCTTGATTTCGACATCGTCTGGATCCACTTCTTTCATCAGAATATCTGCAATCTCTGGAGCAAATGCTTCAACGCTGAGGCCATGATATGACCTCGTCCAATCAACCTTGTCTGGAGACACTTTCTCGTCGAGTATCACTGGCGCATCGTTCAGTTCGAAGCCACCATCGGACAGTGATTCTTCTGTCTCCATGGTTGAATTCAGAGAGTCCTGAAACTTTTTGGGTGTCGTAGATATTCCGCGTCGTTGCGTTACTATCCTCGACATACACCATACAGGAGCGCGTAAACGATATGGTGATCGTAATAAAAGCAACCGCGGTAGTCCAATGCTAGACATCGTATAATCTCTAGACAAGAATACAACGATATATAATACAAGCCAATATTATAAAGCTAAGTCTGTAAGATAGAGAGGAGAATAGATACAATAAAATTTCGTAAACCAATGCATCCATTTCAGGAATTCCAAGGCGTCAGCGACGCGAATTGACCGCGCCAGACAAATTCAGCCACACAGCATCTGCATATATGCCAAAATATACAATTATCAGTTTTGATTATGGCTGCAACTGCGTTCGAATATTGTTCTTCTTTTGCTCCCAGCATTGTTTGAGAGCTGCCATCTACATGTGTCAAGATGTTTAGAATTCAGTCCTCGAATAATTGAAATGACATATGAAATAAATGAAATGTTGTCGATGATGTGTTATATGCACATATCGAGTCTAGCAGTAGAAAACACCAATATTAGTGGTTTGCTTACCTCTTTCGCACACTTTCTCCAGTCTCTGCCATTGTCCGCGTAACAATCCGTCAAACTCATGTTTTCGGCTATTGCAGTATATGTCAGAGTCATCCTAAGGTGTGGTTGAGGCGCGAGATTTACATACAGGCACATCCTGTGTCTTCGATTCTCTTGTCCCTGTAGGGATCCGTCAGCCATTAAAAGCTCATCCTGAGAGAACAAGAACCGCGTTATACCACTCATCCGGTTCATTATCAGCTTCCGATGTTTGTTCTGGAAGATTTCGTATTGGCTTGCCGTTGGTGCTCATTGCTGAATGACAGACTACTGAAAATTCTAAACTGTGAAATTCGTTTTGTTGTAACTCTAGTAGCAATGACAAAATTTAGGAACCTGGGTTGCATGAATATCAAAACTCTCAAATTACTGACGCTAGGTCTGGAGCCGCAACTATTATTTATCCGCGACATATCCACAACAATAATTATAACCTTGTCTATCAGCCAGACCCGCACACAGGTTTAATTCTAGGCCGCTGCAAACCACATAATGCTATTTCAGTATCATAAACGTAATTGGACATAATTCCTGGGACCTCAACTCAGCGTGCCAATTTTCATGTAACCATAATATTCATTAATGACGCCAATCGTGTATACGTAAACTTACAAATAGCGAAATCCAAAGCACACAAATGCAAGCTAAATTCAATACCGATGCAAAAGAAACCCAAAGTGAAAAACAGTCAATACAAGTATATCAAAAACCTAGAGCATAGTTCCAGTTTCTATCGCATCATGAATAAAATTGTAAAAAGGCAGGAAATTAAACTCATAGCCAAAGTTCCTCGCAGCACGTTACGTCCGATGAGTGAAAATGATGCACTGCAGGTTGCACATTGGTAGCCTGTGAAATAATATTAGCAACGGCCATCTAGCAGGCACAGATCAACATACTATTTAATGGCGTGTACGGTTGGGGGGTGTATACTCCAAAAACTAAGTTATTATATGGGGCAAGATATCCAGGACTAGCAACCGCTGAGGGATTCGAACTGGCGTCATAAATGTACAAGGTGTACTCAGCGCTATCAGAAATTAGCTCAATTAATGGTCTTTTTCAGGTCGGTCAACGTACACTAGGAGCGGGATTGAAGCTGTTTCCTGATAGCCGCTTGTATTCCAAACTACCTGCGTATCTTTCACCGTAAGATTTTCGGCGATAGGATAGTAGTACTTGTTGATACTGCAGTAAGCTTCAACATTGACGGCCGAAGGAGTAACACTAAGAGATGTGTAATTCCATGAGAACGTGGCATATTCTCCAACTTTAATATAAGTCTCTGAGGCGGTAATGGCTGGTGTGATCATAGAAACGCCTCCCGGTGGTGATCGCGGATCAACTGAAATGCTAGAAGAAACAGTTGAGGCACTCGCAGTCATAGTCGCAGTGCTAGTTATGGATGAACGAGATGACGACGCTGTTTTCGTTGAGGACGACACTGCAGAGTTACTTGAAACCGCCGGAAGTTGAGGACCTGCTAAATTATTAGCATTAGCTAGGACAAGATTACAAGAAATGAAGACATGCCATTTCTTGCCGCGAGATCGTGAAGCCGAAGCGGGCTCTCAGAATAAGCTGCGGACAACACTAGGCAGCAGAGAAATATTATTATAGTTAATTTCATGGATGTAGTATATAATTATCTATCAGAAATCTTATGAGATTGTCGAATGAATTCAGTGGATACCTATGAGAGTAAAAGGAGATATCATTGGAGAGTCACTGGAAATCTCCAAACAAATTGGATCCCAAAATAATATCGCCAAATCACGAGTAAACAGCACTAGTGCCAAACAGGGATTAGCGCAGAAAACCAAACTAAGCTTCACTAGCTTAAAATAGGTAGGTTTAGCAATGATAGAAAATATTAGCTATGGTGCGGCTGTCAATTCACGCCGCAGTTAAAAATAGCAGACAGACAGGTGGGTAGCGATCGCCCCATAAAGTGAGGCTAATTGTATCTTTTAAGTGCCCTATTAAGCTTTCTGCTCTTAGTATTCCCACGCCGACTGAGCAGGTAGTATATATGAACACATATGCGGACGAATAGAGTCTACGAAGTTGCTCAGAGTACTGAGATTGGACCGACGAAGAACGGCATAATTCGGTAATAGTCTATTTTTGAGATATACAGAGTGAGTGATTTCTTCACAGCATTATAACATCAGAGATTGTGTATCATGTATATGGTTCCGTGCCGTCTATTACTTGGTTAACCGGCTGCGATTATATTTCTTATGCATATGTGCTCGAAAGTTTGATATTCCATGCATCTATCCGATTCAGAAGGCAACTTTATTACATTCAAAGATGAATCTAACGATATCAAATCTACCTCTAAAACAGTATATATCAAGAACGTTTAGCAAAGTTAAGCCTCCTCCATAAAACCGTTATCATAGAACGTCTAGCAAAGTTAAGCCCCTTCCGTTGTCTTCTCAACATGTTCTGGCTTCATAGCAGGGAACAGAAGGACTTCCCTGATAGAGTGAGAGTTCGTCAAGAACATAGTTAAGCGATCAATGCCTGCACCCCAGCCACCTGTTGGCGGGAGGCCGTACTCTAAAGCTGTGCAGAATGTCTCGTCAATCAATTGAGCCTCATCATCACCTTGATCCTTCTGATGGGCCTGTTCCTCAAATCGCGCGCGCTGGTCAAAGGGATCGTTCAACTCAGTGTAAGCATTCGCGACCTCCTTAGTGGCCACAAACAACTCAAATCGCTCGCAAATGCCAGGAATAGACCTGTGGTACTTCGCAAGCGGTGACATCAGCTGCGGGTGACCGGTAATGAAAGTGGGATTGATGCAAGACACCTCGATGTATTCACCGACAAGTTTGTCCAGCATACGAGCATTCGTCAATGGAGGACTACAAACAATGTTGTGTTTATCCAAAAGACCCTTAAGGAATTCACCAGTTTCAAAAGTTTGTAACTGATCTCCAGGAGGGAACTTGACATTCAACTTCTCCTCCAACGTGCCAATCATATCCAAGCGCTTCCATGGCCGACTGAAGTCGATTTCCAAGGTCTCACCCTCATCTGGACCAGAAGGTTGATACTTAATCTTGTAGTCACCAGTGATTTCCTTAACCATCTCGGAAAAGAGAATCTCAGTTGTCTCCATGAGATCATAAAAATCTGCGTAGGCTTCGTAAAATTCACAAGTAGTGAATTCGGGATTGTGTGTTAAGTCAATACCCTCATTTCGGAACTGTCGACCTATTTCGTAGACTCTCTCAAGACCTCCAACAACGAGCATCTTTAAATAAAGCTCAGGAGCAACGCGCATGAAGAGGTCCATGTTGAGTTCATTGTGGTGAGTGACGAACGGCTTAGCTGTGGCGCCACCAGCAATCATGTTCATCATAGGCGTCTCAACTTCGATGAAGCCCCGACTGTCAAAAAACTTGCGCATATATGTCACGATCTTGGATCGAATAATAAATTTGTCGCGCGTGGTGTTGTTCATGATAAGATCAAGATATCGCTGTCTGAAGCGTGTCTCATGGTCCTTGAAACCATAGCGGTCAGTAGGTAGCATGTGCAGGGACGGCGATAGGAGGACGACCTCCCTGGCGAAGACAGAGACGGTACCCTCGCCACCTCGCTGAGGCTGAGTTCGTCCAGGATAGCCCTTGACACCAATAATGTCGCCTCTGCTCAGGTGCTCGTGCATGGCTGCGAAGTCACCGGTAGCATCTTGAGCTTGACACACAATTTGAATGGATTGACCTTCGGCATGGAGATCGTAAAATTTCAACTTCGATCCCGACTCGCGCTTAACATGAATACGACCAGCAATAGAGAGCTCAACATCGGGAAGCGTTTCACCCCGAGTGAGTATTGAATACTTGGAAATAAACTCATTGAATTTTGTTGAAACGTGGAACTTGTGGGGATAGGGATCAGGATTATGACTCTTGCGTAGAGCCTCGATCTCCCGGCTCCTCAATTTGAAATATTGCTAAAGACAGCTTGAGCATACTGAACAAGTAAACCATAGTCCAGAATAGTAACAGCAACTCACATTGGGGGTTAACTCCTCTTCCTCATCCTTGGGCTTGCCCGCTGGCTTTTTCTCCGCCGCTGTAGCGGCCTTCTCCTTCTGCAGTGGCTATTAATCATCCACTTCGAGATGTGGAACTCCCATGGCAACACGCACCTTTTTGGCTTCCAAAGCACGCTGCTTCTGACGTTTCTTGAGCTCAGTCTTGGACACTTGTTCGCCAGTAACCTCATCAAGGTACGTCTTAGCTAACTGATCAGCAGCAGCAGAGACGGCATCAGTTGGGGCTGATTCGGAAGGCATGTTCTGGTAGATTATACAGTTCAGTAAAATGCAGTTTATCTATAATGGCGACTGAAAATTGCCGTCGTGTTATATCTGATATGTCAACAAGGACTGGTAACCCTAACTGACAAAAGCGAAAAAAATTTTAGATGTGACTAATCTTAAACGCCTTACCCTAAACCGAAGCAAACTTCCTCTTTGAGGTTTTAGTCAAATCCTGTATTCCTAATAAAAATTGTGTACAGAGCAATGACAATGACAACGCAACAAATGCAGAACAAACCAGAACGCCTAAAAAAGAATTCTAAACAGACCCCCTATTACATGCCTATTCTTCACAAAATCTTACTGACGAGACCCATATTTCTCAAGTGCTCTCTTCTCGCGAAGCTGAGCAAGAATAGAGCTAGATCTCACATCAGAGCTCCGGGTGGGAGACTGACTTCCTGGACGAACACTTTCCTCACGAGAAGCGCTTGATCCAGAAGTTGGCCGCGAACCAGTCCTCGACGATTGAGGTGGTCGGTACTGCAAAAGCTGTCTACCGGCAGTTCCAAATCTACCTGTCCAAGTAGGAGTGCCCACGTCCGCTACTCGTGTAGCACGCCGAGATTCACGTAATGCCCTGGCAGCATCGGAGGCAATCCGGGAAGCCTCGCGCTCTACCAACACAGCATCCGGCCTCGATGCATTCATTATTTCATCGTGTTCCAAAGTACTGTGTACTCCGGATCTAGCAAATAAACTCTCCATAATCCCATCTTCACCGTCTTCATTATTATCCGCAGTTTGTTCGGCTTCTTTTTCTTCATCGTATACTCCACGACTTATCCGAATGTTAGAGACGTAAAGCTGCAATGTGTATAATCGAACTTACTAGTTTTCCATACCGGCAACACCTGTCAAATTTCCTACCATTTCTGTTTCCCTTTTCTTCTTTCTCTTCGTTGAAGTTTCAGATGCCGAATTAATCTGAACTTCTGCTCCGGAAAACAACGTCCCCGTTTCCGTGCCGGTAGCATCAGACTCCCCTAATGTGAACAGGTCATGCAAGTCGTTATTCTTAAAAAATCGACGCTGTTTCGGATCTTTCAGGATTTTATTTGTCAAAAACTGCTTGAAAATCTGACGATGATATATCTTCTCCTCTATTGTTCCAGATGTCATCAGACGGTAAATTGCTACCTCTTTCTGCTGTCCTAGTCTCCATGCTCTCTCACGAGCTTGGACATCTGTGGACGGATTCTGGGAGCTGTATTAGCCAAGCACAACAAAACAACACAATGGCCCTTACCCAGTCCGGATCAAATATAATCACACGGTCTGCACCAGTAAGATTGACTCCGAGACCGCCGACTCGAGTGGTCAGCAAGAAGAGATCAATTTCAGTACTATTGTTGAATTCATCAACAAGCTCTTGACGTGAACCGATTGGCGTAGATCCATCCATACGACGGTATTCCACGTTACCCAGCGACCTGACAAAGATTTCAAGGATATCCAGCATTTGACGAGTTTGGCAGAATAAGAGACACCGATGCTTCTGCTTTTTCCACAGCAAAACCAGTGATTTCACAACTTGCATCTTGCCCGATTTAATGGGAGACCCATATTTGTAGCCCTCTTTCTTCGCTAAAATTTCGCGGGCGACCAAGTCAGGATGATTGCAAATCTTTCGAAGAACGTCGACTCCAAAAAGTACCTGTCGCTTTCTCGCCATAATACTCTGCATTTCGCCAGACTTCAGAAATTCGACATACGAGTCGCGCTGCGGTTTGGTGAGCTTGCAGAATAATACCTGTTCTGTTTTCTTAGGTAAGTCTGCGGCGACATCAATTTTCATACGTCTCAGAAGGTAAGGACTAATTAAGTCTCGAAGAACGCATGCACACTTATATGCAGTCTGAACTTGAACGTTCGTCGCATTCGCATATCCACCGATATTAATAGGAACGGCGAACTGTTGCTGAAAGACGGGAAGCGTCTAGCCTCGTCAGAATATATCCTGCTTAAGTTAAATTTCACATACCCCTAGTCTGCCCGGACTAACAAAATCAAATAAGCTCCATAGCTCGGTAAGATTATTTTGTAGCGGTGTACCAGACAAAATAATGCGATGAGGTGTCTGTATAAAGAATTAGAGTTTCGGTAACATCAAAAGAACGGAGCGGATCTTTGGTGACTACCTTCACCTGTTTGCATGTCAAAGAGATATCTGAGTCAGGATTTCTGATCTTATGTCCTTCATCAAGAACAGAATAGCCCCATTGTTTAGGCAATATCGCATCCCTGTATATTTGCATGCCGACATAGGTTGTGATTAGAACATGTCCTGCCATGAGGAATTAGTTTCTGAACCTCGTTTATGTCTGGACGATTAACACGGAGAATACCTTTAACGACAATTTTATCAACAAGGGCCTTTACTATCTTTGTCGATTTCGAATCGATTCGCTTGCTGTATTTTTTGCTTATTGCCCGGTCTAATTCATCTGCATCCTCCGTTTCGCCGAACATGCCGCTACCACTAGAGTGAAGAATGACTGCACGCAACGGAGGCCACCAACGGTGAAACTCTTTAACCCATTGCTTCATCACAGTAGCTGGACAGACAACAAGCACTGGCTTGTCGAGCTTACCACTATAGTGCAAGCCGGCAATAAACGAAATGATTTGAATAGTTTTGCCCAATCCCTGTCGATGCGTTAGCATTCAGCCGTTATGACAGAGATATTTAGACAGAACTCACCATCTCGTCACCAATAATTCCACCAGTGCGCTGGGAATATAATTCCCAAAGCCACTGAACACATGTTTTCTGATAATCAAAAAGGCTCGGATGTATGTCACCTGGAAGACGATATCCACCGTCAAATACCAAGTCGCCATTCTTCGGATGATTTCTGTGCCATTCCTCCGTATCTGAGCTTGGTTCGCCATTGGATTCAGCCTTTATTGCCAAGGTGCGTCTTCGGAATGCTTGTCGCTTTTCGATCCATCGTTTTAGACGATCTCTGTAAAACTTTTCGTCCCCGTCATCTAGATCCGGTAGCTGTTCCCTTAAGACCTTGGATTTCTTTTTTTTGGTCCTGGCACTCGAGTCATCGTAATCATCGTCATCCATTTCTATCGGAAATTCGCCGTCCGCTAGGTCTGCCGATATATCTGACTCCGAAGGGGAAAATTCGGAATCTGATTTCTCGTTTTCTCTAAATTCGTCATCTGAGCTGATATGTCTTTTCTTGAGTTTTGATTTTCGGGCCATCGTGATAGCACGCCTCTTGCTTCGTGACTCTGCCGCGACCTGTTTAGTTAATGCCTCTTCATCGTTTAAACCTTCGACAATTTCGCCTTCGTCCTCCTCAGAAGTATCCAACTCCAGTCCTGGTAATCGCAGCTTCTGATGCGACATATTGCCACCATCTCTGCGGGACGTCGACTGCGTAATAGCTGCAATATTATCATTATCTTCATGCCCAGCCTGCCGCTCTAATCCAAACATGTTCGAAAAAGGGGTGATCTTCCCGGTCCGGATAAGAAACTCGCGCTCTGATTCATTTGGAAGCCTCTGCGAGCTGTCTGTAACGCCATTCATCGCCTGCCCTCTTCGTTCCCGTTCAGCTATGCGTTCACGTATATCCACAATATCTTGCTCTATTGGTGCTAAATCAACGATTCGCTAAATTGAAAGTTAGATCCTCATGTACGGGTGCATTGTATTGCCTTTGCCACATACTATATTTTCAATCTCATCAATAATATTTGCTCTACTGCTGATAGTACAATTCCTGTCAGACAACCTCTCCTCAAGCCGTGCCATTCGGTCCACGTATTTACTGGAGCTATCAGCCATAAATCGCTTTGAACTATACTTTTCAAACATACGCCTTTTGAGCTAGAGACTTGTCCAGACGGCGTTGGTCAAGCTCGGATTCGCGTTGGTTGATAGCACGATCCGCCTATTCTCAAAACGTAAGAATTGCATGCCCCGTTTAGATGCAGTCGGGTAGTGCGTAGAACAGAGACTCACCTGTGCGGCGACATTTCGTTCTAAATCATCTTGCTCCATGGTGGTAACACCCAGGCTATCCAGGGTCTCAAAATTATTTCCGTCTGTCGAACTTGAAGATCCGGCGATAAATGGCGATGCCCGGATCTCATTCCGACTGACTGAAATTGCCGTGCCGAAGTCATCCGTAACTTCGGCATCTCGAGAAGCTACCATGTCCATCCGCGGGGAGTTAGCTTCGTAAGCTATATGTTCTTCCATGCTGGTCTTGCTGAGGCACGACAATCTTCTCTTGTGAGTTCCGGCGACTTGGCCCAAGGGAGGGTGCTGAATTGGGAGCATCCATGGGCAAACCTTAGTCATCGCGAAACTTTAAAAAAAGCATTCTCATCACCGTCCGACTGTCACGTTTGGGCAGGGGATCTTGTTTGCGATGTAAACTACGATCGTGCAAATCAGATTATTTTAATGCCACACACAATTGCAAAGAATGCCAGTACTACAGTTGGATCGGTATAATTACAATTTTACAACATGTCCACTTCAGGCGGACGGCGATTACCGTGGGAAATTGACAATGCCGAAAGCTCGAAGTCGACCGCAAAGACCAAAACCAGGGCGCCAAGATCCCGCAGGCAAAAGAATGCTGCAGATGCGACGCCGCCGAGAAAACAGAAAAGACAGATGGCAGCAAGTTCTAGTGATGATGAATCTCAGGAGCAGCATCTGGACCAAGATCAATCAGTGGCCGCCCACCGCGATATCAGGGATTCCAACGATATCAAGAACGCCAGCTATGGCAATGATATTGATAACAGTGCAATAGCGCAATCCTCCGAATATGAGGAGGAAAATTTATTAGACACCGACTCAGCATGCTGGATGGAGATGGAACGGGGAGATGAGAAGTACCGGATGGTAGAAGATGAGTTTTTTGATGTTGCCAGAGAATACGCTGCATCCCTTCATGCAGCCGAGCTAGCGGATCTGAAATCTCAAGCTTCTCGTCCAGCTTCATCTCATCAGCCATACGAAACGCCTTTCACCCCCTCCTCCAAATCTACCCTTCTACTTCCAAGTGACTTCGGAGCAGATAAGGCCTCAAAGCTGGCACTTCTCATGACGAGCCCTATAAAACAACCTGCTGATTTGGATGCCAATTTGAAGTCGCCAACTACAATCCGACGCAGGCCCGCAACATACCAATCGAATTCCACATCGGACGCGATGAAGAAACAAGACGAGGAAGAAGGAGATATTATTGACCAGCTACTTCGAGATTCATCGGCACTACCGATTACCAGAAAGAATAGCCACGAGAGGATATACAGTGGTGGTCGTCGACTGTCGTCAACTTTGAATGGGAAGTCTGTTAAGATGAGGTCCAGCATGCTTGAAAGACCGTTTCCCCAAATCATCGAAGACTTCCAGATGACACTGCCTGAGATGCCGAAGACGAACGTGAAACAAGAATCGACTATCTCTGAGCGGAGTGGATTGTTGCCCATGGGGACTACTACTAAAGAGGAGAGGAAGGAATCGAGTGAGAAAGGCATTACTTTGAGCGAACGAGTGGCGCTTAGAAGAGCAAATATGCTAAGGGGCAGCGAGGAGCCAGATTTCATAACTGAATTTTTACAATCAGAGCCGGTTTGCTCGACGCGGAGGAATGCCAGCAGAACTAAGACGTAACTGAAAATCCAACTCTCAAGAACACTTCTAGCGCACTCTGGCAGACATTTTATACTATGGGAGGGCATCCTGAAATACTATCCTCTGTGAAGTGAATTCCACGCGAGCGATTTTTTTTGTGTGACTGCAATAGTATCGAGTAGTAAGACGTCCAATGCGCTCCGGCGTGCTTGAAAGTTCCCAGCGTCTACAATCGATTGAATAACTGGCGAATAAGGTTAGTTAGGACCCTCTGTTCAATTACTATATTCTAGATTAACACAAATAAGGCAAAAGTTTGGTAGTTGGCAATCTGCTGCAAGATGTTATACATCTGCAAATGGCGGTTTGCAGGGTTTGGGTATTTTGGTGGTAGAGTAAGTGGTCAAGTTGACATGTGCGGAAAGTACAACCGGTTATCAGCGGTTGCTGGAGCAACGGTTATCAGCGGTAATACGCGGTAACTTATCGGCTCGGATGCCAATATGGATTCACCAACAGTCGAATGCCCATTACTACTAAGCTATCAGCCTTCCTGCAAAACCCATTAGGGTCACCGTTCGTCTCATTGATTTTCTGCTATTGTATTTCGAAGATACGATCATGGACTCCTTGCGACGTACGGAGTCTAGGCAACTCTGCATGCCGGAATCTCCGTCGTCCTATGAAAAGTCTATACGGTACTCCTCAGAGGACTGTGAGAAGAAGGAGAATGGTTCATACGAGTCGTCAGTCGTCACATTTCCCCCAGAAGAGGGGACACACGCCACGGATGAGAGCTCTTCTGAGATACTAATCATACCCGATGGTGGTTTGGAGGCGTGGACAACAGTGATGGGTGCTTTTTTTGGTTTATTTGGCGCATTCGGATGGATCAATGCTATGGGAATTTTTCAAAAATATTATGAGACACATCAGTTTTCAACGCTATCGGAGTCCACTATATCTTGGATCTCCTCGTTACAGATATTTTTTCTGTTATTTTCCGGACTGGTATGCCTTAGTGACAGTCATATGGCATCAGGTTACTGACCTGATGCTAAGTTTATTGGCCATCTTTTTGACTGCTTTGGTCCACGCCGTTTGATATTCTTTGGAACATTCTTGCAAGTCTTCGGTATTATGATGACCTCGATTAGCAAGACCTATTTTCAGACACTTATGTAAGTTTATTTTATTACTCTACGATCGCTGACTGACAGCATTTTACAGCTGCCAGGCAATCGTTGCGCCTATTGGTTCGGCATTCACCTTTCACGCGTGCCTGTCGTCTACGTCAACGTGGTTTCGTCGTAAACGAGCCTTGGTCCTCGGTATCGTCATCAGTGGTTCCAGTGTTGGAGGACTTGTCTTTCCCATTGTCATTCGGCACTTCTCAAATCATACTACATATGGCTGGACAATGCGTTTTTGCGGTTTCATTATTCTCTCACTCCTACTTATTGCTAATGTGGCAGTGAAGTCTAACAACATGCCAAGTGGATGGACCCCATTGAGTTGGTCGACCATATGCAGAACCTTCAACAATTTCAACTTTGTTATTCTGACCATTGGATCATTTTTTGTATTCTTGGCTATCTTTTCGCCATTCGCATATGTGGTATCTGACGCGACTTTTCATGGAATTGATTCTACAGTGGCGAATTATTTTGTGTCCATACTCAATGGCTCCAGTATATTTGGACGTATTATTCCAGGACTTCTCGCAGACAAGTTTGGTCGATACAATATGTATCTTGTTGGCATTTTCTTTTCGGGAATATTGAACTTGGCTTTATGGATTCCGGCACAATCTTTGGCAGCGATATCTACGTATGCTGCTCTGTACGGTTTCTTTGCTGGGACGGTTGTAACACTGATGCCTTCTTGCTGCAGCCAGATCAGCGACATCAACCAGATTGGAACGCGTGTGGGCACGATGTTTGGAGTCATTGGTTTCGCCTGTCTCTCTGGGATTCCGCTAAGTGGCGCGATCATCCAGGACGGGAGTCGGCAAATGCAGTGGACGACCATGAAACTTTTCTGTGGAATAATGATGCTGTGCGGAGGCGTTATTGTTGTATTTGCACGCCTGAAGTTGGCTCAGATGAAGGTATTTGTGAAGTTGTAAGGAACTTGTGAAGTATGAACAACGGCATATATAAAGTAGTTGTCGATAAATCGCTTGTTATGAATTTTTGTCTCATATGGTTTGCTTATTTTGATGATAAAAGGTCAATAAAGTAGACAGTTGATGTGCTTTGATGTATCGACGGCGGGCAAAGAATGGCAAGAATAGGATATGAATATCATTAGCTAACAATTATTGAATACTATCCGGTGATACGTGCTCATCTAGATTCACTTGCGACAAACCTGTCCTTTGATGTTATTGGTAAATCTCTGGTTCAGAAGACTGCATACCTAATTGGGTTTTGTAGATACATCTTCAGCAGTGATCTAAGTGCTGGCGAACTAAGATTATAATGAACGACTATATCTTACAGTTACGATCTGTTCTATTTGTACAGATCTGCTCGTTACGCATCACGATGCTTCAGTGGGTACAAAATGCAATTAATGCATGACCTGAAACCCTCGTTCTATGGAGACATTCTGCAGTAATTTCATCATTTAGAATATTGCGGGCTAGAATAAAAGTTATGGGTTGCAGAGCGGTTTAGGGTTGTTTGGCAAGGATACCTCCGAACTGTTTAACACCACAGCCATTGACTATTTCAAACCAACCATAGACATATCACCGACAGTAGTGTAGTTCCTCGACCCACTTTTGTTTCGGTGAACTTAATATACTTCAGCCACCTTGCTGTTGCGAAATTACAAGGTATACCCGGTCGCGGTACGACCGATGGCGACCTTGGCATCAGCTCTACTGGTGTCCGCTGCAGAGCAGGATTCTAGCACTCCTCCGACAATGACGATTGCTCATACGAAGACGGATATAGGAAATGGCCAAGCACATGCAAGTCTAGATACAGATGAGATACAGCAACAGACTATATCCCCCCGTCCCTCCTTTGCTAGCCATGTTCGACTATACGACAGTGGCGGGTTTCGAGTGCGCAGGCAGATTCTTGATTCTCGACAGTCGACTTTAGCGGACATACTGGGAGAAACCACAGGCGCAGCTGAAAATGAGTCATTCAAAATTGTCACGATTCACGATGAAGTTGCACAAGGTGCAAAGTATGTGGTGGCAGGCGGACTGAGAAAAGTGCCGCCATATTATTTCACCTACTTGACTTACTGCAAGGAGCGCTGGAGGGATCGCAACATTTTGGACGTATTTGTGACTGAATTCCGAGATAGGGACGAAGAATACTACGTACGTCTCGAGTGCGCCTCGTTTGTAAGGGAAAGATTGCTGATATCAATGACCAGAAACATGCGCTGGCATCAGGATTGGTCACAGTCAACAGCAAATTAGCCGGTCTTGATACCATAGTACGAAACGGTGATCGAATAAGTCATCGAATTCATAGGCATGAGCCTCCGGTGCCTGCAAAGTCAATTGAAATTGTGTTTCAAGATGAAGATATTATTGCTATTGACAAGCCTTCCGGAATTCCTGTACATCCGACCGGTAGATATCGATTTAACACTATAACCGAGATCATGAAACACGAGTTGGAGTTATTTGTGCATCGTATGTAGTGTCTGTCCTGTATTAAGTATTATGGCGCTGATTAATTTACGCAGCATGCCACAGGCTAGATCGATTGACATCTGGAATCATGTTCATGGCTCGGACGGCCAAGGCCGCTCAACTTATGGGTGCCCGACTTCGCGAGAGAACTGTTTTCAAGGAGTATGTGGCTCGTGTAATAGGGGAGTTTCCAGAACAAGAAATCTCATGTGACATGCCTGTCGTCACTGTCCATCCCAAGCTTGGGTTGAATAGGGTGAAAATGGATGGGAAGCCGGCCGCGACTATATTTAACCGACTATCTTATAACGGGAAAACCAGTGTTGTTCGGTGTAAGCAGCCTATCGTGTCGACCATAGGATGATGCAAAAGTCAAGCTAACCTGATTCTTAGGTCGCCCTCTAACAGGACGCACCCATCAGATTCGAGTGCATCTCCAATATCTCGGTCATCCGATTGCCAATGACCCTATATACGCCAATCGTCGCGTCTTTGGACCAGATCTGGGAAAAGGTGGATCTGGCGATGACGACGATATTGTCGTGAGACTGGCACGCATGGGCAAGTACGAACAAGCACAAAGCGTTGCGTACGAAGAGATCATACAGCACAGTAAGAAAGCTCAGGGTGAGAAACTTTCCGGCGAGAAGTGTGAAATTTGCGACACGGAATTATACTCTGACCCTGGCCTGAATGATTTGGAGTTATGGCTGCATGCACAGAAGTATGTACTGCAAATAATGTTCGTATGAAACTCTGGTGCTAACAGAACCCAATTTAGATATGGATCGAAAATTGAAGGATGGGAATATCAGACAAACTTGCCCGACTGGGCGCAACAAAATTTCGGCATGTAGAGGTTGGAAAAGTTAGTGTCTGTAATATAAAATGCATCGGTTATATAAAACAATACTGTATTATAGACAATGACAATAGTATAGGTCAATCCAATGCTAATGTCGCAACGAAAAGTAAAAGTTGGTATAACCAAAAACATATAAGTTGACACATCATGCCATATTACTTTGCCGATTTTTTACCCCGTGAAGAAGTTGCCTTACCCTTCGCCTGCTTAGCAGCCGCCTTGGGCTTTTGTATGTATTTATCCTTGGCAAGATCATCAATTGACTCTTCCTCTTCATCCTTGCCATTCTCTGGCTCATCTTCCGCGTCATCACCAATAACGTCATCCAATGCCTCCTCGATATCGGGAATTTCTTTCTTCGCCCTTTCCTTCTTAGGATCACCGATTGCACTGGCTCTAATGAACGGAACAGGATGGTCCATGGCATTATATTTTCTTGTAAACGCTGTCTTTGTCGCCGTTGGGATTTTCTTCCATAACTCTTCCCCGTTCTGAGGGCCCACCCCCAGTTCCAGTATGGCGTCAAAATCTTCTTTAGTCATATAATAGCTATCCATGAAGTCAATAAGTTGTGAAACACCTTCAACTCCGTTGGTCGCAATAGGAGTATAAAGATGATCGAAGAACGCGCTCATGTACTGAAGTCGGACTTCAAAACGATCGCCAGATATTCGAAGACGAGCATGAGATTGAATTTCCTGAAGATAACGCATAAGCTTGTTTCCTTTAGAAAATTGGCCTAACCAGCTCGTGAACTGATAACGTTCGCCGCCAGCTCCTGCACCGCTGGCGTATGCGGCTGGCCGAACTGTCGAAAGTATACCATGGAGAGGCATCAAACTCCACTGCTGCTGAGAGCCGTGAATCATTCTGTCGCAAAGGTCGCCATCTGATATCGATGACGCCGCCTTGTCTAGAAGTTCCACACACTTCAAATTGTATTCGGCACCTGGAGTATAACTCCGAGCCAGCTGTGGCCTTGTGCGCAAATAATTCTCTTGAATCATTAAAGGCGTAAAGTCATGATCGTTAAAGTACAATTCAAGCTTGTCATTTAATGTACTTTTACTATTGGCTGAGAATAATGATCCACCAAGAAGCTGCGCGGCGATATCAAAAGGCTTCATGACAACGTGCTTTTCCCAAGCTTTGGACATGGCTTTCCCCTGATCAAAGTCCATCTCCGTCCCAGATACTCGAAAAGTTGATAGCAAGTTGATAATTTGCCGAATATCAGAGTGAGAGCCCTGCACAAGCTGATCTATAACCGGCGTAGGAATTTTCATGCCTTCTCTATACGCAATTGATAGAATACGAGATCGAATTGCCGCAGCATCTGGCCGTCTGAATGCTAACGTAAATGTAACTTTATCGAACGGTCGCATCTTGGGCAAACTGTAATCGTTACAAATCAAAATCACGGGTGTCTATCAAATTATTAGTAGCTATAATCACATTTGCCGCTTGTCTCAACGTACATGTGTGGTCTTGCAGACTGTCACCATCTGGCCGACACCGCCCCTATCGCCAGCCGACATACCGTCCACTTCATCCATAATAAGCACAATTTTTTTCTTTGAGGCTTCCACATCGCTATTCTTAGTGCCAAAGTAACCTCTAAGTGAAGTATTGTCTAAGACACCACTAAACGTTTCCTAAATAATAACCAATCAGAAACCTCAGTCATAGCGAATACAACATAGACGAACATACAGCGACGACATTCTTACTTCTAGCGTCACTGGCATTGGTTTCGATGATATCATAGCCCGCTGATTTTGCGACGAGATGAGCAGCCGTAGTCTTACCAATACCAGGAGGCCCAGTTATTATGACCGCTCTATATAGACCACTTCCATCTGGCCCTGGTTTCTTAAACCCAGATTTTAGATTACTGTCCCACTTTGAAAGCCAATCTTGTAGTTTAGCAACCAGACCCTTATTCCCACAAATATCTTTCAAACTGGTAGGTGCATATTTATCAGTCCATAACAATGTTCTTACTGGAGTTCCGTTGGCACCTCCAGATGTGGATGACGATGGTTTCAGTTCGGGAACACCCATAGACTTGGCCATTTCTTTAATTTTCGTTTCTTCTGCAGCAACCTTCGCCGCCGCCGCTTTACCAGCTGCCGTTGATCCACCATTTGCCGGCAGCTCGCGGATCATCTTGTACAGACCCTCCTCATCTATTGTAGGAATATTAAGCTTCTTTATTGTTTCCAACTTCTTGGCACCGGCTTCCTGGCCCAGGACTATATACGACGTGTTTCTGGAAGGCGCACTCGTGACCCGCCTATCGAATAGTTAAAATGAGCATGCATGGATAATCATCATACATACCCTCCGTATCTCTTAACCAAATCAACGCCTTCATCCCTGGGCAGCGTGTTTAAGATTCCGGTAAAGACGAACGTCAAACCAGCAAGACAGTTTTCCTGTCCTACAGGCAGCTCGACCTGGCCACCAGGGGGTTGATTGACTGCCGCCTGACGTGCTTTATATTCCTGGTAATTGAATCTGAGTAGTGTTAGCACTTGTAATTTTATCGACGTAAATCGGCGCCATTCGTACTTCTTCATATCTCCAGTTGTGGGTGGAAGTTCAATCTTTGGAACATTATCCAATATTCTTCGCGTATCATCATTGCTTGTGGAGTCTTTTGCTGTTGTCCCTGCAATCTTTGATTTCTTCGAAGATGAACTAGCGGCCGGATTGGAATTGCCGTCAGCCTCAGCCGCCGCTACTCGCTTATTGCTAGCTGACTTTGATGGACTGGGGGCGGATTTGGGTCGGGACTGACTTTCGCTTTGTGATTGGCTCATGGCAATGTCGAGTTCATCGTCATCCACACTGAGAGATCCATATTCTGAGTCATCATCGTCTTTCTTTTTCATATTTGATGCCGCAGCTGTCTTCCGTGGTGGTGGTCTTCTTGACTTAGAGGAGGATGTCGATGTTGCCGACCGTTTGATGTCGTTTGCTTGTGATGAGCCAAAATATGACGACACTTCTATTCCTTCGTCGTCATTGCCGTTGCCTTTGGCGTGCTTTGCCCGCTTCGAGGGCGACGTCCTAGCAGGTATTAGCCGAAGCATAGATTGTGGCTATACTAGACACACCTAGGTTCCTTTGACGTTCGCTTCCGCGACCTATACAACGATCAGTAATCAAGAAACAGGGGAATTTATAATTGGCCCAAGGTCAAAAAACATACTTCGTGGAGACAACTTCTACATCACTGCTGTCATCGATGAAGTCATCGTCCGACTCTGAAATCAATCAGTGTTACTTCTGCAGTCGCAGATAACCTATCTGGCTTACTACTTGACTTCTTCTGAGTTGGTTTCAAATGCCTTGCTTCATTGGCAGAAGACTTCGATGGTGATAAAGTGCTCTTCGTGGATTTCTACTTACGCTAATAAGTATAAATGAGCCCAAAACGTTGCCGGATAATACCTGCGGGGAGCTACTAGGTGGTTGGCTACTACCACCGAAAAACTTGCGGATATCCATTTGCCTTGACGCTGGCCTTCCTGCAATCCAAGTCCAATATATGTAACTGCTGTTGTTCCGATGAATTCACTGTCGATAACAGCGGAATACAATCTCCTTAATGTTTGAAGCTAAGTAAAACTTAGTACTGATCCTTCCAATGCTGATAATACAACGCTCCACCGATTGTCCAAAGTAGTCTAACTAATGAGAAATTGATACGAAAGAGCTATGACGACTGCTGCACCAGTGACAGCGAATATGATCATCATTGGGGCCCGCATGAACTGTATGTAGCAACGACGCGTCTTCAACGACGCGAACAAAGGCGGGTAACGCAAGAACAACAACTCTCGAGAGAAGTCTTTATAATGTTTAAGTAGGAGTCTTCTTAGTGAACTATTCGGATTCTCTACGTAGCAACAGACTCTGCCACCTATTACAGTTTGAGTGCATCATTATGACCTAGAAAATAACTAGTATATACCGGCTGACAATGTATGTACGTAAAATGTCTAACGGCAAGCGACACTTGAATTGGGCCATGCCAAGGAGACGGTCTCCCTCAGCCATAGGGTCGACTCATTTTGGAAGAAATTTATACATATTCAAACATTGGCTCATGATATTGTCGCTATATATGTAAATGTATAATATTTCTATATTCATCCAGTCACATGACGACAATTTCCTACCAGTCATACTTTCCCATCGTGTCGAACGAACCCGACAAAACAACTGCAGTCCGCAATATCCGCCTATGGAGAAAGATCGCCGACGAAGTTGCCCGCCTCTATATAGTTACCATATTATTAGTTCATCACGACCTCTAGTCAAACAACACATGCTCGGAGCTCACCCCTCTGCTCATCCCACTTCTCGACCCAGCTCTGTGGACACAACAGGAGGTATCCCCTTCGGAACTGCTGGCATGGCTTGAAGCCCTCGCCCTTGGCGTTGATGCACTTGAAATAGTCGACATAGTTTTGCCTGCGAATTGTTAGATAACAAAAGTGATGTGATCGGCTCCCAGGTTGCAGATAACTTACCAGCAGTGGGCAGTCTGGTTCTGGTTAGGGAATCTAAAACTTGTTAATAACGGGACTACTCATACAGTGATATAATAAGCGTCTTTCAAATTTTACGAACATACCGCGGATCGTATCTGGTGGGAGAACCGGGAAAAGAGATAGCTATAATATCCGATGTTAGCCAGCTGGCACAAGCTTATTTATGAATCTTGTTTCGGTCAAACCAGAGTGCAATAACGTTCAATAATTGCCAATTGTATTTGCAATCTTTTCTACGAAATTCGAACATATATATTCACCAAATTACTTACCCCCTGTAGAGCTCTTCAAAGAGCCGGTCTCATGAGCCTTGGTCCAACTCTCAAGTTGCCCCGAGACTTTCTCGTAGACCTCCTCATCTTCCACGAGTCCCTTGCTCTTCGCCTGTTCAAGACTCTCCTTCAATGCATCGGCGGCAATCTTAGAGTGATCTAACGCCATATTCGTTGTGATAGAGAACTGTGCTGATATGGGGACGAAATAATAGATGGGCGGCAGAATCAGCTGTCATAACCCGTCGTTCGTATTGGTGTGTTCCGTGACCCAACTCTGCACTTACAACTGTAAATGCAGAGGTGTATTTACAGCTAGGCCAGATTGTACCCTTTGCCGTTGATTTTTGACAGGTTGGGACATGGGACAAACGGTGATAGGCTGGTTTTCAAAACTAGTTGAACATGACGCAAGGGTATGGTACTTTCCGTAGAGTTCATTTCGGTTCTGTAAAAATCTGGGGCTTTGTGAATTCGATCTCCGCATCCACTCGCTAATAAACCTGAGCGGCGTTTGCGATTTAGCCGTTTGCTAGTGGTTTGAATACCGATGTATACAGTGTGACTACTACATCGTCTGCGCGATTATAGATCCAAATTGCTCCTCCACACTTTAGCCGCAATCGAAGCATATTCAGCAAAAGCTCTCGGTTTCAGTCTCTGCACCACCTAGTCCGGATATTCTAGAATTAGAAGAAGAAGCTTATTCTCGATTCTCGGATAGTGGTTCATCCTGTGAACGTGTCATCCACTTGCAGTAGTCTTCTTGGACAGCAGGAAGTAATGTCAACGCCAACTGTCGCGCGCTCCATGGTCGCCCGCGAGGGAAGAGAAATGCAGCGTATGCTTCACGAAAGTTGAGCAATGAAATTGTTTCCACTCTGACATTACTTTGATAATGCAGGATACACAGAGTCAGGGGCCCGATTAGTGGCAGGTGTAGTTGCACTTAGTGCCGACAAGACCAAAGTCCTATTAGTTTCATCAATTGCGCGGCAGGACAAGTTTGTGCTTCCAAAAGGTGGTTTCGAGACGGACGAACCTATGCCGGAGGATGCGGCAATGCGAGAAGCCTGGGAAGAGGGTGGCATAATTGGACGTATTTCGAAACCTCTGGGAGTCATTGATGACCCTCGGCCACCCAAGATATTCGCGGCGGACATCGCTGGAGGTGAAATCGTTCCTTTTCGTGCTGAGTATTACTTTTTTGAAATGGAAATTGAGAAGGAATTGGATAAGTGGCCGGAAAGCGAAAGGAGAATACGCAAGTGGGCAACGTATAAAGAGGCCATAAGCGGACTTATAAATCGTCCCGAACTCATTGAGGCACTGAACAGGTCTTCCATCATCAAATCATAGTTTGCGTATAAAAATACGATGGGAGGGATTGATAATTTTGTAAATAAAAGTTGATATTGGGTTTGCAATGGTCTCCTTGTGACTTCTGCACTATACGCAGTTACAACCCACAGTCTCATTTTTTGCATGGTGTTCACGATGTCAGCTCCAATATAGAGAAGGTTCTCATTCATCATTACTCTAAAAAAATAGCCTTGTTACACCGCAGCAGTCGATGCCAACAAACAGGAAACAAGCCGCTGATTAAATTATCCAATTCCAAGTAGTCAAGTAAGCAAGTAAGCAAAGTATGTAACGAAATTGCTCAACCACCAAAAAATTCCTTCGAAATGCAGCAATCCAATATAATCCTAAGCATGTATTGGGGGCCGTTGGGTCCGGGCAGAGATGGCGCCATTAGATCCGACACTTGCGAAAGTATCATTGCAAAAGTCACTCACAATAATACCTGGCTTTCCATCAGAATCGTCAGGCGGTATTATGACAACTGACGGGGACCTCGGTGATGATGCACTGCTCGAGATGTCACTATAAAGCTCAAACTTGGCTCCGCACGCTCCTTCTAGTTCACTTTGCAATATTCGGCGTAAAGATAGTGGACTTTGTAAATCCTGGCTATCATTTTCGGGTCCTTCCCTCATTAACTTTGTCAAGGCTTCGTTCAGTATGTCTGCCGGGAACCCGATATTAGTATTCGGAGGAGTCTCCAACTGAGATTCCCAGCCAACAGGTGGTGATGGCGGGGGGGATATCAAGAACAACCTGCCCGGATCAGGTAACTGAAGGTGTACCGTGTCTCTCTGTCGCTCGATTTCGCTCATAGGGCCTTTGCGAGCCTTCGAGAGCAGTGGCTCTATTGGTGTACTGTCTGCGAAGTATATACGAATTGTGGAACTTGCACTGCCGTAGATGATCCCATCCAACTTCCTTCGAACTTCCAACGCGTCAGCTGTATTTTTGAACACCGCGAATATCCTTCCGAAGCTTGGGACAGGACCCCAGTGGATGACTGAGCCACTTGAAGCGGATTCAACCAGGAGTCGGAGTTGCAAGACGCGATCAGAATCAAAGTCGTCAGATCCCAACAGGCCGGTAAACACCAGAGTATTTGATGCAGGAATCGGCGGGACTAATGACGGCGCACGAGATGAATCCGGAGTCAGCCTTGAACTGGCTTCCCGTGTTTCAATGTGCACTGGTGATGAGCATGTCGGTCTGGGTGACGACGACGACAGTGATGATAATGGTGCGCATTGTGCTTCTAGAATGTCTGAAGACATGATTAAACGTATATGATATTCGCATGCATATAGAAGTAGAAAGAAGCTAGTGCTCGTCGCTATTTGTTGGTCGCTGCTTAGTGGTTTGCAGAGAGAATATTGTGAGCACAACACTACCTTGCTGAATAAAACTAGCTCTACACGAATCTACTAACTTATTTGATCGTCAGCACCAGAATGGCCGGAGCCTGTGGCCGTGGACACGCAATAAATTCTCTTTCGCGATACTTGAAACTCGAAGGATATCCAGCACACAGCCGGATTAGTTTGGAAATAGATTAACTGAGCCGCGCCACAGCCGGCAAGTCACGTGCATTCTATGGTGATTAAACACAATGAGAAGTCGATTTTGCATTATAATTGATGACCGCCGATCGATTCGGCAAAGGGTTCAATACTGACATATACTACTCGTCAAAATGTCGTTGGGTTCAATAACTAATAAATATATACGTGATGGCTGTTGCAGATCCGATCAGGACTCCAATGCTTTAAGAAGTGTTCTGATTCCGATCTTTTCAACGTCCACAATATAAACAGTTGACGATTCAGAAGTATGACTGAATAATATGGTAGTGGATGCCTCAGCACTCTAGTCCGCGTCATCGACCAACATCCGGTGATCTGAGAGTGGTCCGACTAGTCCGTCAGAACTAAACTCTTTATGATAATAATTATTACAGAGTAGAGCGTATATACAACACCTATACATACAAATGTATGCACAAATTCATGCGTACTAAATGTTCTGGTGATATCCTGTAAATGCCACAACAATAAGTCACCGCCGCTTGCCAACTTTGTCCGTAACGAGTCATCTTCGTTTATTCTTCCTTGACCACGCCAACTTTCGCCGCCCTCAAAACGCGGTTGTTCAGAGTAAATCCGGTTTGCTGAACGAAGAAAACTGTACCTGGCTCCTTGTCGGGCTGCGCCACTTCAAAAGTTGCTTCGTGTCTATGCGGATCGAATTTCTCGCCTAGGGGATCAATTTTTTCTAATCCATGGTGCTTCAGTGTATGCTCTAGTACCTGCTGCGTCATTCTGACGCCGTCGTACAGCGAAATTAGTGCTCGATCGGTCTCGCTTTCCTGCTCCTGCGTCCGCTGCTCTTCGGGAACATTGGCAAGTGCCCTCTCGAGGTTATCAACTGAATCCAATAGGTCTCGTGCAAACTTCTGAATCGCGTAATCTTTCGAGTTCTGAATCTCGCGCTTTGTCGTCTCCTGCAAGTTCCTGAAATCGGCAACTTGACGTAGATACTTGTCTTTGAGATCAGCGATATCTTTTTCCTTACTAGCTAGCGAAGCCTCCAGCGCTTGGATTTTCTTCTCGACTTCTGAAAGCTCTGACTCTGCCTCTGCATCTATGTCTGCCGTTGATGACGGTATTGGTTCAGATTCAGGCTTTGTGGCATAAAAACGGCGGAAAGAGACGTTCGAGATAGCAGTCGCGGACGATGGAGTAGAGACAGGAGAACGACGTATTAGCGAGGTCGATGTAGCTCGCGGAGCAGAAGCAACTATCCGTCGGCCAGTCTGACGGAAAGCGGTATTAAATGTTCGTTGTAGCATGATGAACGTGGAACTTCGAGCGCACATTAGTACAATGCAAAATTCTACGATAAATAGTTAAGCTCACCTAAGAAGTCATGCAGAAGTAAGAAAGTGAGGACGTGGATTCAATACTTAATGGCTGGCTGAATTCCAAAAGTATCGTTTAAACCTGCTTAGCAGAGGTCTGAGTTCAGAAATTTTTCGGGATGGCAATAATAATGATGGATGGCGCGCGGCTTGGCTCTCAGCTTCGCTCCGATTCTCGTAGACTTCACCGTTCAAGATTATCTCTGGAAACGCGAAATAACTGATCCGTAGTTCTTTTTGCATCTAATATCAGTCACGAAGACATAAATTAAACAGGCCACTCTATTATTATGTTTAATATTCTTTTAGCCGCCATTATATGTGTCTTCGGCATCCTGGCCCCACAACAACAACACACGAGCCCCTTGACAGTCTGTTCTTGAGCCGCACGATAAAATAAAACGCGATCGCGAGATGCGAAGCTGTCGCGTCTCGGCCGATCGATCAAATCCAATCTACATTCAACAATCCAACAGCCATCCGCGGGACTAAATTAATTAGGAATTTACCTGCGTCATGTCTCTCTGGGTGGATAAGTATCGACCAAAGTCTTTAGAGCAACTATCCTACCACCAGGACCTCTCCGATCGTCTGTCTTCTCTGGTAAGCTACATTGAAGACGTCAACGTTTGGGGATCGTTGCTGACATTCATAGGCCACAACTGGCGACTTTCCACATCTACTCGTCTACGGACCATCAGGAGCAGGAAAAAAGACGCGTATTATAGCAACTCTGAGAGAATTATATGGCCCAGGAGTGAACAAGATCAAAATCGATTCACGTGTATTTCAGACTTCCAGTAGTAGGAAATTGGAGTTCAATGTCGTGTCCAGCGTGTACCATATGGAGATCACACCCAGGTGAGGTTTTTCCATTGTGACTATGAGCGATGATTAACGTGTTTGTAGTGATATGGGAAACAATGACCGACTCATTATTCAAGACCTGTTGAAGGAAGTCGCCCAGACGCAGCAGGTCGACTTATCCGCCAGGCAACGATTTAAAGGTATTTCATGGTTTTCTTTATACGGAGAGTTTCCGCACTAAGGCAATCTGTTTAGTGGTCATCATCAATGAAGCTGATTCACTCACTCGCGATGCGCAAGCCGCTCTTCGTCGCACAATGGAGAAATATTCACCTAATTTGCGTTTAATACTATTGGCTAACTCAACATCTAATATCATTGCACCTATTCGTTCCCGCACTTTGCTTGTACGTGTCGCTGCACCCTCTCATACCGACATTCAAAACATACTGTCTCAGGTCGCCAAAAAAGAGAGGTTTGCACTGCCACCACGGGTATGTGAGCGCATCGCGCGAGAGAGCAGACGGAATTTGCGGAAAGCACTTCTGACACTCGAGGCACTTTATTCACAAAAGTAAGACTTTGCCCTCGGAATCTGTTTGCGAAAGTAGAAGCTAATTGCCCTTTTAGCGACATACTCAGTGACACTACAGTAATTCCTACGCCGGACTGGGAGGTTGTAGTTAATGGTATCGTGGATGTTATCATCCAAGAGCGTAATGCTCCTGGGTATGGTTTTTCTTGTTAGCCGGTGGAGTAATGGAGAGCTTCCGGATTTTCCCTAACAAGTAATCAGGATACTGAAGGCCCGCACGAAGTTTTATGATCTTCTGTCGCATTGTATTCCTGCAGACGTTATATTGAAGGTAATCATTAATGTGTTTTCTGAACTATCATGGGTATTGCTAACCAATATGTAGGCATTGTTGTTCAAATTGTTAGAGCGTGTGGATACAGAACTGAAGCCTGACGTTGTCTACTGGGCGGCATTCTATGTATGTTTCATTCGTCTAATCGGTCAGAATGCAAACTAATAACTACTCATTAAGGAGCATCGTCTACATCAAGGCAGCAAAGCTATATTTCATTTGGAGGCTTTCGTGGCCAAATTCATGCGAATTTTAGAACGGTAAGTTTGATACGTGTAAGTTTCCGCATCAACTACTAATTCCAACAGCTATATGTCTGGTATGCTGGACGTTGATATGGACATGTGACAGAAGAAGATTTGCCTCTTTGAATAATTCGCGAGTAATAGATACGTTTATTTTCGGCAAAATCGTTGTAATATATGTTACATGAGAACACTTATTACATTACAAATTTATCGTCTATAAGTCGCAAAGTTTGGTGACTTACTCAATTCCCGAACTTTATAGTCCTTGGACGGGTCCTTTGCTAACTTCTCAAACGCATTCTCAGGCACGTTAGGCTCGGCCTTTTCAAATCCTAGTACTGGGACCTCGGACTTCTTCGACACATATTCGTAAATCCCTAGAAAATGTTAGAGCTATCACAGCAAATATGCGAAGAAGCCCAACGAAGTTGAGTTACACAAATTGCATACCTGGCAATTTTGACGCAGCTAGTCTGAGGGCTTCTCTGGCAACCTGTTCGTGTAATTCGCCGCCAATTTCAAGAAGAATTCGCCCAGTAGGGACGCGGACAGCCCAATAGTCAAATGGACCCTTGCCTTTACCCATGCGAGTCTATACAAATTATTAGCAGCTACTTCACTTTATGATGGCACCGGCACAGTTCATCATACCTCGTTACCCTTTGTGCAGACAGCGATATTGGTTGACAATCTCGGATACAATTGAACGCCCGGCAGTGGTCGAATGATTCTCATCATAACATTCTCAGCTTCTTTCATTTGCGACGCCGAAATCCGGACGCCAGCGGATCGCAATCGAAGACCGTAGTTGCCAAATTCCAGAGTTGTGCCCTTTATTGAACCTCCAATTCTTATGGGGATTCGTCCTTTGAATTGTTTCCGTTGTAAAGCGTATCGCGGAGCTTTTCCAGATAACTATATCAGTGACCTAAATCCATAGGATAGTCATACACTAGACTAGCACTTACCATATTGGTGTCCATGTCTGACTTGTGAGAACACTGCAGAGACGTAAGATTGGCCAACAGCTGAACTCAGATTAGAACATCACCTATTATTTGATAGAGATATTTAACATACTGCTCCTGCGTAGTGTACCGAATAATGATCGCAAAGAATCCATTGGATGGTTGGTTGGTGAACTGCTGCTGAAACTGAATATATCTGTACAGTTGATTTTCGGGTTATAAAACTTTGTTTGCACGCGCAGTCAATTTCAGATCCCAACTTTACGTTAACGGTGACGGGCTGATAACTCACTGTCTGTAGCATTTTTAGAGTGTTCTTACAGGCCGATAACTACTACAAGTATACAATTGCAATCAAACTGCAGAATATATAGTTACGAGAGATTCGTTTTAATGCGGATAAATTGGAGCTGTTGTCATCTTGTGAGCACACAAGACTTGTTACAAATTGTGGGTGTTCGACGGTTCCACACTTCGACCCGGCAACTGACGAACTCGGCACTACCACGGCACCAAGAAGTCAGCAGGGAAGACAGATCAAATACGGACGAATGGACGAATATAACGTCAACAATTGAGAGATTAACCCACAGGAAATTGCTCGGCAACCCTGCTCATCCACTCAGCATTCTCACAGATATCATTTTTTCAAAGTTCCCGGAACAAGAATATACAAGAGCCAATTTTCCGAACCCTAGAGTCTCTGTGTATGAAAATTTTGAGTCTCTGAATATAACGTCTGATCATGTCAGTCGGAGCAAGACGGACACTTACTATCTGAACAAAGACCGCGTTCTTCGAACCCACACTTCCGCGCACCAGGTAGAGAGTTTTAGGGATCATCCTACGCCTGGGTTTTTGATTGCGGCAGACGTTTACAGAAGAGACGAAATTGATAAAACGCATTATCCCGCGTTTCATCAGATGGAAGGTGGTCGGTGGTGGTCTCCTCGAGGAACGTCATCAGTCAAAGAACTTGTTGCCAAAATTAACGAGGACACGGCTAAGATTCCTGTCAGCGAGACTAAGATTATCGATGACACTTTGTCTTTTCATGATGGTAACCCAAAGCAGGATGGACAGCATCCAGAAGTTTGCATTGCCGTCGCAAATCATCTGAAACGTACATTGGAGATGGTGGTCGGTAACATCTTTGAGAACATCGTGGTAGGTGATCCATCTGCACCGAAAGAGCCTTTGCAGATCCGATGGATTGATGCTACTTTTCCGTTTACGTCGCCTAGCTGGGAAATGGAAGTTTACTGGCAAGGTGGGTGGCTGGAATTGTTTGGCTGCGGCGTCACTCAGCAGCGTGTCTTCGATCGGGCAGGTTACCCCGAACGGGTTGGCTGGGCCTTTGGTCTTGGCCTTGAGAGATTGGCCATGGTCCTGTTTGGAATCCCCGACATCCGACTATTTTGGTCTGAAGATCCGCGGTTTGTGGAACAGTTTACTCCGGGTGTTGTGAGCTCTTTCAAGCCCTTCTCAAAGTATCCAGGCACTTATAGAGACTTCGCGTTTTGGCTCAAGGAAGGAACGATTCCAGAGGCGTTCCACGATAATGACCTTATGGACATCGTTCGTGAAGCTGCCGCTGATTTGGTTGAGAGCGTTAAATTGGTATGGTCACTGTTGAGCTATGAATTACACTGATATTGACGCGGGGCCGACTGTAGATTGACAAGTTCACTCATCCCAATACCAAGCGAAACAGCCTTTGTTATAGAGTCTTATTCCAATCAATGGAGAGGTATGAGCGGTGATGCAAGCGTCCTTAATTTTAACGTTGACAATTTTCTTTAGGACCTTACAAAACGATGAAATCAATGTTTTGCAAGATAGTATCCGTGACAGTTTGACAATCAAGTTCGGGGTAGAACTTCGATAAAGGCAAACAACTCTTGGCTTATTGCGCGACAATGTATACAAACACAGTGGAACACCAATTTTTCATGTACATATGCAATGTAACTTCTGCATACCGATCACAATATGGAGCTATAGTTACGGTGTCCTCCAATCACAATCAAGTTCTGGTAAATAGTTTTGGTAGATAGCTTTGGTAGATAGCTTTGGTAGATAGCTTTGGTAAATAGATTTTGGTAATAGCTAGAAAAAAGTAAAGACAACTTTCCACTACGAGAGCATTATAATGAGTGAACAGCTATAATTTGCAATCTCTAAATTATTCGGATACTGGCTGCTGACTGCTGTGACAAATCAGATCATCTCAAAAGTATGTATCTGATAGCCACCACATTAAGTGTTGTAGTTGTGCCTTGCAAATGACGCGCCGCTTGTCATGGCAGGCGGATTTAACCAGTACCACTCACCATCATCGACCACATTGATTCAATCTCCTCCTGACTCCATTGAGCAATCTCGGTCTGACGATATATTACGACAGATTTTATAATGTATAAGAATTTGTAATGCTAACAATTTACTCCTAGTCTGTCGGAATTTCTACTTAATACTCCACTATAGGCGACATGAGGCTCGATTCATAGGATAGAAGATCGACCTGCGACATTTGTCAACGGCGACATTGGAGACAGACTAGAGACTATTTGCATTCAATATGCTTCCGCCGCGTCAGTCCCGCGGGTGGCATGATAACTACCGACCGCCGCGACCGCCGTCCACCGAGAGCGACGTTTTGCTTTTGCCGCTGAACTACTTCACCGCAAATGGCGACCCACAGTCAAGAAGAGATAAGCTTTACCAAAGTAGCAAATCAAGCAAATCATCTATCGCAGTCTTATCTCGAAAATCATCAAAATCCTATACCCATATATCTCAACTTCCACCGAGTTTTTTCGAGTACTTTTCACACATTACGACGCTTAGACTAGGATGCGGTCTGGCACGCTTGCCACCGCAGATAGCCCAGCTCAAGCGATTGAAGAGTCTAGACATACGAGGGAATCTGTTGGTAGCACTTCCAAGTCAGATTCTAAATTTGAATTTGCAGCAATTATTAATTGATGATGTCTTGATGCCCGACTTTAGTGAGTTGATGTTAACTGATTTCGTGTATTGCAAGGATGAAAAACGAGATGACGAAGATTCAACCGTGCCAGCTCGTGTTCCTATTACTCCAAGCATTGCATGGTTGGGTGGACCCGCGTCGTTAAAAGAGACAACCCTTCGAGTTATATTGAAGTCGGTTGCACTGTCGGAGATGGACGTTGTGGCGTCTCCGAAGTCGATCCTGTCCTACATTCCACCACATCTTTGCCCACGACTGCTACCGCCAGATCTATGCGGTGAGTGTCAGAAGCCGGTACTGAATAATTTGGATGAGCAAAGGCAGCACACGCTGAAACGTTACCGTAAAGAAGTGTTGGCATTGCGCAAGGTCGTCCTCGAGTATATCTTTTGCAGTCGCCGGTGTCTGGTAGCGGCAGAGCGTCGCTGGCGCGATGAAGATGTTGATCAGCAGTTAAAAATACTGCAGCGGGGAATGAGGTTCATGCGAGTCGAACATATCCCGATTGCCGAAGCCTGATCTTTCTAATTCTTTGTACTAAAGGAACGAATTTAATGTTTGGAAAAAGCAAGAGGATGCACTATTTATGGTATTTTGTGTTAGTTTTTTGTTGGTTTAGGTAGAATTAACACTTGATTTCGAATTAGTCTACCGTTCGCCAGGTAATTACAAGAAACATGCTTTCAGGCTTAACACAGTAAGAGGATTAACTTACAGCGCCACGGTCTTGCCTGCTTCCCCCAATATTTCCTCCAGTGGGCTGATTGCGGGCACAGAGGGCCAGGCACAGCGCCGACATTCGTACCCTAGCCCTGTTGCTGTCAGGTCGCTTCCCCACAGATGCCCAGTTCCCCATCTAGCCTTTATTTGGGTTAATCTGATGTGCTTTCTCGTGTTGAGTAAACCTCATCTGCTCGCTCGCGCCTACTCCATTTTGCTTATTCTATCTATCACATTCACGGCCAAATCTTAGACTGAGTATCAATGAAATGCAAGCCACTGAAGAACAACAATCGACGCAGTCAATTACAGCAGCTGATCGACATCAGAGACGACAATTCATCGATGATCTGGCCACAGTTAACGTTGATTCAAAGAACTTGACTTACGCCCATAATGGCGCCCCAGCTCATCAGTTCATTATCTCCACATCAATACAACTCTCGGATATTGGGAGTCTAAATTGAAAACCATCATCAAGGCTGCACTTAATTCACTATATATAAGGAACACCTGGACAGTTGCAAACTCAATTTCCAGCCTTCTTTATACTCTTGGTCTTATTGTAACTAATCGACGTGAAACTCACCACTACTCTAGGTAACAGCAGCTATGATATCTCGCATCTCTGCCATATCCGGATTGAAGCACTTGCCATTAATTTAATTGTCGAATCGTGAGTAAACAATTGACTTGTAAGGCACACAAGATAATAGTTCACAAGGGATAAGCTATCATCCCTGTTCCAGGCGTAAATGCACCTAACTTGTGTTGCATTTTCCAGATGGCTATGATGCAAACCTTCAGAATAGTGTATCTCACTGAATCGTTAGATGGGATAATGAGCGGATGCTGTTTGCTTAGATGATCACACAGGAGTTAACATGTCCCATAATTCTATATGGACTGAACAAATATGCTGTCATGATGATGTATCATTACATAGGCTGACAGGGAATTACTTGCGGTAGGAAAGGAGCCACATGACTGAATGTTATTCCCGGGAAAAATTTGCAGTAATTATGCTCATCTTTGCTGAGATTTTTCTGTAGCTCACCAAGGAGCTTTTTTCGAGTTTGCAGCCTGAATTCTGGATAATCTATGGAGAAATTTGTTGGTCCTATCAAGCAGTGCATTTAAGGTTTAATATTCGTCCTTCATTGATCTCGCTGAGCGTATGCGGCGAACCGTATTTTGTGCGCCTTTATTGTAAAAGCTCAATGAACCGTTCATCGCCATCTGTACACAAACTACTTCTAAAAAACCACTAGAGCTGCCGTCCACCACGCCGCGATGTCGGCTGCACCGGCACAGTCCTTCCTACGTGTGGAGGTTGCCTTCTCCGACCCGGTGTATTTTGCCGGCGAAGAGCTGGAATGCCGGATAACGTTTCGCAATATCGCACCTACCGATTTACCAAGAGTGAACTCCAGCTCGCGACTGCGAAAGTCCAGCTTTGCATCTATATCGGAGACTGCATCTAGCGAAAAACCCTCGACTGTTCAGCGATCAGCGTCGCAGCACTCACTGCATGGGTCGACATCAATGCCGGTGAGAGCACATAGACACAGTTCGGCAAGTGGACCGACCGGTAACGCCCTCGTGAACGGAAGTGCTAGTCCACAATCACTTTCTACAACTTCCTCGAATGGTATGACTTCTCCTACATTTAATTCTCTTCCCACGCGGCGGTCATCAATGCGGGTTTCGAAGACCCGATCGGGCGAGACACTCATGATGGGCTATGCTCAGTTGTCGGGCTCTTTCACATTAGATGAGAGTCTCGTGAAAACAGCTGTCTTTGAGGAGGCTAAAAAGCAAGGCATTGTTGGTGGCAAAATGGGCGGTGGAGTTGTCGGACTAGGGCCAGGCAAGAACGACAATGGATATCTATGGGGTCTGGGACTGGGACTGAGCAGTGGCTTGAGTAACTTGCTTAACGGCAGGGAGGTCAGTTCAATTGCTGAGATGAAATCCATGGCTAGTATGTATCTGGATCATTATTTTGGTACCAGTTAGCATTACTAATAATAGTATTTAGGCTCGAACTCCATATCGATTATATCCACTCCTCAATCACTTCTCTTTGTCGACCTGCGGCTGAACCCTGGCGAGTCCAAATCATACAGCTATAAGATCACGCTTCCGCGAACACTACCGCCATCATATCGCGGGAAGGCGCTGAAGATTAGCTACAATCTTACAATTGGTATACAGCGGATAGGGCAAGGAATGCAGCAGCCAAAGATTACGAAGTTTCCGTTTCGGGTATTTCAGAATATAGATGCTGGCGGCAATCAGCCAGTTCATTCACTCACGTCGCCCATTGTTATTTTACGCGACGAAGCTATTACGCAGGCTACAGACGACTCGGAGACGAATGGACAACTTCTGAAAAAATCTGACAAGCCTGCGGGCAAACAAAGAGTGCAGGCAGAATCAGATAGAAAGGAGTCATTAGAAGACTTCATGGCATATGTTGACACTCTACTCTCATATAAGAGCAGTGACACCATTGCTAAGCGAATAATACGGCCGCCATCGCCTACTTCCCCTCCGGAGTATCCGACATCGAATCCTTCCTCACGGTCATCATGCCGAGAATCAGTCGATCTCGCTATTCAGCGCAACAGTATATCAGCTGACGGGTTGGCATTAAACAACATATTCGAGATAGCGCGAAATAAACAAAAAATTGCAACGATTACGCTATCGAAACCTGTATATAAACTTGGGGAGATAATTACTCTGGCTCTTGACTTTTCGCAAGCTGTCCTACCTTGCTACCACATCACAGCAAGTCTGGAAACGACTGAAATTATTGATCCGGAAATAGTGCATCGCTCACCTGCATTTAATGAGCGCGCAACGAGAAAGGTCTATCTCCAGTCAGCATTTTCGACACTGGCTAGCAAGCGAGCATCATTTTCGTTTTGCATCCCAACGACGGCCACGCCGCAGTTTGACACTTCTTACATATCCTCCCGGTGGTCAATTAGACTAGAGTTTGTAACAATTCCCATCAAAGCTACAAAGCCTAGTCTGCCGAGCGCCGACGACGAATTGCCTTCTACTCCACCTTCACCTGAAGATCAGTTCTCTCCGCCTACCAGTCCTTCGGCATTTGCGCCCATTCCGATTCATCCACTCCAAACATCGATATCTGCTATGGCTCAAGATTCTCGATATCCAAGGTCTCTACCATCGCAGTCGAGGTCGTCATTATCCTTACCGGTTGCTACTGACATCAAGCCTAACCTCCTGGTTTGCACTCATAAAGACGATCGAGGGAGTACGTTTTCAGTAGTGGAGAACATCAGCTGCGAAACTTTTGATTGCAGGATTCCTATAAAGGTATTTCCAACGAATCAAGATATTGCGGCTATGTCGTTCCAGATTCAGCCATCGGGAGGATATCCTATATAACTAGATTAGGAAAAGAAAGTTCTTTGGTTGTGATGAGTGTGATAAAAGTTTATCTGTAAAATATCGCTACGAAACGCATTTAGAAAGTTTGGGTTTTCTTTTTTACTGTACCGCTTAGGATTGATACGATAGTTAGTCACGGCTTGGGAGCTCAACGTGTCGCTCAATTACAACGTCCTGCAGTGAATTGTAGCAATTGGAATGAATTGTACTGTATATATGTATTTTGGCGCATTTGTTTACCAATTTCAATTTTAGTCTAGAATTACAACATTACAGCGATTTTCTTATTTTGCTCGATTCATTGCAACAACTGCTCTGTCTCGAGTATAGATGCAGAGGTAATCCAAACAAGTCGTTTGATGTTGACTATATATATACCTACAAAATTACCAACTACATTTCTAATTTCCGTCCATATACAACTTTTCGGCATCTGTGATCGTACGCATGTTAGAGCCCATCTTGTTCATACTCTCAAGGTATTCGTCATAGGGATCGGAATCATATACGATACCTCCACCGGCCTGAAGATACGCTACGCCGTTTTTGACGAACATTGTACGTAAAGCAATACAAGTATCCATGCTGTTTTCTTCATAACCCCAGTGTCCGACAGCGCCAGCATATATGCCTCTGCGTTCGCCTTCCAACTCTGAAATTAATTCCATAGCCCTGACCTTAGGTGCACCCGAAACGGTACCGGCAGGAAATATGCTTCTAAAAGCATCAAAACGAGTCTTTCCTTTTCTCAAGACACCAGAAACCTGACTGACCAAATGCATAACGTGGCTGAATCGTTCGACAACCATCAGTCGATCAACAGTCGTAGTAGTTGGGTCGCAAACTCGAGTAATATCATTTCGTGCCAGATCTACCAACATGACGTGTTCCGCACGGTCCTTCAATGACCCTTGAAGTTCCATCGCGAGCTTGTCATCCTCCTCTCGCGACGTGCCTCGCGGAACAGTACCTGCAATAGGGTGGGTGATGATACGACCATTCTCGGACTTAACTAGTAGCTCGGGACTGGCGCCAACGATTTGGAAATCGATGTTGTCGATGTAGAACATATATGGTGATGGATTGACCGTGCGTAGGTGGCGGTAAATATTGAAAGGGTGAAGATTGGTCGGCCGAACAACGCGCTGCGAAGGGACACCTTGAAAGATATCGCCCTTGAAAATATGCTCCTTTAGTTTCTTGACATGGTTCTCGTAACCTTCTTGACCAATGTTCGATGTATATTCTTGGTTCGGCTTAATTGGAGGTTGATAGGGCAACTCGACCGTCGGTGAATACAGCACATCGGCAACGGACTGAATTGCGGATTTGGCGCTGTCGAGAGAAGCCTCAAGATTAAATCCGGGAGCACTTCTCGATCCGACATGTATGTTGGTGATAATTTGGACGCGCTGGAATACATGATCAAATGCCACGATATTATCAAACAGCATCATCACACTCTCAGGAATTCCAAGGTTATCTTTTAATTCACGAGCTGTCTTGGGCTCAAAGTACTTAATACAGTCGTAAGAAACGTATCCAATTGCTCCACCAGTCATCGCTGGCAATCCGGGCAATTTGAGTAAATGGTACGGTGACAACTCTTTCTCGAGTTCCGTGAGCGGGTCAACGTCTTCCCCGAAGCCATTACCGGTCTTAATAACCTTCCGTGGATTGGCACCAAGGAAACTATATCGACCAATCGACTCGCCATTATAGGCGCTTTCGAACAAAAATGAGTAAGAGTCTGGAGGAGCCGCAGCTTTCAGCTTAAGATAGGCCACCGACGGCGTCAAGAAATCAGACGAAATAAACGAGAACACCGGTATTATGTTGGCCTCAGTATCTTTGGCGAGCAACGACCGCAATGTGTCGATTGATGGCTGAACGGTAACCTGCATTTGGTAAGATTGCTGGCCGATTGAGAGGAATTGACAATATACTTACCCTGGGAGCCTGCGAGGAGGGTGCCACCGGTGCTGGTGATTGTGAAGGCATCTTGAGCGTATTGCAGGACGTGAATGGAAAGCTAGCACAGATATACCCGACTCCGGCACGATTGTTTGCCTTGTTCACGGTTTTTAGTTTGATGTTCGACTGGTTTTATGACTCCCTCTCGAGATCTGCTACCCGGCAATGACAGTCAGGTTCCTGTTTGTAAAATTACTAAGGAACGATTAACTCAAAGGCACTTTTGGTGCCGAGAATAGGACACAGACCCTAACATCAGCTAAGAATTTGCTTCCCAGGAAAAAACTTGAATTAGCGATACTAAGATCACTGAGCGCGTCTACCAATTCAGATAGCTTTGCTTTGCCTTTCGATACTGGGATCAAAATGGATAACGAGCAAGTTGCTTATGACTACGACGACTTTATCCAGAAGACTGGAGACTACGACTTCGAGGACGATGAGCCGTTAGCGACAGATCTCATTGATCATGAAGGGTGAGCTCTGATTTTATATGACAGCAGCTATCAGCGAGATGGCTTTAGGATTACACGTTGTCTATTAAAGTTGAATCGCATTCTGACAATTGTAGATATGACGAACAGCAACTACTTCAGCAACAGCAGCTATTCCAGAGACAGCTTCAGCTTCAGCAACAGCAAGCCGTAAGTGTGAATTCGAATCACTAGCAAGGTTTTTTTCTGACTATGCGTTTCATATAGGCTGCGCAGTTGCCGGATGCTGTCAGAAACTTCATTCTTTACTTTCACCACTGCTTGAAGGAGAATAATGTCTACGACCTTCATGGTTGTTACGAGAACTCTTTTAATAGACTTACGGAAAAGTTTTACAAGAACACGCCTTGGTACGGCAAGATTTTGGAAACTTGGTCGCTATTGCTAATTGAATCAGGCCTGACCCACATGGCGTTGTCGCCCCTCTCGTCAACAATGATCAGCCATTCGTCACTTTGTACACCGAGTTGTATTATCGTCACTTATATGCAAAGCTTCAGCCCAATCTCGAGGACCGATTTGCGTCCTATGACAACTATTGCATCTGGTTCAACTACATTTTTGACTCGTCATCTCCTGCCGAGATGGAACTCCCCACTGTATGTTCCTTGTGACTTTCCATAAATTACTGAAGAAGTTATTGACTGTCGGATAGAACTGGGCTTGGGATATCATAGATGAATTTATCTACCAATTCAACAGCTTTTCCTTGTACCGGAGTCGGACTGTTAGGAAGTCTCACAACGAAGAGGAGATTCAGCAGTTACGTGAACATCCTCAGACTTGGAGCACATACACTGTTCTCAACGTTCTGTACTCTTTCATCCAAAAGTCGCGTATGAACGAGCAGTTAGAGGCTATTAAAGAAGGACGAGACCCGGAGTATGTTATATCGTAGACGCCTCGTTTTGTGATTACGCAAATTGACTTTATCTAGTGAGGTTGCCGGCGAGGATGGATCCCGTTCTTTGTACAAAACCTTCGGATATTTCAGCATTATTGGCCTCCTCAGAGTTCACACACTGCTCGGCGACTTCACTCTTGCCTTGAAGACTATGGAGGGCATTGATCTAAGCAAGAAGTCTAAGTACGCTCGTGTTGCGGGTGCTCAGTTCACGACGTACTACTACGTCGGGTTCTGTTACATGATGATGAGACGCTACTCTGATGCTATCAAAGCTTTTTCTCACATTCTTCTGTACATTTCCCGAACTAAGGGTTTCCATAATCGTTCAGCTCAGTATGACTCTGTCACAAAGCGATCGGAGCAGATGTATGCGCTGTTGGCCATATGCGTTGCCTTGTGCCCAACAAGATTGGATGATTCGATTCATACTACTCTGCGTGAGAAGAATGGTGAGCAGCTTGCTCGCATGCAGCGTGGTGGAGAGGAATCTCTTCCGGTTTTTGAAGAGCTTTTCAGCTTTTCTTGCCCCAAGTTCATGTCTCATGGACCGCCTGACTACGATAACCCAGCAAACAACGTGGACCCGCTGCAGCACCACCTGAAGGTTTTCATGATGGACGTCAAGAAGACGATGCTTGTGCCGACGCTCCGTAGCTACTTGAAATTATACTCGACTATGAATATTGAGAAGCTCGCTACTTTCTTGGAGATGGACCCCGAGGAGTTGCGATCTGCTCTGGTTGTGTTTAAGCAGAAGAGCCGCCAGGTTAGATGGACCGAGGGATCGCTTTTGGACGGCGAGGTGGTTAATGTTTCTGACTTGGATATTTCGCTGGAAGGAGACCTGATCAACATCTCAGAGGCCAAAATTGGTAGAAAGTTTGGTGACTGGTTCTTGCGGAACACTGCCAAGTACTATGCCGTCCAAGATACTATTCTTAACAAGAATCCCGATAAGCAAGAGGAGAAGGAACACAAGGAAAAGAGAAGGGAGCGACGGGAGAAGAATGCGGAGAAGAAAGGTAGCAAATAGAGAGGTACAAGACTACATGAAGTACATCAAAAAGTGAATAATTTTGATTTTGTTGATATGGTTTGTATGTATGTACTAGTAAATTATTCTTTATGCAATAAACGTATACTAAAGTGATTTGTAAAGTGATATGTCATTAGGAGGATGACTATGACTATTGCAGCAGTGAAATTATAATGACAACCCAATATACTAAGAAATTGGTTTGCATGTTGGAAATTCTAATCCCAACCTTCGATGTCGAATGAGAACTTTCTGGTCGTCGACGTTTCATTCTTATGCTCTATGTCGTCTCTCTCATGTAGTGTCCGCTCAATATATTGAACATGGCCTTCATTCGAAACTAGAACAACAGTTTGAGTTCGCGTACCGTAATACTTCCCTTTGGTGAAAGTATACGGCTTGGTTGGCGGCTCTGAGAAAGCTGATTCAATAGGACGTCCGTCGACATCGGTCAGGGTGCTCTTGCTCGTCACGCAGGTATTTTCGCTATCTGGATTAGAGACAGACTCTGTATCTCTTAACAAGTCATTTGTTGCTTGAAAGACAGGAACGAAGATAGTGTAGCGCAGCGCGTCGAAGATTTCATCTGGGTCCTGAGAGGAGAGGACGTTGCTTGGCATGTCATCTAGTAATAGAATTTTAAATAGTGATTCAATAAAGGAGTCAGTGTCAACATCTGACGCTTGTGCCAATATGTCGTCTGTAATTGCCGACGCAAGGAGGTCACATCCTCTGTGTACCTTTGGCCACGGATCGGTGTACAATGAATTCGAGATTCCGTAAGTATGTGCACGAATTCTGGCTTTAATACCCTCTGTATCTTCATGTTTTGTTGTGGGATTAACTAAATGTGATGGGCTGAATATCCAGGATGTACCATCGACCGACGATGTCGATCTATTTGTTAATATCGCAAAAGTCTCTAGCCGTTCATTGCCAACCTCAGCTGGGATGTCTTCCTGTCGATAGTCGGTGCTCTCGTCGCAATAACTCTTGTTTCTGTTCTGGTGATTGCGTCGCAGAATCCCACAAACCATGCTAAAGCCACCGACAGAGGAAAGCCCACCAGAACCAGCATTTTCGATTGCAATCTCAGTCCACTGTTGTGTCGAAGTACAGCGAGAGGTGAGGAAATGCTTGACTAGAATTCCTCTGGAAAGTGGACTGATTGAGTCTATCAACTTATTAACCAGCGGATATAATAAATGATGAGTGAGATTACCAGCTGGTTTTGTCTCGCGGTAATTCAGTAGAACGGCAAGTCTGCCGGTTTTGGTGATGCCAATCCAAGAGCCATGTTGCTCGCGAGCAAGATCCCGAGGTCCTAAGACGTCGTCGTTGGGCACCGGCCAAAAATCAGCGCGAGCGGTCGGTCGGTTGAGGAATTCATCGCGGTTAGAGAGAAGGATCAATGGACTACGAGGATGAGAGGTTAGTATCTCGCCAGCCAAAGCCATAGTCTAGACAATTTGTAACGAATAAGAAGAGTCAGTCGGCGCTGAAGACATACTATTTCGGGTGAGATGTCGACAGAAGCAAGATGCACATTGTCAATCATGAGTCTAGATTGTGCAAGAAAGCGGCTGTGGCAGTGATTAAGCTGGCCGTTGAAATGTGAATTGACAGTCATCGACGTCATTCCCGTCTACTGTCGATTCCCGTCGCCGTCAATCAACAAGGGTCAGGGGTTGTGCGGCGCAGGCTGTCGGCTGCGGCAAGGGAAGCGGTCTGCCACGAAATCTAGTCGCAACTACTAATGGATCACTAAAATTTTAGTTCTATATTGTAGTTCTTGTTTTTAGATATAAATATATATAATACTATAACTGACAACCTTGAATGCACAAGCAGACAGTCGCGTGTGATCTCACGCTGACACTTTCCGGTCAGAGATGGGAAGGATGACAGTATGAGGGGTTTAGTACCATTGCCATGTTCGAAGTAATCGCGGAGTATTTTGGGTTTAGAGTTTACTACGAAGGCGAGTTGGGAGTTTGTGAAGTTTTAGTTACTACAAAATTTTCGACCTTGAGGACGTTATTTGGTCTTCACTTCTCAACTTCTCTTTCCTCCAGCTCTGTATTATTGACGCTCGCTTAGTTTGTGACCGTCCAGCAACCTTTGAAGCAGTCATCTGAGTGCTTCTCGCGTGTCTGAAAATGCTTCCGTTGACTGCTACAGCGCGGTCGGCCGTCACGCGGGGTCGTCTGCTCAAATCATGCCGACTCTTCAATTCGAAGACTAGCGCGTTGTCTGTCGCAGGCGCCTATCAGACACATTCTCCTCCTATTCACGACATCCCAGAAATTATCGGGGACCGGAGTCCAAGAGTGGATATTAACACTAACTCTGGGAAACTTGTCATCTTGACAGATCTCTTTGACCGCCCCACGGAAGGTGATCAAGATGTCGATGCAATTTCCTCCAGAAATCGCTATATCCGTAATCGGAATCACGTTGCCTCGCTTATGGACGCACTTGTTACCAGCGGTCACTTGAAGCGTGCGGACATCATTCTCCCGCAGGCTCACGAGATTCTGTCCCCCGAAGAGTTTGCATTGGTTCGAAATGACTTCCTCCAGATGTTTGTCAAGAAGGATTTGGAAGACCACAAGAGTGTCTCCTATTCTATCAACTGGCTCCAATCGTCGGTGGACCGTTTTCCTGGTATTCCTCTTGACTCGAAGTCGTATGCGATAATTATCGCAGCAGCCTGCAGAATGCCTGACCTCCTACGTGGCAATGAACATATCAGTGATCTCATGAAGCAGTACAAGAAGCAAGGTGGTTTGGCTAAGGATATTTTACAGCACGTGGAGGTATTTACTTTTCGCGACGCTCGACGCGTTGCCATGAATTTGGACATTGATGAAGAGGATCTTCCTGCAGATTTTAGAACCGATGGCAGCAGATCTGCGTCACCGGAAGACGCAGAGTCAGTGACAGGATCCGTGACCGAAGCGCTCTCTAAAATGCAGCAGTGTGAGGCGCAGGATATCCTTAATCGACTGCCACCAGATGTTTTCAAATCTGGTGTTGATTCTCTTACCCCGGTAGATTCGCATGGCATAAAACTACTAAGGTCAGCACTCAAAGGCGTTGCTGCTTCGAAGAGACCACAACTTCCAGTGTATGCCTCAAATCCGGATGCTGATGCCTCAGGGGAAGACGAGGGATTTTTGCATCTCGAAGAGCAGCTATCGCTTCTACCCGACGAAGACCAGACCAAGTACAGAGATGCTTTCGAATCTTATAACATGGATCGCCAACTCGCATTAGAAACGCTGGCTTTAGAATCAGCGCGTGAACGGTGGAAGTACGATTATGAACAAATGCATGCCCGTGGAGAGGTCAGAGTAAAAAATATTAATCATTATTTATGGGAGTGGCACACGGCTATGACTGAGCAGTTGCAAGAGGAACTGAAGCGGATTGATTTATTACTGGATTACGGCACAGGGAAACCGTCCAAGTCAAAGCCTAGAGGTGCACCCAAGTCTGCTGTTACTCCTTCCGGTAAGTTTGATGATCACGATCATAATCATGGGCCCATGCTAATTATGACAACTGGCAGACCGAGCGCGTATGCGATATGGCGCGTACCTGAAGCTCGTCGATCCTGCTAAGCTTAGTGTTATCACAATCCTGGAGCTGCTTAAGATGCACTCCAGTGGTGGCGGTGGTGTGACCGAGGGCATACGAACCACTCGAGCGGTTCTCAACCTAGGCAGAGCCATTGAAATGGAGTACAATTCCGAGCAACTCTTAAAGTCCGATGTTGTTCAAACTGGATTTCGAGCAACAAAATCAATGTTGCATAGTGTGCCCGAATTCAAGCGGTCGCTTGCCGTGGCGAAGCGGATCACGGAGGGAAAGAACCTGTCGTCATGGAGACCGGAGTGGCCGGATGACATCAAGGCCGAGATAGGCTCAACATTGATTTCTATTTTGATGCACGTCGCCAGAATCACAGTCTCCGCGGTCGACCCTGTCACGGGTCAACAGGTCTCCGCGATCGCTCCTGCGTTTACACATACTTATCAGTATACCGGCGGTTTAAAGCTCGGTGTTTTAAAACTTCACAGAGATTTTGTCAATAAGATTTCAAGAGAGCCGGCCAGTGCTATGTTACATCCCCAACAACTTCCAATGTTGGTAACCCCGAAGCCATGGGTTGGCTGGAATGAAGGCGCTTACTACTATTCCAAAACGGCCTTGATGCGGACGAAGGATTCTGCTGAACAGACAGCATATATAAAGGAGGCATGTAGGCGAAATGATTTAGAAAGTGTATATGAAGGTTTGGATGTCTTAGGATCTGCTGCGTGGATCATAAACTCGAGAGTGTTTGAAGTCCTTGCCAAAGTCTGGAACACAGGTGAAGAGTTTCTTGAGATTCCAAAGCGATACGAAGGAGACATCAATTTTCCTCCGGAACCGCCCAACGATGCCGATCCTGCGGTTCGGCGAGACTGGGCGCGAGTTTGCAAGTTGATGATTCACGAGCGAAGAACAAGCCACTCGCAGCGTTGCGATGTCAATTATAAGCTTGAGATCTCGAGAGCTTTCCTTGGCGAGCGGATTTTTTTTCCTCACAATATAGATTTCAGGGGCCGTGCTTACGCGATTCCACCACATTTAAATCACTTGGGTAACGATATGTGCCGTGGCCTTTTAATGTTCTGGGAAGGAAAGCCATTGGGCAAACGCGGTTTGCGTTGGCTGAAGATTCATTTGGCGAATGTGTGCGGCTTCGACAAAGCTGATTTCCAGTCTCGTGTGCAGTATGCAGATGATAAAATACAGGAAATTTTTGATTCTGCTGATCGCCCGCTCGATGTAAGGATATTTCTCTGTTTCTTTTGTGGAATTGTTATTAACCGTTCTCTTACAGGGTCGGAGATGGTGGATGCAAGCTTCGGACCCTTGGCAGTGTTTGGCTGCCTGCTTTGAGCTTGCGGATGCATTGAGATCACCAGATCCCTATGCTTTCCGATCTCGTTTACCTGTTCACCAGGACGGTACCTGCAATGGATTGCAGCATTATGCAGCGCTTGGTGGTGATATTGAAGGCGCGCGCCAGGTCAATCTTGAACCGGGAGACAAACCGCAGGATATTTATACGCATGTCGCCAGTCGCGTCCACGATTACGTTATACAGGATGCTGAGAACGGGCTCGACGTAGCGAAGATCCTGGTTGGCAAAGTCAGTCGTAAAGTTGTCAAGCAGTCAGTCATGACCAATGTCTACGGTGTGACTTATATCGGAGCTCGTGCTCAGATTCTTGGTCAGCTAAAAGACACGAAACAGATCGATGAGCGTGATCTTTGGGTATGTCCGAAAGTCAATTTAATTGTTTACAAGCCGTATGGTTACTAATTTTGTAACTAGCGGTGCGCCGCATATCTTACAACTCTTGTTTTCAAAGTTGTCCGTAACTTGTTTAACGGTGCGCATTTGATTCAAGATTGGTTGGCTGAGTGTGCAAAGCGAATTTCCAAGTCAGTTCCTCCGACGGTTCATTCCGACCTCAAGCCAAACTCCAGCATGACCTCGGTTATTTGGACTACACCTTTGGGTCTTCCTGTTGTTCAGCCATATCGCGAGATCGTCCGCAAGCAGGTGGGCACGAACTTGCAGAGTGTCTTCATCTCAGATCCCTATGCTATCCACCCCGTCAACTCGCGTAAACAGGTTACTGCTTTCCCACCAAACTTTATTCATTCGCTTGACGCTACGCATATGTTGCTGTCTGCGTTAGCATGCGGACGAAACGGTCTCACGTTCGCCGCAGTGCACGACTCATACTGGACACACGCCGCTGACATCGACCGCATGAACGCGATTCTGCGAGATGCCTTCATAAAATTGCATGAGGGAGACTTAGTGGCCAAGTTGAAGGAAGAATTTGAACGACGATATGCTGGATACATGCAATTTATCGAAATTGATAATCACAGCCCAGAAGCTAAACGGATCACTGAATGGCGTAAAGAGTTTCGTACACGTCTTGGTCGTAAGGTGACTGTCCGGGATGAAATCGAAGAAGAAAACAAGCGCAAGGAACTTTTGAAGTCGACCGATCCTATAAAGCGCGCTGAAGGTGCCGCCATGACGACTTCTTTAAGTATCATTGGAAACACAGATATCGAAGAGCTGAAAATGAAGCGAGTGTACACCACTAACGGAACTCGCAATGCGGTGAAGTCTACGGAAAACGAGAACGGCGAGAAAACGTCGGAGGAAATCATCCGGGAGACACTCGGAGTTCCCGACAGCGTTCCTACTGAACTTCAGGAGACTGCCGCTCTTAACGATAGTCTCGAAGCGAGCGAGGAAACGATGGCGGAGCATTCGCTTGATCATGAAGTCGATGAGCAAGAGACGGTTGAGGATACCGAAAGTACTGCTATCGGCAGTAACATTAAAGTACTGAAAATGAGGGGTCTGGGTATATTTTATCCACTCACGTTCCCACCTGTTCCGCCAAAGGGAGCATTCGATGTCAAAACTCTCAGAAACAGTTTATATTTCTTCTCATAGATGGGTACGGGCATGGTGTTCATAAAAGTGGTGTCTGAGTTTTTATAATTTCATTTCCTACATTGGCTTAACTTTCTGCTGTACTATATTCGTGAAACATTTTGTATATTTGGTTACTTGAATGGCATTCCAAAACCTAGATAAGGAGGATGATGTATTATATTGTAAATAGAATTACATTGGCTTCATGAACTTGCTTATTCTACACTCACATTAGGCCCATATCAAATTAGGAATGATCTCGTGATTCATGCCTACATTATCGAGTCAGACTCTACAGGTTTATTATAACAATGTCAAGCAACTGAATAAAAAAGAAATTTAAAACTCCAATCCAACTACCTATTAACACCTAAGTCGCACAAACATTAATGATTGTTGCATTTTGAAAAGCCGGACACCAACTACTCATTAGAATGACAACTATTAGGTAACATGAAAAAAAAAAAACTTAATATTAAAAGATTCAAACTGGTGACGATTCAATACGACCGCACAATTAATACGACACAGACCTCACAAGTCCTTCTATTCATCACCGCTTATGAAATGGCCCCCCTAAAAATGCTCCATAAATCTAATACATCTCAATGCCCTCCTCAAGTGTGTTGACCATTCGTCCCTTTCCCGCACGACGACCGCCTCGGCGCCAAAACGAAGGCGCAATGGCGAGCATGATAAATTGTAGCTGTTTGGTAAACTTGCCCTCGCCGTTGTCAGCACGCAGGCCAGCTTTTCGAACAAGCATACGGGCATATCCGAAGAGTGCGAAGCAGAAGTAGACTTTGAACAGCAGCACAAGGACAATAATTGTAATTGACAATCCACGTTCCGAAGCTGTATCAAGGCTGCTTGATGTGTCTTTGCCTGCTTCCGGAGCGCCTGGTACTTCAAACACGCGAAACCAGGTCACACTAAAGTAAATAGTGAAGGCGAGATTCGCGAGCATGTCGACAAAATAAATGTACGAGAATGCAACGACTGGCAGAGCGTTTTGCCGTCTGACATTATGAAGTGCGTACAGGAAGACTGGCAGCAATAATAGCGAAACGATATTCAGTACTAGTTGCGCGGCAGTAATCGGATGACCTTATACCGTTATTAATAATCAATCAATTCCACAGAGGATTAGCAAAATATCATCAATACCTGTGAAAATCGACAAAAGGCCATATATGCCAGATGCTTTATTGACTACACCGAAAACCGTGATAAGCTCGGCACCTGCGGCTAGTGGGATGAACCCCAAAAAATATTGCTATAATTCTGTTAGACAGGCAGTTCGAGAATATAGAACGATAATATGGTACGAACTCTTGGAACAATAGATAGCATCTCTATTGGTCAGTGATGAAGGTACAAGCAAATGATGAAGACCAGAGTTACTAGACTGGGAACATTTTGCTGCCGGCTCGCGCCGTGGCTGTGGAGTGGACAGTCCTGGTCCCTTGCCCTCCCAATGCAATGGCAACGGCTGACAATAATTATTCAACGTCATGCATTACTAGTGTCATCAACTCGGACTCCCCTAACCCAAGACTTTGCCGGTTATGAATCAGAATATTTTCGGCCAGTATATTACATGATTATTTTATTCCTTCGTCCCCTCACAATTAAAAAAATAAACCTCTACTTGATCTATCATACCAAAGTGATAAATAGTACAATCAACTAACCAAAGAAAACAACAATATGTACAGCATAAGACTTAATAAAGAAGAGAAAACAGAAGCAATAAATGATAAACGCCCACATGCACTGTACATTAATAGCTCAAGATTTTGTCATTTACAAATACCTACCAAAAATATTCATATGCATAATTCACAAGAAATTAAAATAACTATGAGTGCATGCCAATACCGAGGGCCTTTAATTTTTCGAGCACAATCTATGAAGAAGTCAGCATCCTATACAAATCAACTTGTGCGGAAGCGTAACAGAAGACTTACAAAAGTGACGATAGTATGCGGTCCAAGGCGGATGAACGACGGTAGCCAGCCCCGGAATGCAAATAGTATACCTTCTGACCGAACGGCTTCCTTTAGAATTACCACCGCCGGTTGCTTAGCACATTGGTTAGACTACCACTTAAAGACAACAATAGCTTCATAAACATACATGTTTTTCTTTTTCATTCATGATCCTTGTCTTTACAACGTCGACAGGACTGCACACAGTAGTAGCGACTAAGCCAGCCAATATGCTAGCCGCAAAATGGGTGTATATTGACTTCGGATCCATTCCTAAGTGGTTCACCAGACCGTTTTTAAATTCGTCATACGACACCATCTGTGACGCAGTCATCAAAACGCCTCGGGCCGTATTGGGATGTAAACCTCTGAAAAGCGATTTAGGTCCTTCTTCTCGTGTCATACGTAGCAAACCATCGAGTGCATTACGATAATTCCTCCTGTGGGTTGGATCTAATGCCATGTCATTTTGCATGCGGATCTGCCGGCGTTCAGCATCGTACTCCTATTTAGTTATTCATACTCCGCACTCACATTGATGATATCCGCAGGATTTCCAACTGCACCTCCAAACCTATAATAAAATGCAATTAGTTTTTTGTTGCGTTCACTCATCCTAGCCTCTACCCACCATCCGGCCGCCATTGCCATTGGCAGAATGACGTAAAATGGCGGGGTCACTATAGAAAGTCAGCAAGAATAATACACGCTCAAAAGACCACGTACCATCAGATCCACCGGATGCCCAATCCTTCATTTTCTCATAAGCTCCAAATCTTGTTGTCGAGTATGTCGCTTGCCTTAGAATACTGGCACTTAGACCTTTATACAACGCAAGAAATCCTTATGTCCTAGTCAGCGTCAATTTCTCTTACATAATGGATCACGACTTACCTTCGTTTCTGAACACGTGCAGGATTGTCTGCATCATTGATCTTCCACGTTCCTCAGCGGTTTGCATGCGCACCTTGGCGAGGTCGAGAGGATGCTGTAGTGTACCATTAACTGAATATTCTCAATATGAGTTGTAATAATGAAGTGCAGCACTTACAGTGCACATAGCTGCAGCAACACTGGCGAAGCCTGTACATTTCTGATGATCAGCTCATATTCTCAATTCTTTTTTGGTTGACGCGAGGAGTAAGACACAGGGTGCCGAGAGAAATGCACTGACCTCCATACCAAAATCTTGAGGTGCAGAACTTGTTAGCATTTCAAAAAAATTACTTTTCCAAACAGCCGAGGCTACTCACGGATAATGATGCATCTGCTTGCCGGCAGGAGCCGCTGGCACAGGAGTTAATGACATTTCCTAGGAGCTGCAAAAGGCGCAGCGCGCTAAAAGATTGCGGAAGATATGTCTGCTCGTAGTATGACGAAAAGAAAATGAGGGGACTCTAGTGCGGAGAAGAACACTATTCAGCTCTGGCAAATTAGAGCCAATTTTTTTTAAGGCATGTAATAAGCATCTCCGTTGAGCCCGCGATGACATTCTCGATATTTGAACTCCGGCAGTCGACGTCGCCCCGAAGCCCATCCGACAGCCGAATCCGTTATTTGCCCTAGCCCTTATATTTTTAAGGCCCTGTGGCACCTCTAACTGTGCCACATGTGGCAGTTACTCCGCTGGAGATTTCATATCCGTAGCTATAAGAGTATGTTGTTAATCGACAAGGGCTTCAGCCTAATACCTCATCGACAAATCATGCCACGGATTCTAGTAAGTCGAATACATTCACGTCTGGTCTTTGCTGGCAGACCCGTACAGCAATGCCGCTATGCTCTCAATTCACTGCGCTGTATCTCCACTTCGCCTAATTCAGGATCTGAACCTCCAACAGTCAGCGATTCTCCGCAGCCAGCCAAGCACAACACCCCAGCATCCGGTCATACGAATAGCCATCTTGCAAGGCGTATGAAAGAACTTGGTATTACAGTGGGAGATCTCCAACTTGAGCACGTACGAAGAGAGCAACTGAAGAATAGAACTAGCGGATACTACGTACTCTCGCTCCTAATCGGTACGCTTGCGCTCTCATATGCTGCCGTTCCCTTCTACCGGCTTGTCTGTCAAAAAACCGGCTATGCTGGTACCCCAATGGTGGAAAGCGCCACGATTACAGCCGATAGATTAATTCCCGTCGATTCCAATAGAAAGATCATTGTCCGATTTGAGTCTGACGTTTCACGTTCACTACCCTGGAAATTTGAGCCACTTCAACGACAAGTCACAGTTACACCAGGTGAAACAGCGCTTGCATTTTTCAAGGCTACCAATTTCTCGAATCAGGATATAATTGGTGTAGCTACGTATAAGTACGTTCCAAGTATTTGTCGACTCTCGCGACTGCAGAATACTGACCTAAGTGACTTAGTGTCACGCCTGATCAGGTGGCACCTTACTTTAGCAAAATTCAATGCTTTTGCTTTGAGCGTAAGTGCTTCTGATTACAATCACTAAGATACATGTCTGACAGCAATCGAATCTAGAGCAACAACTGCGTGCTGGTGAGCAGGTTGACATGCCTATCTTCTTCTTTATCGATCCCGACTTTGACACAGACCCTCGAATGAAGCATATCCATGAAGTAGTTCTCAGTTACACATTTTTCAAAGCGAAAACTAATCCATCAGGACAGTATTTGACAGTGCCAGATGCTGCCGGCAATGAAATTGCGGGTCAGTTTCCTATCACAGTTAGCAGCCCCGGTACTTAGATGTCGTTCCAGATATTTGCAAATATGTTAACTTACGGAAGCATTGGTTGCGCAGCATAGGCAAGAACTTTATATGTATATAGTTGGGTAATAATGGAAAACTTTGGCAATACTCTTTCCTTGCAGCTCCAGTCAGATAAATAACTTGGCCAATATATATTACTAGTATACTAATGTACAAATATTAGAATCCTCGATATGTTTCTATATTACATCGTCATTTCTGTATCTCCTTCGTTCAGCGCCTGTAAGGCCAATGCCAACTTTTGCTGTAACGCTGTAATACCCTCGGTAACAATTTCATTTGGCGGAAGAGACCCCACGGCCTCGACATCAATATAAAACCGTTCCGGAGTGGCGTTATAGTCAAAAGGCTCATTCTCCTTCGGAGGTTCCTCCCAGCTTGCGTTCTTGCTCTTGGGCCATTCCTTGTCCGCTGCAACTTCGAACCAATAGTCGGTATGTCGCAATTTATTCCAGGGGTCATATTCAAACGCAATTGCACTTGTAGGTGACCATTTCGCATGCTCCTTCGCAATTCCCTATGTTCACATAAGCTTAAGATCACACGTCTGTCAGAGAAGTGGCTTGTACCTTCTTAGCTATACACTTCAACTTCAACTCCTGATGCTTTCGCAGTTTACATATCAAAACACCCTTTCCTTGAGGATCTTCTCCACAGTTAGAATTATCCACGCTATAGTATCAAACAAAGCTAATCACCGCTTATGATAGGTTGTCCTAATCTTGTGCCTCTTGGTGGCGGTTCACTTGGCAATAAATCTCTTGTGTACACATCCATAGTGGCATCACTCTCGCATCGCGCATCCAGTGTAAGTGTGACCGAGCATTTATCACAATATTGATCGCAATCACAATCTCTCGTATAGCGTAACTTGTCGATTAATGAAGAATTTAAAGGAATCAGGCCTAACCTGTGTGCGATGAACTCGTCCGCTAAAACCGATGTATTGATTTCAATTTCCACGAGATCGATTGCTATAAATATCTATGTCAGATCACATCCAACTTGCATGAGAACTGCGAATGCGATATGTAGTACCTATTGTCGGGATCTCTGCAAGCATCACTCTGCGTAACGCATTCGCGAGCCTGAACGATATGTCTATTAGTGTCGGTCCTCGCATTTGATCGAATCAAGCAAAAGGCAATTCGGTAAAATGTCTATTGCAGTCACTTACGATAAATCAACATTTGAAAGTACGAAATCCACATTGTCATTAGTAGCCTTTCGGATCGTCACTTGTGGTCCATTAGGAACTTCTAGTCCATCCATTGCGCCTTTGCAATCGTGTCTTCACGATCTCTTGAAATGATGTGTATTTTAATCCCTTCAAATTCACTCGCCAGATAGATTGGTAAAAAAAATATGTCCTATAATATCTATAGCGCCGTCAAAAGCGACCTGCGAATTTGAGTAGAGACTTTATTGACAGCCCCGCGCCCGCGGTCGGTGTGCAAGTAAACTTTTAGAGTAGTGGTTAGGCGACCAGAACCTAATCCGAGAGCGCACCATTTTTTTTCGTGAGCTCTACACAACTCCTTCTGAAAAACACCTGCGCAAATTAATTCCATTGCTTTCACTTGTAGCAATTCTCAACGCAGGCTATTACGGCGACTTGGTGGTTAATTGGCTTGGACGGGTTCCGGGTGCGATAAGTACGGTGGGCTTGCGGTTTCAGATTCTTGCGGGGGCAGCGGCAATTTCGACATCTTCAGCTTTCTTCTATCTCATATCAACATAGAAATGCAGTTAATACGATCAGTACTGGCTGCGCCTTTGCTCAAGGCTCGGATTACGCTGGTTGCATACACAAGCCGCACATTCTGCTCATCCACGCCAGTAGCGGCCCGCGCATTCAAACATGTGGTCTCTCGACGCGTGAAGCAGAAGCCCGCTAAGAAGACTAATTTCTGGGTGAAGCAGCACCTTAAGACGTCCAGGAGAATTAAATATCCGCCGTATCCGTACGGTGACTCAAACATATTCAAGCGTTCGAACAGAGGGCTTTTTGGAGGCAAGTTCCCCATGCGAGGACATTCTGTTTCATCCAACCTCGAGAAAAAGAATCTAAAACGATGGCTACCGAATGCGAACAAGACTACGTTGTATAGCGCGGCTTTGAAGAAGCGGATTCGATTGCACGTCGTCGCAAGTGTCATGAAAACGATTAAGAAAGAAGGTGGTCTAGACAACTATCTGATCAAGGATAAGCCTGCTAGAATTAAGGAGTTGGGTCCAAGAGGCTGGAGATTACGGTATGCTGTAATGCTTAGACTAAAAGAACAGGAAGCAAAGCGTCTGAGAGGCCGATAGAGGTACTATAATTGATTAGTTGTTAAGGTCATGTACATATGTTGACGCACTATGTTGAACGTATCGAACGATGTACACTATGATGGAAATGCTTTTCTGGGCGTTTAATGCCATCTGCATGTAATTATTATTTAGAAAACACCTCAGTTATTACAGTCTTATATGGTGCGCCTTTCCATTTCACTTGGCGACCTTGCTTGTCGCGACGGTCAGAGAGCAAAGCAATGATTTTTATTTATGTCGCTGATCACGTAGATACTCGTCGTAGAAGCATGCTCAGTTCCGCTGAAGCCAGTGTGATCAGCACATAGTGTCAGTGTTGTATTCGTTGGTAAACTTGCGGTCTGCCTGTTGTTCACTCTCCACGCCGCACGCAGTGGAAGACGTATATGTATCTTAAAGGTTGTTCCCATTCATCTACGGCTACAGTTGGTCATTGGTCACCACTTTCATGGCCAGAGGACACCGAATACTGTAGGCAACAGGAACAGACATTGGTTCATTAGCGGTAAAGTGCTATTTTGCTAAAAATGAACCGCGGTTCATACACTACCAAACGGCGAATTGCCAAATTGAACGATCAAGAGCTCGAAGCTGGAGTCAGCGAGAAAGGGTCTTGGCACAACGACTACAATGACACTGCATTCATTTGTACGTTCTAACGAACTCACTCTTGTTTATTGGCTTCTATTTTACTTTTGTGCTGACGTAGTAAACTTTAGTCATCGGATCGTTACCATATAATTTAACGGAAGGCGACATTCTGACAATATTTTCACAGTATGGCAATCCGGTCTTCATAAAATTAGCTCGAGATAAGGAGACCGGTAAATCCAAAGGGTTTGCATTTTTAAAATACGAAGACCAGCGGTCTACGATTCTTGCAGTGGATAATATTGATGGTGCAGTAGTCCTTGGCAGGACACTCAGAGTGGATCATACGTATTACAAGAACAAGGATGATGACGAGGAACTGGAACAGGCGATGTCGTTTGATAAGCCAAACAGAAGGCGATAAATCATGTCTTCCATCGATGGCGGGGATTAGTTGGGTTCTTACCTCCGCTGTCATACCTAATCAGGGGAAGCAAATGACCAATTGCGTACAGACTGGAAAGTGCGAGCGGGATATCTCAACTATCGGTTACCTGGGTTTGTAAGATACTTCCCAGGGTCAGTTGGAATATTGTACTATATAACTGTATATTGGGACAAAAGGGACTAGGATAACGGCAAAATACATTCCAGACGTATTCTGACTTTCTGACCCCTTCAACTAGGACTTTAAAGGAGCATCTTCGACCACTACCGAGCAGGAATTCCAAAATATCCAGCAGCAGGGACATCATATAACTCTGCTGCCATCTCGCCATCGCGTGAACGATCTTACCCAACCATACTGTAACGATAAGAAAGTTAAGATGTCGCTTTATGACGCACCGGCAGATAGCATGCAAAAACACACTTTGTTCACTATTCCAGGGAGTTGAGTCTGATGAGATACATGAATACAAAGAAAGACAGAAACGGTCAGTTGTGCGAGATAAAAAAAAGTGCAAGACTGATCATGACGATTATAATGATTGGCCAAGCCCGTCTGGTGATACATTGTAACAGCGATGAATGAGAGAGCACTGACGAACACGATCAAAACTCGCAAGTCAGGCACTTCAAAATACTTTGACATTGGCTTGGAAAAGGGATCCTTATAACGCTCGATATCTGATCGCTTGCCAGTCTCTCAAAGTTGTCCAGAATCCTTTCCCTTTGGTACTCATTGTGCTTAAATGTAAACGATAGTCATAGGACACATAGCAAAGACTGATCCTTTAAGTGTAATGTTACTGATAGCGATATATGGCGGTTGATAAGTTCTGTACTTCTCAACTCGACCAGCCAACGAAAATGACAGCCGTAAGGCAGTACTTGTTACCATATCGATCATAAACCGCGTCTTGTGTTCGGCGGAATGTGATCCGTCCACTTGTAGTTCTTCCAATGCATATTCCTCATGGAAACTAATAATAGATCCGACCATAAGCCAAGAGGTAGCCACTCCATATCCAGGAATTACCCCTATTTCGTCTTCCAAATGCCGAAGACTCGTGACGGAGGCCGCAAACCCAGAAGAATAAAGACATATCGTTCGCTTCTTGGACAGCCAAGACATCGCGTCACCGGTTTCCCATCTTGGGATGCTTAGCTGAAGCAGTTTTTAGACGCACCTTATTGAATCAGGAATCTGTAGATTTTCATGAGGCTACTAAATATTATTCGGACAACCGCCGGACAACCGCCGGACAATATGTCGATGGAGGATATTCCCGGATGTTCGTGTCCGAGTCCAGTCTCTAATTTGAACTGGTAACAGGACAAAGGCTGTTCAAGATCCAATAACATATTTGTAATTTGGTGGTGAGTTAGACAAGTCTCATTTAGTGGGCCACCATAAGTCTGTAAGAAAATGTCGTGAGTTCTACAACTAAGGGGACAAGTACGGCATTCTAGTTCGGCGAATATAATAACAGTCTTACAATGCCATATCAACTGAGGAATACTGAACGCAGTTAAGGCGAATCTCATACATTTCAGTTGCGACAATGGCAAGCTTGAGTCTCGATATACAAGAGCGTTATTCTAAAGACTGGCAGACATAGCAAGATGCCCAAACACATGCTCGTACTAAATTCCAGCCCACACTGCTTGATTTTTCTTAATATGAAAGGACAATATCTTCGATACGAATAAAAGTATCGAATAAAAAGTATAAATATAACTAGTCCGCGCAAGTATTATCGGAAAATGCCAAGCGAATCGAGAGCGCGGTAACTGCCTTCTAGCAGCAAGGATTATCACTGTTTAAAACTCCTTAAAGCTGAATGAGTGCCAGAGGGCCCACCGTGGAAAAACCGGCCATGGGAAATGCCGATCGTCAAGCTCAATAAGATGTACATATGACGGATGGAATAGATGCATATCACCTAGAAGCGGAGAGTGACAGAGACAGGAGTGTCGACTGGTACACTTTTCGGCATCATCGTCGTTCACATGAATAGTCGACGAAATCACTTAGCAGATCAAAAGAAAAATTGGCAATTAGCTAATGTAATAAACGCAGATGCACAAGGCACTGCGGGGAAACAGCAGGAGAGTTCCGTCTTAAGATGCGATGTCACAAACAAACGTATCACGAAGCGGGGGCGATAGTATATACAAATGATCGCTACATTTGTCAATTGGAGAACTCACTCAGGGTCATTATCAATATGTGATTGAACTAGTTACAACGAGCATACTATTAACAATAATAATTATACACAAGAATAAAATAGTAGTCAAACCGATCTCATTGAGGCACCGTGCGATCTAATGAGACAGCCGGAATTGACCGGAATTAAAGGATGACGATCTTCTCTAAGGCACGTGCATGAGGCTCTGTTGTCCTCTCCACCGGACGAACAATGTTATCACGGACCTTCAACAGGCTTACTATTGTTCGACAGGTGGACCCGCTGGTATCACCGTTTTCCTGTTCTGCTCTATTTGGTAATTTAATCTAACAGCTGCTTGTCTGCAACCATATACGACTCATGCGCCTTGTACGCTCACACGCTAATGCATCAGAGGGAATTTGTTTCTCGTCTTATTAGATTTGACTCCCGCGTACCTTTTGTTGTAAATGATTGATGGAGAATGGCAGCTGAAGTACGATTTTCTGTAACAGGAATTGGTCTCTATATTCCTCGGATAAAAATTCCTGTTTGTTTGATTTGATTTATCTGAGGTGCAGGATGTACTGGTGAGTAGCCTTTAGCCTACCCCGGGTGCATAGCTTACTCTCAAAATGGATCCCACGCGGCACGCCACATGTGGACGTTTTTCTGAGATATTAAATAAATGTCTCAACATCTGGATCTGGCAAATTGTCCCTGACACAGTCCAACGCACTGACTGACGTAATACTGTCAATGTATTGTAATGCCATCATATTGGAAGGTCATATCACATCACTAAATCTGTCAATTACTGCTCTGAGAAGTCATTCTATGCTGTTGTCTTCATTACTGTATCGGCCCAGGTATCTGCCATACCGAATATGTGATGAAGGATGAGGCGACGCAGTTCACTTCCAGTCGGACGAACACGGAGAATTGGAGATTTGTCTTAATAATAGATCAATGTTGATTGTGTGGATGGGGTTTAAAGCATTCGACGGAAGTGCCATTTGCCCTCGGACCAGAGCGCAGTCGAAAAAGTCCACGATGAGGTCCTCATCTCAGTCGATAGGAGGTGCACCTGTGATTTCTGTCACCTCACCCTGGGACACTCTCCCACTTTGTTTGTGTGCGACTGCAGCCCTTATCCACGACTTGATATTATTCTTCAGCGCTCCACTTTGGCTTAGGATTGTTCAATTCGATGCCGACACGGTGGACTTGTCTAATCCTAGACTCGTGGTTGTACTAGTACTATTTTATGGAACTTCACACGATATTCTAATGCAAACAAATTCACGGCTATATAATTGCGAGCAAATTCCCCGTTGTCATCCTCCTCTATCTCAGCACAGTCTTTCAATTCATTCAACTTCTACTTCTTCTTTCCGGCATCTACAAACCAATTAATACTATTAGCAATGGCCGCTTCCACTTTTACGGGTCCCAAGGTCCCAGTTGCTACCATTAGCAGTAAGCTTACTTTCTGGGAATATTATTTAAGTTTCATCTAACAGGTTATCTCTAAAGGCTCCAAGGATTTCTGCACTATTTCCAATCGTCCTGAGGTTGCTTCCCTTGAGGCTACGAGTACGTATCTCTCGATATGTTTTGTCAATACAGGCAGACAGCCAACTGGAATATATATAGACTCCAAGGACTTCTGCACCATATCTGCGAGACCAGAGCTTGCTGCCTTGGAGGCTCAAAGTGCGTATTATTCTGAGGTGTTTCGTTGCGGCTTATCGACTAATTGGATTACAGACTCCAAGGACTTCTGCGTCATTGCTTAAATATTTCTGAAATTTATTCCAGTGCTGGTCGCTGGATTTGCAGTGTTGCCGTTTATTTTCGTATATGAGAGCCATACTTTTGTGTTTCGGTTTTTTTGGTGTGACGTATAATCGATCTTTTACCATCAAATCATAATTTACTTGAGCAAGATCGACAACTTTTTGGAAATATGTACGCGTCATATTATTTGGAATGGTTTCGGTTTTAACATGTTTGAAATTTGGAATTGATTTGTAATTTCGTTTGATTGGTTCGATATATGTCATAACTACTGGCTGTGCCATTGAAATAAATATACAGATTGCTCGAACACCTATGTTGTCCGTTTATATAAAATGCAAATCGGGGATCCGAATTTGCGCGGATTGCTCGAACACCCCAATGCTGTCCTTTTATATAAGTTATACAAAATTGCCGGATTAAATCTACCATTGAACGTTGTCGAATCTGTAGCAACCCGGTGCGAATTGGCATCGTTTAGACTCAATTGTGTTTGCGTACTACTTGCCCGATGAACTATGCTCCCGTACCCACCTCGAGCTTTCAACTGCTAATAATGATTTAATTAACATCTGCAAAGTCTATAATACAAAGTCTCACATCACCGAACCGTAACCCGTTCCAACTACAAGGCAGATCCGCGGAACGCCATCTCCATCCCATAACAGTAATAAGAAAATGCATGCCTTTCGCCATCACTATGTCCTCACCGGACCCCAATTAAATTTGACCTAATTCATTGACTGCCATTGTTTGTATTTTTGCTTCCAGACTCCGGTACCGACGCTCCAGTATTCTGCGCTCCCAGTTCCAAGTCCGCCTGCTGTTCAACTAACTCATATTCTTCAGTATCAATAGAAGGACCTGCTGAGATTCCTCTATTCACCTCATGAGAATCTGTTGCGGCTGATGAAGATGGCACTGACACGGCCGGAAAATACATGACACTCAGTTCACGCCATCTTGATGCCCAAGTACCCAGCGTGAGCATGCAAGAAATAGACGCGATTTGCAACAACCACCAGAGTAAACTGCTAGGGACATGCGCGGTGTATAGAGTAGTAATGAGTAAGTTGAGTCCGTGAATGGTTAACACAAAGTCGAATACCAGCTTGCTCCTGCCGACAAAGAGAGTTAAGAACAAAACGCTACCCACTCGTTAGCTTGCACGATCAAGAAGTAAAATTTAATGTCAAACTTTCGCACTTGAAAATCGAATTTAGGAACCAAACTAGACATATGGTCCATCCAATTGTCGTATCAATCCGCAACGTCTTCCAAGAAAAGACTAGATCCAGAGAAAACGGAGTTCCAGCCACCAAGCATGTAAATAGAATAAATATCGATGCAGTTACGTAATATAGTGTCTGTAATATCACAATTTGAGTCGCTAAACGAGCGGGTGCTAACGAATCCATTCGTGTGGCCGGCCTCCGGTTGCGGCGCCGACGTCGGTCTTTGAAACTCATTCTGAAGAGTCTTGTCTGTACAACGTTACCCGCTAATACATATATATAGCTATATATATAGATCCAATAAGAATTGTCCAATTTTAATCGCAAAAGTAGAAAATGGGGAATAAGTTGCAAAGGTAATGATTTACAAGATTGCCACAATTTGTCTCCCCGCAGCTGGTTCGAATGAGCTAAGGCAGACCATGACGTCCCAACCGTCCAACGATTGTGGAAGTGTGTATGCGAGAAATCTTTCACGTGCTTATGCGGATGACACGTTCTGTCAAGCGGCCGACTCAGTAAGTTTTGATCGGGAAAATGAGAAAGTCCCGACGTGTTGTGTTATTTGGCGCACCACGCGACCCGAGGCTATAAAGTCAGTAAATCGAGGTATTTATAAGCTTTCATATATATGGCTCTAAACCGTTATAAAACCTTTTTAGCCTCATTATTGTCACAAATTTGCTGGACCTAAGACGGCACTAAAGAAGCTTAATTAGGCCCTTACTTTACAAAGAAAAAATCCGGTTGACCGCCACACACAATTTGGCGGATACATCCCGAGGGTGCGGCAAATCCAATTTTACACTAAAGGCTCAAACCAAGATCTGGATGTCCTGCACATCTTGTTACACTCTTTCAGTGCAAATATCAATATTCCATTCGATGGCAGGGAGTATTGGAGAAACCTCGACAATCTATTGTTAATTCCAGGTATTCTCACGCTGGCCGATTGACTACATCGTTCTTTCGGCAGGAAGGATCGGAAGAGATCTGGTTGTCGCTTCTCACTCAACAACCTGGCATTAACTGTCAACGGATATGCCTGCACCGACTAGATTCTCCTTGCTGGTGGCAGCATATCCAACTATAACAGCGGCATTACTGTTTGCATTTCGCAGACTGCAATACCAATATCCAATCTTAGACCGGATTATTACGCACCAGAGTCAGGCTCGTCTGTTTCAGCACAATGCAGCTCCTGGTCTCGCGATCACGGCTCCGACGACGAATGCTGCCACTCAGTATTCGGCGCAAATCTCACAATCAGCGACGGGTGCCTCTGGTGCATCTATCGCCACCAATAATTTTCAATATACTATAAGTCCGTCCTATCATGCCAAGGACCGCAATCTAGTAGCAAGAAAGTATTCTGGATCGGTGGTGGCCAATTCAGGAAAAAGGTCCACTCGCCCTGCATCTGGTGAGGACAGTTTTTTCTTCAGCAAGATTCGCGAGTCGGAGTCTGTCGCCCTAGGGGTGATTGACGGAGTTGGCGGCTGGAATGAGATCGGTGTGGATGCAACGGATTTCAGCCACTCCTTGGCAGAAGCAATGGCTGAGCTGACGGCGAAGCTTTCCACTGATACGAGCGCAAAGAGGGACGAGTCAAATAGTATCGTCTCCAAGTTTTCGTTTCCTCCCCTTGTCCTTCTGGACGCTGGGTACAACTCGATTCGGAATTCAGGAAAAGTGAAGGCTGGTGGATCTACGGCATGTGTTGGCGTCGCCCACGGCAATGGAACCTTGCAAGCTGCAAATCTTGGAGATTCAGGGTTTTTTATTTTTCGCGATGGAAAGATTCATTACATGTCAATTCCGCAAACCCATTATTTCAATGCCCCGTACCAGCTAGCAATCATCCCACAGAAAATCATCGAGCAGAACGCGCGATACGGCGGCAAAAATTTCGATGACAAGCCAAGTGACGCGAATTTGTCTACTCACAAGCTGAAGCATGGTGATGTGGTGCTTTTTTGTACAGACGGCGTCCTCGACAATTTACTGCCATCCGACTGTCTCAGAATTGTCAATGAAGAGATGATATCACAAGGGAACTGGATTGTCGATAGAAGATCGGGTGATATTCAAGCTAGCGGTGAACGGCAGTACTCTGGCGTTGATAGCTTGGCGAAGCGACTCGTCTCGGCAGCATTTAAGGCCAGTATAGATCCAAAGACTGACGGACCATTTGCGATTGAGGCGCAGAGACAAATGAAAGTGCTCTATAAAGGTGGGAAGCCAGACGACATAACAGCTCTTGTAATGTTTGTCCATCAGCATATCGGAGGCAAGACACAGGAGAAGTCATAGTCGTAGAATTGGATAAAAGTTTGTTGGTTTAATTTCGGAGCGGAGTTGTAAAAAGCGTCTTATATAGTATGCAGTGAACCGGCGTTGATAGGAATTTGGAATTTTTGTCATAAAATATTGCTTGTATTGGACTCTGATTTTGCTAAAGTGTGTTAGACAACTTTTTAGTTTTCTGGCTACAACAGTCTCTTATTGGATCCTTGTTTACCGCTATTTTTGAATGATAAGTTTTATTGTACGTGTGCCATAGTTCTATGAACGCTTGATATACTCAAATTGAAAAGTCTCATCGTCACTCAACTCTGACCCAGATAGGCCAAGTTCCCAACTATCTCCTTCATTCTTATATAGCAAACAACAAACTCAGTAAACTGGCAATCGGATGTATTCAATGTGCAGTCGTAACACACGCATTGCAGCTTTCAAAACGTCGATTCTCTTGGCTGACCGTCATGGGAAAGCATACAACATGTCCGCGAGTAAGAAGATCCAGAAATAAGCATGCACATCTTTGCAATCTACGTAATACTTTTAATGAAACTCTGGGTGCCACTGTTCAAAGATCATCGATGACGCGACATCTATTCGCCGCTTCATGTCAGCCCGGAACCCGGCTGTGTCTGCGACTAGCTGATCAAACGCCGAATGTTTCACTTTAGTTACCTCGTAGATCTCATACAACTTATCAGATCAGATTATACCAACAGGCATATTTGCCATCAGAGAGGATCGGTGCCATTTGGTCTTGCTCAAGTCCAACGTGTACTTGGCGTGAATTTCACGTCTTGATGCACTGTTTGAGTTGGCGGAAGTCCATTATTAATCAAAAGGTGAGTATCAAGAAATACTAGATGCCACCACACCGACCGCCGAACTTTTGCATCGGGAGGCTCTATTGATAAGGTGGCAAAAACTGCCGGATCACAGTGCATACCCATGAGCTGAGCAACTAAGCAAGTTGGGCAACTTCGCATGCATTGTGAGCCATCAATATCCGATGAATAACCGTTTGAAGTATTGTATAACTGCTACAAGACACTGTAGCGTAGGGCACATCGGAAAATCGTATTTTTGTCAGAGGGAATTCTGTCGCCTGTAAGTATTTGTCAATCTCAGCTTGATAACACATTTTGCTTGCGAATCTTGCTGAAAATACTGCAGCGGATCACTACTGCTCCTACAGGCTGTATAAAGTATTGTAAAAAGCACACAGAGAAAATCTGTAGATGAGCTTTCTTGCCGATACGTGGCCCAGATTGATTATCTCGCTGAATCAAATCTGTACGGTCGAAAAACCGCATAAAAGGATACATCACTCGCAGATTTAATATTAGTCTGGCTGCTGCAAGAATTCTGAAAGCCCTCCAAAGATATTCTGACTTGAACTTGTCAACGACTTGGAATCCGTACAGAACTTTCAGGGCGCAATCATTGATCCAATAAAGAACCTACTAATGGTTCCTAAGAGTTTAGCAAAGTAACAACAAAACTTCGCAGAGGATGTGAGAACTCGCTCAACATTGTGCGCCAATACGCCATGTTGGCGTATCGACTCTCGCCAGTGTTGCTATCTACTGATAACACGCCAAGAACTTTCTCCCCCTCATCGACCTTTCCTTCCTCACTTGCGAGTCAATTGCGCTGTCATTTTATCGTGTAGCCGTCTTAGAGCCATTTGGCTTGCCTTATATGATATTAAGCGCATTGGATTGGCTACAACATCGAGGCCCACAGTTGCACACTTGCACTTCCGTATTTTATTTCTTTCCAGTTGCCTTTGTCCAAAGTATTTTCTCTGTACAGAGGAGATGCTCCCATGAACTTAGGAGGGTTGGAGACAATAATCCTTTCAGAGTGAACGCATGATTGGATTTGATAATGTGGTCAAATTTTCAAGGGACACAGAATTGCTTACTCGCTTTCTCAATGTTCTAGTCGCAGAGTCGAATCGGAACACATATACATCAGTAGTGTGAAACTAAGAGGTCAAGTTCCTAAATCAGAGGAGTTGAGGCATCTATTTCACAGCCACAACCGCCGCACCAAATCATTGCTGCACCGCCACTCATTTTGCCCGGTGCCTTGGGATCAATCCTCAAAAAAAAAATTCAAAAAATTTCGCGGCTCTATCTTCCAACAGCATACACTGCTATCGCAAGGTCGTCGTGCTCAATCAAATAGCTCAGACAAGATGGTGTCCTTTCACACTCTCGAAAGAGAGAGATATTTTCAGAATCCACCGGAAGACAGGTCGGCATATCCGTTATTGGCTGAGGCCGTTGCTCCTCATGTGGGATCCTTCAACGCATTGACTACCGGAGGATTGCTTGATCTTGCGGTCAAGGATATCGGTGAAAAGATTGTTTTCGATAGTAATAATTCAGATAGGCGCGGTAATAAGCTTACTTGTATGCTTTTGTATTATTCATGATATTGGGAATTCAGGTCAGTGCTGACACGGCTCCAGTTCGCGTTGATGAAGTCAGAATATTGAAACCGGCGGTATCCAATAAGGATAAGACTACGATTTCGCGAAGAGTGTATCCAGCTGAGGTATATCTAGTATGCATTATACCACTTGAGTACTTACTGATAGACCTCTTCAGTGCCGTGAGCGTCTCTCGACGTACAGGGGTAGAATGAACATCAAGTTTGTATATCGCGTGAACGGCGACCCCGAACAGGTTGAGAACAAAGACGTTGGCTTGATTCCAATTATGTTGAAGTCCAACCGTTGCCATCTCGAGAAGATGTCGCCTGCGGAGCTTATCCGACAGAAGGAGGAGTCCGAGGAATTGGGAGGCTATTTTATCGTTAATGGTATCGAGAAGCTTATCCGCATGCTGATCGTTCAACGCCGAAATCATCCAATGGCAATTATTCGACCATCTTTCACAAACCGTGGTACGACTTACAGTCAATATGGTGTTCAGATTCGTGCCGTTCGACCGGATCAGACTTCACAGACCAATGTTCTTCATTATCTTAACGATGGTAATGTCACATTCCGATTCTCATGGAGGAAGAACGAATACCTTATCCCAGTCATGATGATTTTGAAGGCACTTGTCAACACTAATGATCGTGAAATATTTGATGGCATTGTTGGCACAGACACCAAAAATAGTTTCTTGACAGATCGTCTTGAGTTACTGTTACGAACTTATAAAGTGTATAACTTGTATTCACGGGAGGAAACGCTTGCTCATCTCGGCGACAAGTTTCGTGTCGTTATGGGCGCATCGATTGATCAAACGGATGCCGATGTCGGACGTGAAGTCCTTCGTCGAATTGTCCTAGTCCACCTCAGGAGTGATGAGGACAAGTTCAGGCTGCTGCTATTTATGATTCGCAAGCTCTATGCAGTTGTTGCCGGGGACTGTGCGCCGGATAATCCAGATGCCACTCAGCACCAAGAAGTTTTGCTCGGAGGATTTTTATATGGCATGATTATTAAGGAGAAGATCGAGGAGATGCTCAATAACTTCCGGCTACAGATCGTGTCAGACGTTACACGCGGAGTCGGTGTTAACTTCGCAGATCCAAAATATATAAACAAGGTCTTCGAGAAAGTAAACTTCAACATCGGGCAGAAGATGCAGTATTTCTTGTCAACCGGTAACCTGATTTCACAATCTGGTCTTGATTTACAGCAAGTGTCCGGATATACAGTCGTCGCTGAGAAAATTAATTTCTACCGCTTCATCTCTCATTTCCGAATGGTTCACCGAGGGTCTTTTTTCGCTCAATTGAAGACTACTACCGTCCGAAAATTATTACCGGAGAGTTGGGGATTCTTGTGTCCCGTTCACACACCCGACGGATCGCCATGTGGTTTGCTTAACCATCTTGCCCACAAGTGCCAGATTACGACTGAATCCGTTGATGTTTCGCATATTACACAGTTAGTTCGAACTCTAGGTGTTAGTTCACCTAATATAATCGGATCAGGACCTGAGCTATGTTGCGTACAATTAGATGGTGCCATTATTGGCTGGTGCTCTTACAAGGCGGCCCGCCGAGTCGCTGATTCTTTGAGGTTCTGGAAAGTGGAGGGTACTCATGACGTCCCGAGAGCACTTGAGATAGGATTTGTCCCACCATCCAGTGGCGGCCAGTATCCAGGTCTATTCCTGTTCTCATCACAGTCACGAATGCTCAGACCGGTTCGTTACCTTCCACTCGATCGAGAAGATTTGCTCGGTCCATTTGAGCAGGTGTATATGGACATTGCTGTCTCACCGACCGAAATCACGTCAGGGTTACATACGCACGTAGAGTATACGGCTACCAACATTCTGTCGATTCTTGCAAACTTGACCCCATTCTCCGATTTCAATCAATCGCCGCGAAATATGTACCAGTGCCAGATGAGTAAGCAAACTATGGGTACTCCTGGAACCGCATTGCGATACCGATCAGATAATAAATTGTACCGACTACAGACTGGTCAGACTCCTATCGTCAAAGCAAAGATTTATGATGACTATGGTATGGATAACTACCCCAATGGAATGAATGCGGTAGTTGCGGTCATTTCATACACGGGTTATGATATGGACGACGCTATGATTATTAACAAGTCTGCTCACGAAAGAGGATTCGGGTACGGTACGGTTACTAAAGTCGAGAAGATTGACTTAAACGAGAAGAGACGACGCGGTGAACCGATCGCTCAGCATTTCGGCTTCGGTTCGGACCAGTGGCCGGAAGAGTGGAGAATGAAACTGGACGAGGATGGACTTCCTATTGTGGGAATTTTGCTCGAGCAAGGCGATCCTATGGCTGCTTACTTTGACGACAATCTTGGCAAGACGAAAGTCATGGTATACAAGTCTTCCGAAGCGGCGTTTGTCGAGGAAGTGAGACTACTAGGTGATGACGGCGACCAGGAGTTCCAATCGATCTCAGTTAAGCTCCGCATCACTCGTTCGCCAGTTATTGGCGATAAATTTTCGTCACGACATGGACAAAAGGGTGTGTGCTCGCAAAAATACCCCACGGTAGACATGCCGTTCTCTGAGAGCGGTATTCACCCAGACATCATCATCAACCCGCACGCATTTCCGTCACGCATGACCATCGGTATGTTTGTCGAGAGTTTGGCAGGCAAGGCGGGTGCAATGCATGGAATCGCGCAGGATTCTACGCCGTTCCAGTTTTCTGAACAGAATACTGCAGCGGACTATTTTGGAGAACAGTTAGCAAAGGCGGGATATAATTACCACGGCAACGAACCTATGTACAGCGGTATCACTGGCGAAGAGTTCAAGGCTGATATTTACATCGGAGTTGTCTACTACCAGCGTCTCCGACATATGGTCAACGATAAGTACCAGGTCCGATCGACTGGTCCGGTTAACAGTTTGACTATGCAACCAGTCAAGGGACGGAAGCGATCCGGTGGTATTCGTGTCGGAGAGATGGAACGTGATGCCCTTATTGCACACGGGACTTCGTTCTTGCTACAGGATAGATTGTTGAACTGCAGTGATTACTCACAGACACACATTTGCCGAGATTGTGGATCATTATTGTCGACCGTCACGACTATTCCGGCGGTTGGTAGTCTCGCAGAAATTAGATGTCGTCGATGCGCGCAAAAACTTGTTAGCAAGACTGCTGCACCGGCGACGTCTGATGATGCGCGAGAAATTTGGGAAGACGGTGCCGGTAATAGATATAGAGGTGGGAACAATACAACCACTGTGGCGATCCCTTATGTTTTGCGGTACTTGGATGTCGAGTTGGCAGCTATGGGTGTCAAGATGAAATTCAATGTTGAGCCAAAGTAGATTGGATGGCACTACCCATAAGAACTATGTTAAATATATAAGGCAGTTAGTTATGTTTGGTCAGAATTGGTCAGGAGCATTTCGTGTATAAAATGGTTTATAAAAGTCTTAATATACGCATTTCGTTTTATTAGTTATGGAATATTATGTATGCGTCCCATTTTCCTTTGGAGTTGCATCGTCAAGTGGCATGGTACTTCCGTGACCTTCAGTTATTTCATTTAATGAGTCCAGAAGGCTTTAGCATTGACGCCCGGCTAGGTAGCCACAGTTAACTGTCAGGAATCTTGTAAATTTTGTCACTATACACTGACATAACAACAAAAATTGGACCTGCTTTGGAGAAATAATGGAGACAAATGACCGAGGTACTGTCTGAGCGTTTCGGTGTTTATCGCTGTTCGCATTTGTAAACTTACAATAATTCGTCGTAGCATTCGCAAGGATTAATAACATCTGGTTAAATGCATAGGGTTAGGTCTCAAATTGGGACTTGTAGTTTTTTCTCGAGCCGAGCAAAGCAGCTTCAGTTTAAGTGCTGGTTGCTAACGCTTGCTACGTCTCAAAATTAGGATTGCAATTCTAGCACTCGGACTTTGAGAAGTTGTTGTATAATGACGTTTCTTTAAAATATATTCTGGGTATCAGTGAAGCAACTGGAAATGCTTGAGGAGTCGCGACTAAGATTGGCCGTGATCTCTGTAAGGTACTCGCGACTCCGAGCAAATACAAGACGCGCAATGTTTTCGGCTACGAGGAGGGAGCTGCATAATCTTCGGTCTGCTGCTGAGTTAAATTTATGCGTTCCTAGTTGGAGGAATGGGCTGTTATTACCAGTTGTATCGCGATCATTCTCGGCCCAGGCGTCCTGTGCGGTGGCATCGAGTACGGATTTGTTAAAGCAAAATGACGATGCGTTGGTGAAATTGATGCGGTGGGCAAGGCAGGAACGAAGAAGAAGGCAGAAGTTTAAGGAGACGAAAAGTCCGATAGATGGAGCTCTCCCTGATACTGCATCACCGCAGACGAAGCCAGTGTAAGTATTTTCGGTGTGTTACTTACTGAAGTATGTTTTAACCGCATACCAGCAAATCACGGCGTACCACAGGACGGGGTAATAGTGGCCAAAATGGAGCGAAGAAGCCGCGCGCACACTCTTCTCGGACACCAACACAACGTGGCACGACAGAAGAGTAATTCTAATTTTGAGAATCGATCATATGCGATGGAGACGCTAACGATTTGTTAGGCGGGTGGAAGCCATAGCAAAGGACAGAAAAAAGTGGAACGAAGATATTCTAACGGCGCTGGAGATGATTAGAGCTGCGGCACCACAATCGAAAACCTCAGAGGGCCCGACCGTGAAGGAAGAAACGGAGGATCACGGCGACATGTTGGCGGACAAAACATATTCAGACTTGCCGTTTGAAAAGTATCCCTTAGAGGCGATAGAGGTGCCATCCGAGGCGCATATATTTCCGCCAGTTTTAGAACACGGTATTGATCGCGTTCTTTTCAAGTATGATCAATGAATTTACGGGAGCCTTGATTTAGGCGAAGTTAACCTCCTCTAGTCCCGGCGTACACTTCCTGCAGGATCCTCGATCTCGAGTCTATAACTTTCCGCCAGAGATTAAGCATATCATGTCGGTTCACGAATTCGATTACGACGCCCTTCCAGAATACCAAATCTCATCTAGGGATAAGATATTACAGAGTATTGCCATGGAACAAAAGTGCAAGTATTACGGGTCAACGTCCAGTCTAACAGCAATGCTGTCACAATTTCATTATCTCATTTCAAAATGGCGGCCGCCGAATGGCACGCATATATCACATCATCATGACGAGTCGTTGAAGTTCACGGCGGCCGCATCGATGGCAGCATCTGTGTTCGTGCGGTACATGCCTGAAACAGGGTTATACGCCATAGATTCAGATAAATCTGACGATAGTGAGATTATTCTCATGTGGCTTGGTCGATCTATGGAATTGCAATTGGTTACGCCGGTAGAGAAGTACGAAAATTTCAGGCGATCAAAATCTCATTTGCTCGACCCTGAACAAAAGAAATACAGAGAGCCATACCATTATTCTAAATGTGGTGATTTCATGCTACGGTCGCAGCAGGACTGTATGGACCCTCGACTACCAAATGGTGGTACATTTGATCTTAAGACTCGCGCTGTGGCGGCCGTGAGATACGATATAGAACATATCCACGAAGTTGGTGAGACAGGATACCAGCTGAAAACATTACATGGAAAATATGAATCCTTTGAGAGTGAGTATAAAGATATGATCCGAGCCTCATTCTTGAAGTACTCGCTGCAAGCTCGGATCGGTCGAATGGATGGCATTTTGATTGCATACCATAATATTGCGCGGTTGTTTGGATTCCAGTATGTTCCTCTAGAAGAATTAGATTTATGTATTCATGGCGAAAATCACAAGTATCTTGCCAAAGAGGAATTCTCGGCGAGCATTGGAATCCTGAATGACTTTCTAGACAGAGTTACAGCAGAGTACCCCGAACAGGTATATCTATTGAGAATTTCTGGAATCACGTTGAGGCTAACTAAGGATGGCAGTCTTTTAACCTTGTGTTCTATGTATCACCAGAGACAAAACAAATGTGCATCTTTCTGAAGCGCATGACGACTGATGAGATCGACATGGAGCAAGCAAAGAAACGTGATCAAGGTTTCCGTCTTAAGCCGACGGCTGAGAGCATTGTGAAGCAACTGGAGGAGGATCCAGAAATGCCTAATTCTAGAGTTGAAGATATAGTGAGTAGTATCGAAAATTCTGAAGCCAAACAGCTTTCCGCGAATAAGAATTGGGAATTCACTGTGGCTGATTCATCGGGACGCGCTGAGAGCGACCGGATGGATGTAAGTGACGTTCATCAAGGCTCCTCACAATTGTCGGAAGATGACGTTACTATTTCTGTCGATTCGCCTCTGAACGAGGACCAGGCGTGGGCGATGAGCATGAAGGATTTCGGAATTGAAATTGGCAAATTTACAGATGAATTGGCGAGTCGCGAGTTCTATCAGATTGACGTCAGGAATTTCATCAATGGAAAGGAACTTGATTTCGCCGATAGCCCGGAGCCGACAGCGGCAGGTCAGTGGAAGATCCAGTACTCTATCTTTCGCAATCAGTCGCCAGGAGCGAAAAGAAATGCATACACCGCCTCAATTCAATCCCGCGCTAAAGTAAACCGCGAGAAAGTCACCACAAAAGCTGGAATAATGTACCGCGAATTGGGATTGAAAGGCAAGCAGTACCAAAAGATGATGGATCATCTGGACCATAAGAAGGGTATTGAAGTATATTCACCAGAAAGGCTGAGAGAAATTATGAGATCGGATAAGTGGGTTAAAATGAGACGTCCAACGAGCACACAATGATTATCGAATCAAAAAAACGATGATTGACAGTAATGGTTCCATACTGGAAGTTTAGAGCGTGTATTATATAGTATTGTATAGATTTGGATTGTATTGCGCGGATAGTCCGTCATATAGTGTATGATATCTTCTAATTCAGGTGCTTATTATTGTATTCTCTTGTATGTTTATGGCTTGCGTAATTGAGAAATATCGTTCCTCCATGTCGTTCCTCAATTTAAATTGCAAGTAGTGGTAACTACAAATCTGTGTTGTCTCGAATTGCATGTCCATCGACGTCATCACAAAATTTGCAAAACGCCGCTGCAAGGCAAGTAGACCGAAGCCAAGTCGACATATCCGTTACGCATTATGTTTCGGAAAAAGCCTAATGTGAGATTTCCACTACTCTCATCTATTATAATAATTCAAATACCTAACATGTCTCTCTCAGATTAAGCCATTGTCTCCAGTTCGAAGTTCAGATCGCCGCAAATTATTGGCATCTATTCTCAGTCAATTCAACATCCCAACGGACACGCTTCCCTCGGAAAAAAAGGACGTTATAGTCCCCACAGATATTCAGGCTGCTAAATTTGTTGCTCATTCAACTGGTGAGACGGGAATTATCTATGTTGGTGAGGAAGGGAGCAAGCCGTTGTGGCTGAGGTTAAACGAAGAGACCTTGATTCCGACTGGTATGTTGGCTGCATGCGACTATCCTGTTTGAATGTACCGAGCCTGACTTAGTAGTATTTACGTTGTGGAAGTGTCCATTTTTATTGCCGATTGTGCAAACATGGAATCCAGTTATTGAGAAGCTGCGAAATGGAGCGGGTATGTGTGTCACGAAGTCCTCAAATGATTCAGAATGGCTTACGTTTGTAGATTTGATGCTTCCGGGACTAATACCACCGTTTCCAGTGACACTTAAAATAGGTTCAATAGTCGCCATAGCAAGTGCCGAACGGCCGAGCGTTCCTTTAGCTGTCGGAATATGCAATATAGATCTAGGGACGATCACACAAGTGCAGGGACGACACGGCAAAGCAATTCTGATTATTCAGTGTTATGGAGATGAACTTCCATTTCGTGGGAAAGTTTCTGTACCCTTGAAATTGGATTTGCATATTCCAAAGCTCGAGGAGAAAAATGCTCCGACTTCAGACAGTGAGAATGGTGAGGTTGAGAAGATAGCGAAGTCGATTGCGAATTTGGATATAGCGCCAGATGGGAATGCCACTTCTGAATCACAAGTCACGGCAGTTCCAGCCGACATGGAAGGTACGGATGGAGAAATCGAGAAAACTGAATTGCAAGGCAAGCCGGTTGAACCTGTCAGAGAGGGTCTATCGACTGAAGAGGTAGATGAAGCTTTCCGCATGGCTCTTCTTTCTACGATCCACGACTCGCGCACCGGAACAGCGTTAGAGTTTCCACAAGCATCTTCCACATTCATCTCTGCTCATCTACTAAAACATTTGCCTTCGAGTTATTCGTCCGCTCAATTGAAGCAGACGTCGTGGAAGAAGGCGGCGAGGTTCTTGAAAGCCATGGAAAAAGAGGGATTGGTCAAAGTTAAGGAAAAAGGAGGTGAGGTTACAATAATGGGAATAGCAGGTCTTGACAACATTGCGGTCAAGGACTTCCGAAGTTTCAAGACAGCTGGGAGCCGAAAAGCGAATAATGATAGCAAGACACCTGACAGATCTCACGGGGACGTGCCGGCGGGAAAGCTCGTTATAAGGGAATATTATCAGATTAAAGACAAGGGAAAAGCTATAGCCGAGGCTGTTGGTAAACGTTCGTCAGATTACTACAGCTTGGCCGAATTACGGACGATATTATTGGAATATATTGCGAAAGAGAAACTTGTAAACGAGAAGAATCCTCGCGAGATTATGCTAAATCCGGTATTGGCAGGTATCATAACAACGTCGCCGAAGCCGAGAACATTACTGCGTGAAGATCTGATTGACAGATTTAGAGAGATGAGTTCACCATATTATAGAATTGTCAGAGAAGGCGAAGATGAGCGAGGCATAAAATTATTGCGTGGCACGCCTCCAAAGATCCAGATACTGATTGCCATAAAGCAGGGCCATAAGATAACGCGTATTACGAACTTGGAAACGTACAAGGTTGATGTACATGGCCTTGCCAATGAGATGAGAACAGAATGTGCGAGTTCAACAACAGTTAATAAGTCTGTTGAAGGTACCAGCGGCAGTGGGCAGGGGAAATTAGAGATTCAAGTACAAGGACCACAGAGTAAGACGGCTGTGGATTTACTTGAGAGACATGGCTTAAAGAAAACCTGGATTGAGGTCAAGGATACTACAAAAAAGAGTAAATGAGTGTAGACAGCGAAATGTTTGATAACATCTTCATATACGATACTAAGGAAACTAGTCCTCGGAACGATATCGAATAGATGGTAGACATATAATACTGTGGCAAGAATCTGTTACTAGTTTATTTGACTCACCAAGTATGACGAATTTGGGTAGGAAAGGCTCGCACAGATCTCGCTGTGTATACTTTACTCGACAATTAGCCCTAACCGCAAGCGGTAAGAGGTAAACCAAACCACGACGATTGGTTGGGCGCCACGCGCTTGTGCCCGACGACTCTTCTTGAGCCGCGCGCAGGCGCACACTGGAGTTCACGCGCAGTTCACAGCACGGCCACCATCCCAACTCCAACTATTACCTAGTCATTATTGCCTTCTACCGTGTACTGTCTCGATCGCTCCGTATGCGTCACAACCAGGTATGTTCTAGCGGTTAATAACTTGGCTTGGAGACACCGAATATGAGATGTGGAGCACCGGATCAGCGTGTGGCGGTAGTCGACATGACGGCTGTCTTAGTCAGAATCGATGATAAGTTCCACCTAGTCTGCATCAATTCAGAGGTCTCCCGTCAGAGGTCGTCAAAAGTAGAATATATCAGCATGATGTTACGTTTCGTTTATTGTATTTACATTCTGGCAGTGATACTGGCTGGAAATCAAAGTTTTTCATCACCATTAGTTCTTAGTTTGCCTCTTGAAGATTATCCAACAGCTATTTTCAATATACTACAATACTTAAAGTACGGCTTGGGATTAAACAATATTAACTAAGGATATACGCCAGAGTGGACTTGCAGACATCTTTTATTGTTACAATTACGACTCTCAGAATAGATTGATCGCCAGGTGTGCTCAGCTGCTTGTCTCTTCCGTGTCTCCAAGCCTTTTAATGCTTTGCAATCATCCTAACCCATTCACAGCTTCTGTTCTGACATATTATGACAACAAACACTCAATTGAATCCGCTTCCGTTGTTGTCGCCATCGCGGGCAGTGTCGCAAAATTACCCAACGGTTGTTCGGCGGACGGCTTTAACCGACACTCCGTTGACGTCGACACCAAATTCGCCACGAGGCCTGCAACCAAGTGATGGATACAGCGTAGCCCCGTTCCTAGAGCTTCCACGACGTGCAACTACTCTGGACGTTCCTGGATTGACAAAGAGCAGGGTATCACCAGGTAAATCCTTCCTTCACTCATTGATTTGACCGCAGTAGCAGGTACTAATCGGAGTAGATGGCACTATCGCGGCGCGGGACATCGGATCTAAGCTGGTTATTGTCATGGTGGGTCTTCCTGCCCGTGGGAAGAGCTACATCACAAAGAAACTTGCTCGATACATGAACTGGCTGCAACACGAGACTAAGATTTTCAATGTTGGAAATACACGTCGACAGTCGAAGCATCATGTTGGGCCAGCTAGGCATCCGCTCCCGGATTCTCCGGTATTGGAGGCCTCGTTGGGCCCGAAGTCGCCACCTCCAGTGGAACTGGACACCAGTCATCCCGCCAACTTTTTCGCTCCGGATAATCCACAGACCGCTGCACTACGAGAAAGCTGGGCGTTGCAGACGCTTGATGAGTTACTAGATTGGGTTTTGCACGGAAACGGAAGTATAGGTATCCTTGACGCCACAAATTCAACAGTCAAACGCCGACGGATGGTATTAAATCGCGTTAAGGATAGGTCAAATGGTGGACTGAAGGTACTTTTTTTGGAAAGCGTCTGCGATGATAAGGATCTGCTGGAACAGAATATCAGATTGAAGCTTTCTGGTCCTGACTATAAGGGGCAGAATCCGGACATTGCCTTGGCAGATTTCCGGCTGCGTGTCAAAAATTACGAAAAGACATACGAAACTATCGGCGACGAAGAAGAAAAGACTGAAGGATTTCAGTATGTCAAAATGATAAATGTCGGTCGAAAAGTTGTTGCGTATAACACACAAGGTGGGTTTTCATGATCTGATCGAAGACAAGCTAATAGTGAGTTAGGGTTTCTTGCTGGTCAAGCGGTCTTTTTCTTACTCAACTTTAATCTTGCCGAACGACAAATTTGGATCACTCGACATGGAGAGAGCGAGGATAATATTTTAGGCAAACTCGGTGGCGATGCATCACTCAGCGCCAAGGGTGTCAAATATGCGAGAGCTCTTGTGCGTTTTATGGACTACCAACGTACAGAATTTAGAAGGCGGCAGCTCGAGCGGTTCTCGCTTCAGTCAACTGTGTCCCAGATATCATCGCAGCCGACTACGCCAAAAGGTGAACCGGTTGAGCCACATTTTTGTGTTTGGACAAGTATGCTGAAGCGCAGTATCGAGACAGCCAAATGGTTTGATGAGGATACGTATGATATCAAGCAAATGCGAATGCTGAATGAGCTTGGTAGTGGTATTTGCGACGGCATGACGTATGAAGAGATTCGTCAAAAGTTTCCGAAGGAGTATGAGGCTCGCGTTCATGACAAGATTGGTTACCGATATCCTGGTGTTGGCGGTGAGAGCTATTTAGATGTTATCAATCGGTTGCGACCTGTCATTGTCGAAGTCGAACGAATGCAGGATCATGTTTTGCTTATCGGCCACCGTGTCGTGGCCCGTGTCTTACTCGCGTACTTTATGAATCTTGGCAGACAGGCTATTGGTGATCTAGACGTTCCACTGAACACACTCTGGGTTCTGGAGCCGAAGCCATACGGTGTTTATTGGGCGGTTTATCAGTATGACGAGAACAAGGATTGGTTCTATAAGATTGAAAATTCGAATTCGTCGCTTACCACACCTACGAACAGCACTCCGCCTCCTGAGACTGTGACCTCAGCTCCGTCATCATCTGTCGCATCTCCTGAAGCTGCACTGCTATTGGACACGAAAGACGCTTCGCCACCGCCGACAGCCAATATGCCGCCTCCTCCGCTCCCGTCACGCTCTCGCTCGATGACTGTGACTGCTCCAAGTCCGCTATCGATCGAGTCCCATCCCGTCGAGAATGATGCGGGTGTCGACATCGTCATTTCCTCTTTATAAGAACTTCTCAGTCTAGTACATAGTTTACATTTATATACATGAATGGCAATTAAGGGTTTATATTTACCGGAGGGGTTTGGCTTTTCTTGTTAACGGGTTTTGATTTCAATATTTGACATAGTACGTACGAGCGCACCACTTTCTTGGCTTGGTTTATAGGCAGGGCAATAATTACATATAACTTAGTACTAAACATCTATAATGTAGTCATCTGTTACAATCGACATAAACCATGAAGAGGTGAACTAAACAATATTTGGCCTACGTTACAGATATGAGTTATATTTAATATATTGGAACACTTTCGGAAATATGTTAGATGGTCGAGAGTGTAAACTATGGAAGCACTGAGCGCCGCGTTGTCAGAGGCGAGTGTTCCGTTAAGTTTGGTCTGATGTGAATTGTCGATGGCAGGTATCAGACCCATATGAAAAAAACTTTGTGATCCACTCCTTCGGATTCTGCGATTCGGTTCCGGTGAGCGTGTGAATACAACTCGACTCAGGCGACTCATTCTGGGTAATGGAATCTAAACAGATACGAACTCGTGCCAAACTCTTCAAGCCAAATTAGTTTGCCCCGAAAGGAATTTTGAACTTCTGACCTTTGGGTAGGGGGTGGTGGAGGGAAAAAAAAAGGTAAAAAAAACTTCGATACCGGGAATCGAACCCGGATTTGCCCGGTGAAAGCGGACCGTGCTAGCCGTTACACTATATCGAACATCCATAGAATCAAGACACGCGTAGAAAAACTATAGTGCAAATCAATATTTAAGGTTCCTACTGTTCATGTCAGACATTTTATGTTCTCCAAAACTCTTTGGGTCTTTATGCCTTCGTCTCTGTTCTCTTTCTTCTTTCCTACATTCTTGGTCTTGTTCGTTCATTTTCTTCTTTTTTCAGGTGGGTGCGTGCTATAGCTGTTTTCCGGTCCATAATACATATTACATCATCGGCTCTCAATCCAAAAAAAAATATTGTTCCTCTGTTGCGACAGCAGCAGTATACGTTATTTAGTAATCTTGTAACTGGCTTGCAATAAAAAGCGCACTGTATAACAGCCACCCGCAGGTCAAAATCCTGAATCCCAGCAACAACTTCCCCAGCACCGTATCTGTCTATAAACTGATGTATCGGTCGGAATATTCAATGTACTCAAGAGCGTTTGGTTAACTGACCTTATGAGTGTGAGCTGAAAGAAATGAGTAGGTCAAGCTTTACCACTGAATACCTTATCCACTCACTGAATCATAAGATCAAATAAAGACTTCAGAGCCTAATCGAGTGTGAATAAACGAGATATAGCCGGTGATAATGACTTTTCGACGATCCGCTGCCTCAATGCATATTGATTGAGCCGTTTAAATCACGTGAGTGATAATTTGTCATATGCGTGACGGAAGTCTACTTTCTGTGGATGCGGATTCGGATATATTGTCTGGATTACGGATACAGATCGATATGGAATGGAAAGAAGCCCGGATATTATTCATGCCGATCCCTATATTGAATGTGTCGATGAGTGGAAATTGGATCGTAAATGAGTCCATGTTGATAGAGACTGGCTCTTCTAATGGCGGAATGCACACAAAGATGCGTTACTACGAATAACGGTAGCAGCCAGAAGAATTACAGAGTCTGAGGTGGCTGTAGAAATTCTGTCCAATACACGAAGAGATTGGTTAGGACTTGCCTAGGCGCTTCTTGAGTGCAAAGATTAAAAGCATGTTAGTTGTTTGAGGGAAGTAAGTAGCATTGATGGATGCTAAGAGTTAATCTTGAAACCGTGCAAATATTAACGAATATGGAGAATATGTTTACTAATGCTAATGCGAATGCGAACAAGTTGAACTTATTCGTGTCCAGACCTATGATTTCTTTGCAACTATTTCTTCCTTATGTTAGTTTGTATTCATTTCGTTCGATATCTGGTGAGCGATCGATCTTCTGTCAGTTTTCGCATTGAGCCATGACCTTGCGAAAGTTTGCATTTTATACCCTAAACCCATGCCTGATAGTTATCCACAGAAATTACTCATCGCTCACCATTCCGACCCCGGTGAGCAGAATGCCAACCGCCGCGGACTTTCGGGACGGTCCGTTTCCCGTCCAGGGTTCCCCATAACATGCCAGCTACTGTGCATTGACCATTCCTTCTGTAGCGTTTAGTAGTGTACGCACAAGGGTACGGCATCGAACGTGTAGCTCTAGTATACGACTAGTAAGGAGTCAATTAGGTAACTGCGTTTAAGCTTAGTACGTGCCTATTGCCTTATTTGGCAGAACCTCGAACGTGAAGTTCGATTTCGCATTTCGCAATAAGTATGCAGCATATAGACGCTTTATAAGTTTCCCCTTTCACAGCCTTGTGCGCCCCTGCTCTCACTACCGCAGTACCAATGCTCATGATACCAAAGCTCGATAGAGCACTCTTATCACCTGCGCAATATTATCTCACATGGATGATATTCAATTGGTTCACTGCTCGGCCGGAGGATAAGTGACAAGACAAGGGGGCAATTCGCGCCAACATTACCCTAACCCGCAGGGTTATGACTGCCGAGTCTCAATGCGTTGTGCTCGACGCCTTTGAACAAGCTGGAAAATCTCGAGTCTGGAGTTGCTGAAATCCCTAGCCATATCCATAATAATAATATTTAGTGAATATACCTAACTCATGTGTTCGTGTAGTTTGTTCAACCTTTTTGTAATTGACAAATAACTTAATGAAAATGCGATTCGATTCTCGCATATTGTCACTGGCGACACCTTGCGAATGCACTAAATTTGATGACCCGACTGGTTAGTGTAAGTATATTGGCTTACACCGGCTACCGCTCCGCGACAGATTTGAATTGGGGTTTGAAAGCTTTATTTAGGCACAAAAAGTTAAGTGGCATTGCGCAGTGAAGATCGAATCCAATGTGTTGACTTATCTGTCCGAGACCAATGTGTCGTATACTTGCAGACTAGAAATTGAATCGTGAGGATGGCCGTAATGCACCGGGAACTTATAAGCCCTCAAAAGAATTTTTTCGCCAAAAATTTAGCGGAGCTCGCAGCAAGCAACATGTGCAATTCCTGACTCTCATAGTAGGAGACATGCATTATCATAATATGTGGGAAACTTGACTGTGACTGGACGCATGACCGGAACATTGACAATGAATTCTTTAGTTTATTCTCGATATCGGTTACTCGTCAAATCTATCCTAGCCGATGAGACCCACGGAAACTGGTGCCGCACGGCGTCGACACATTGGTGGCGTTCAAAATTAGTCTGTCGTGGAGGCGCTCTCACTGAGGGATATGGTCTTAGACGGGCGATTGGCCACTCTATCGCACATAATCACCTCCTCCAGCGCCAGGCGCTGGAGGAAGGGCATGTCTTTGCGAACGCGTGATATCCGGTGGAAAGTCAACGACCTTGTTCGGGACTGAGCCTTGCAGCAGAGTCGACAAGAAAGTGCAATCAGGTTTTTGGGTCAGTGTAAGTCTAGTTATTCTGCGACTGAGTCAATTCTAGAAATCCGAAAACATGATCTTGGTTAGCGTCAGGAAGCCACGTCATCTTTCTTGATAAGACCATTTCAATATGCTATCACGGTATTTTTATCCAGTGAGCGACATTCAACAAAACGACCTAAAGGGACAGGCCGTTTTTGTGGGTGGCCTGAGCTTGCCCGGTTTGGCGTAGAAGCGGCGGCTTGTGCGCAGCCCTGCGCTCACTGCCGCAGTTACCAATGCTCATGATACCAAAGCTCGATAGAGCCTTCTTATCGCCTGCGCAATCTTATCTCACATGGATGACATTCAATTGGCTCACAGACCAAAAAAGCATTGAACACGAAATCGAAAAGTCTCGTACTCATGTCTAGTCAATGCGGCCAAAGCCCGGGACGACGAAGTCCAATCGTGACCGTAATCTATGGTTGTAACAGTAAGTACTTGCGCCATTGTTCATTGGTCGTCCTCACATGACGCCTCCTAGCAACGCCTGAGACGCCTCGTCGCATGTCGCATTTCCCAGGACGAAAATCTGGCGCCCACGCGGCACCGCGGAGAAAGTTGCTAATACACTCACGAATAGACAGCCACAAGTAAGGCCCACAGGCCCAGACGAGGACAAGACGAACAAGATCGCCATGGCCAGCTTGTCAAAGCTTTTCTTCTCACAGGAACTAAACTACTTTTCGAGGGCATAAGTTCCTGGCCCACTTTCATGTACCATTGAGAGCGGTGGTACCGAGCCTAGGTGGTGGCGTCCTGTGGCTGAGTTTAAGCCATATTGCACATTTGCTAGGCCTCATCAAAAACATAATAGTCGGTCGGTGTCGCCTGATCATTACTCTTTTATGCAACTGATGATAAGTACGCCTTTTGCAAATTCAAGTCCAGTCAACTGATTTAATGTGATATCCGTAGTAATCGCCAATGGTCAAAGTTAGGATCACGATATGTATGCCGTTAACTACTGTACTTAGAAACCTAATACAAAGTCTATGGCTGACCATCTTTTGCACCGTCGATTTTGAATTCTAATATAATATGCATTTATTAGCGTATCTTAACTACACACTGCTTTCACATTGACAAACCAAGTGCCGAGATGTCGTTGGATTCGGGACTCCGAAGCCCTCATTGAAAGATTACAACATCCCAGCATACACATCTGCGTTCTAGCAAGCACTCTCGACGAAAAATAAAATAGCGGTCATTCAAACGTCTTTCCAAATAACTACATTGCGTCTAATTATTGTGAGATTATGTGACACTACCCCCCGAAAATTCGCGAAGCCAAAACAAGAATGAGCGTCATCGATAAGTGGGAGCACTCCCAACCTGAGTACGACCGATAAGCTGTACCGATACCGCAAACCCTTAACCTGAGAATTAAGCGCCGCACATCGAGAACATCACGGACTTTGCTTAATCTTCCGCCAGATACTCGATGCCATTCATTTCATTAACTTTACTGTTGGCGCCATACTTTGGCGTCCGACATGCAGGGTGGTCTTCGGACTTCCCCGAAGTTACGAACCTTGCAAATGTTGATTCCGGATTACACTGGTTTCTGACACCATTTATTTCAATAACATTTGGTCTTACTGATATTCTGAACTCCAAGTACAGCTGTACGGCGGGCTACCTGTGCGACGGGGAATTTTATTTTTCAATACCTGAAAAAATCTGGAACTTATAATTCTGAAAAGATCTGTAAATTGTAATTCCTGAAAGATCTGTAGGACAGTTAATTCAGTCCATGAGTCTACAACTAATCAGAAGGAATTAACGAGTGGCTTGCCGTAGCTCACGCTACGACGACTCGCGCCAATGACTTCATTAGCTACTGTCTTAGGCTAAACTTACGAGGAACGCAGAGCAGAACAAGGTGCAGCGCGCCCGGGATACTGTGACTTTTGTTGTACCGCGTGGGTAGTTCGTATCAAAATTGCAGCTGTAGCCGGGCTTTGGTGCACGGCATCAATTACAATACCTGCTGTCACTCAATATATATAGCCATATCCCAGTCCGTCATTATTCCGCTTTTGTGTTTACTGTTAGACACGGACCTGCGCTACTATGGCAGCAGAAATCGAGAAGACTTCCGATGCAGCGGATGCTGGATCCGCCGAGAAGACGACGCCGGTCGTGGCTTATTCTGTCTACGACGATGCCCAGTCATTTGACGATGTCAAGGTCGACGTGCACACCAAACTTCATGATGGCGTCCAGCGTAAGATGCAGCAGCGCCATATGCAGATGATCGCACTTGCTGGCACGCTCGGTACCGGTCTGTTCTTGGGTTCCGGCAAGGCGATTGTGCATTCTGGCCCTGCCGGCGCATTAATCGCCTACTGCCTTATCGGCTCGGTCGTCTGGGGCATGATACAGAGTTTGGTAGGTCCATTCTCCAACAACAGATTCATTCATTCATGTGGTTAACTCTGGCAGGCGGAAATGATGTGTTATGCTCCAATTTCCGGGGGATACATTCACTATGCCGAGCGCTGGCTTCACCCTTCTGCAGGCTTCGCACTAGGATGGATGCAGTGGTATTCCGGCATTATCTCCCTGCCGACTGAAATCGTGTCAGCTTCCATTATTATCGGATTTTGGGACATTGATCCCGCAATCGACGATATCCCTCGCAGCCACTTGATCGCATACATCACCGTACTCGCTGTCCTCTGCTCGCTCATTAACTATTTTGGTGTTAGATGGTTTGGCGAAGCCGAGTTCGTTTTCGCTATTATTAAGATTCTGCTGATTTTGGGACTAATCATTGCTGGTTTGGTTGTTGACCTCGGCGGTGGTCCTGACCACAAGCGTATTGGCTTTAGATGTTTGTCCTCCATTTTATCGATATAGTTGAAAGTTCTAATAGAATGCAGATTGGAAGAATCCGGGCTCTTTTGCAGCATATCCAGTTGATGGCAGCGTCGGCAAGTTCGCTGGTTGGTTCACGACTCTCCTCCAAGCCGCTTTCTCGTTTGGCGGTGTCGAGTCCCTTGCGATGGCGTGTGCTGAAGTTGAGAACCCGCGCGCAAACATTCGCAAGGCTGCCCGCCTTTTGTTCTACCGAATTCTGTTCTTCTATGTCTGCGGTATTCTCATCGTGGGTATGCTAGTCCCCTACAACGATGCCTTACTGCTCAACTCGACCGGCGACGGTGCTGCGGCATCCCCGTTCGTCATTGCATTCAACCGCGCCGGAATCAAGGCCCTTCCTTCCATTATCAACGCTGGTGTTCTATCCTCGGCATTCTCCGCCGCCGACTCTGGTCTATACTCCACCTCCCGCATGCTCTATGGCTTGGCCCTCCGAGGTCAAGCTCCGCGCATATTCGCCAAGACCTTGAAGAATGGTCTGCCAATCGTCGCGCTTTGCGTTTCCACTATCTTCGTCGCCCTGTCGTATATGTCCCTCTCAAATGGCGCGCAGACAGTCCTCAACTGGCTCTCAAACTTGACCTCCATCGCGACCTTCATCTGCTGGGGCACCATCTGTGTGACATTCATCCGCTTCAAAGCCGGCTGCGAAGCTCATGGCATAAGTCGCAAAGAGTCGAAATATTTCTACAACAGATTCCAGCCGTTCCCAGCGTACTGGGCAATCTTCTGGTGCTTTGTTGTCGTTCTTTTCAATGGATACCAGGTCTTCATCAAGGGTATGTGGGATACCTCAGATTTCTTCATCGCGTACATTAATATTCCAATTGTGATTATTTTGTTTGTTGGTCATTGGATTTTTTCGGGACGAAAACCGTTCCCGAAGGGGAGCGAGTTGGATATGTATTCGAATATTCCAGGGCCAGAAGTCGACGTTGATCTACACCCGCCGACCACCAAGCTTGGAAAGTTCTTCAGATGGCTGCTGTAGGAAGGGGATCGCGGTTATTGGTAATGCAATGTTTTTCAGCTTGATGTATTCGAGAGGGATATCTGTTTGTGTGAATATGAATTGACTACCACATGGACATCATATAAGTATCTAATAATGACCACAAAGTTCAATGTAAAATAACAAAATGACTGAAGTCGACTCGTGCATGGATCTAACACTGCTGGAATAAGTCACACGACAACAGCACTCTACCAGTGATCTAGTTGTGAACCGGTCCACAGCAAAAATGAACAAAAACCAGGATATGGAACATCGATGACTATGAAACTGCACAACCGTATATTAAAATCCGGACTACGTCATAACCAATATCGAATTCCTTTCAAGAGCGCCGATAGAAGCGCAATTTCGCTATATATATATGGCCGGATAATTTCAAGACGTGTCTGGATCCGTCCTTACGCGGTCGATTAACCTGGAAACCTCTTGAGTACATTATAATGATTTCTACACAAAGAATTCAATTGCGACAGATTATCAGTGTCGGGAAGTCACCCATCTACGCTCACTACTTGGACAAAGTCGCCTGAGTTTGAAGGTCAAACCTATTGTGGTATGTTACTCGCCCAGAGGCTGCTGTGAGTCCTAACCCTGGCAACCTGAAGCGAAGGGAAGGGTATTGTGTTGCAATCAAGCGCCACAGAATTGGAGCTGTCGTGGCCAGAGTCTCGCGACGATATCACGGCCCAACTGCATCAAGTATTTCACTCACCATCGCCGTTGCACTTTCGAAAGCGACTCGTTTTCAATCAGTCATCTATTTCTGGATACTTGCGGGAGAATTGACGTTTGAAAATAGAATCTGGATTGCCAAGTCACCATCCCATCCATCTTTCTGACATCTATCTTTTTTATCGAGCCCTAGCATGGTTAAGCTGAAGGAAATCCCCAGGACAGCAACGTTTGCGTGGTCGCCTGGGGCACAGCTCCCATTTATTGCGACGGGAACGGTCGCTGGCGCTGTTGATGCTGATTTCTCGTCGAAATCGACGTTGGAACTGTGGGATCTGAACCTGGTCGATAAGTCGACAAACGGATTTCAGTTGTCGAGCCCCGTTATATCTGTCGGAGCTGAAGCCAGGTGAATTTGATGTGACTTTGCGCAGTATGGAAAGAATGGAATGGCTAATGGATTGATTGTGGTAGATTTCATGATCTGATTTGGGGAGGTATCAATGCTAGTCATCCGAGCGGGATCATTGCCGGCGCCCAGGAGAACGGAACTTTGATGTTGTGGGATCCTGAAGCTTTGTTAAAGGACGCGAAGTATGTCGGGCTATTTGGAATGCAATTGATGACAATAGTTGGTTATGATGACTGACTCGTGTGCAGCTCCGGGCCTCTTTTGTCCGCGACTATCCATACCGGTGCCATCAAGAGCTTGGATTTTAACCCCGTTCAGGCCAACGTTCTCGCATCAGCCGGATCAAAGGGCGAGGTATGTTCCCAAATAATGTTCGACTTGATGACGTTAATGGAACGATCGGAACTAATGAACCATGTAGATCCTCGTCTGGGATTTAGACAAGCCAAGTGCACCTCTGAAGCCTGGAACTGCTTCCTCCCGTCTTGATGAAATAGAATCAGTCGCGTGGAATAACTCCGTCGCGCATATCTTGGCTACAGCTGGAAACACCGGGTTCACGTCTGTCTGGGACCTCAAGAACAAACGCGAAGTGCTACATTTATTCTATCCTGGACCTGGCGGCGGCGGTAGACGTGGTGTTAGCAGCGTCGTTTGGCATCCTGACAATGTAAGCTCGCACAAAGTTGAAGAGTGAGGAATTTGGTATTGATAACATTACAGTCTACTAAATTGATTACTGCCTCTGAAGACGACAATTCGCCTGTGATTCTCATGTGGGATTTGCGAAATGCAAATGCTCCTGAGAAGATTCTTAGCGGCCATGATAAGGGTATTTTGTCACTTTCATGGTGTGAGCGCGATAGCGATTTATTGCTCTCAAGTGGTAAAGACAATCGCACGTTGTTGTGGAATCCCCAGTCAGGCGAACTCCTTGGCGAATTCCCGATCGCAACGAACTGGACCTTCGAGACTCGATGGTATGCTAAAAACCCCGAAATTTTCGCGAGCGCCTCGTTCGACGGCAAGATTACCGTGCAATCTATCCAAAACACCAACAAAGCAGATCAAGTAGCCGCTGCACCAAAACCAGAAGGCAACGACTTTTGGAATGCGCCTTCATACGTGGATACTCAGCAGCCTACGTTCTCTCTTAAACAGCCGCCTAAATGGCTTCGTCGACCGGTGGGGGCCTCATTTGGATTTGGCGGAAAGCTTGTCACTCTCCAGCTTGACAAGGGTCACACACCGGCGACAAAGTCAATTGTTAAAATCAATAGATTTGTAATTGAGCCGAAGATGGCGTCTGAGACGGAGAAGTTTGAGGAGGCGTTGAAGAATCAGAATTTGACCTCGATCGCGGAGACACGGGCCGAGACTGCGGTGTCGGATAAGGATAAGCATGATTGGAAGGTGTTGTTGGCGCTTTATGAGAAGGATCCTAAGCGGAAGATTGTCGATTATTTGGGATACACTTCTGAACAGCTAGAGGACTTGTTTAAGAAGTTTGAAGGATTGTCTACGGATGAACCACAAGTGGTTAACGGAAACGCGAATGACAAATCAGCAGACTCCACAATGCCTGAAGCGTCTGATTCCATGTTTGGCGATCCGTCGGCCACTGATTCATTTTTGAGCAGTATATCTCCGCAGCCGACGCTAACTAATGGAGCTACTGATATTCATAATGTTCACACAGGGCCCTTCACTATTTTCAACAGCGAGACCGCTGACGCCGATAAATTGGTCACTCAGGCCTTGGTCCTCGGTAACTTCTCTGCTGCAGTCGATATTTGCCTGAAAGATGACCGTTTGTCGGATGCGTTTATGCTTGCTCTTTCTGGGGACGATGAGTGCCGAAAGAAAGTCCAGCAGGCGTATATCAAGAAAAACACCAACGGACCGTCGTATATCCGAATTTTGTCATCCATTGTTGGCAAGAATTTATCTGATCTGGTCACCAATGCTGACCTTGAGAATTGGAAGGAGGTGGTTGTCGCACTGTGCACATTCGCTACCGATGCTGACTTCAATTCATCGATGGCTGCATTAGGTGAGAGATTAAGCGCAGCAAGGAAAGGTGCCAATGCAGAGAAATCATCAGAGCTGCGGCAGAATGCTGCACTGTGTTTTCTTGCTGGGTCGAAGCTTGAGAAGGTCATTGGCATCTGGATTGAGGAATTGGATGAAGCAGAGAGGGAAGCGTTGAAGAGCGCGACTGGTGAGCTGTCGCCGTTTGCAATCCATATTAAATCATTGCAGGATTTCATCGAGAAAGTCACTGTGTTCAGAAATGCTGTCAAGTACACGGACGCGGGAGAAAAGTCTGACGGATCTGATGACTGGAATTTGGCACCATTGTATGAAGCCTACAGAGAGTATGCGAATATCGTCGCTAGCCAAGGATTTTTGGATTTGGCGCACAAGTATTTGGTGTTGCTCCCGACTCAGTACCCACTTGCGTCCTTGGAGAAGGAGAGAGTAGCCAAAGCTAGTGCGAAATTGGTTACTCCGAAGTCGGTTGCTGCTGCGCCGGAAGTAACCACTGAATATGCGTCTCGGTATGGTCATGCTGCGTCGACTTCTTATTATAATACTATGCCGACCGCAGGTTATGGGCAGATGCCATTAGCACCCGCCGGGGTTCCTGTACCAACTGCTACCGCTACATCCGCATACGCGCCAGCTGCGAACCCGTACCAACGATCTGGATCGACAACTACGGCACCTCAAGTGCCATCGTCTACCTACGAGCCTTCGTCATCAAAATCGTACGGCCACGCATATAGATCGAGTGTTACGATTCCAGCGCCGCCACCACCAGTTGTGTCGCCTCCTACATTAATTCACGAGCAAGCGCCATTGCCGCCGCCACCAACTTCCGCAGTTACAGGAAACAACAGGGATGCTGGTCACTGGAATGACGCGCCTGTCTTGAAATCATCGACTTCGTCAAGGAAAGCGACCCCAGTTGTCACGAACCAGCCTATCCTGTCGCCGTTTCCTGGCCAGCCGCAACTTGCTGCAGCCCATGCCCCGTATGCTCCTGCTACCAGTTTATCTCCCGCGTTTGGAAGACCACCAACGACAAACATCGGGCCTCCGCCGATCAACGCCAAGGCTCCACAGTCGGTGACTATCTCGCCAGTCCAGTCCCCACCGGCAGTCAAGGCTGCTGTCAACGTTCACGCGCCGCAGGTTGAGTTTGTCTCAGTTGGGCAGCCTGTCGGTGGTGTCCCATCCACTGCTCCCACTATAGCATCCGCGATTGCACAACCACCCACCCAAGTCGCTTTCCCACCACCAACGACAGCAAGCAAATACGTGCCATTATCGTCAACCGCTGAGCCCACTCGACCGACGCAGGCATACGCCCCACCGCCTCAGACGCAGCAACAACCCCAGCGGCCGCACAACCCATACGCACCGGTCGCACCGCCGCCTTCGGCAGTTCCCCCACCATCGGCACCACCACAGACTTCCTCGTTCGTGCCACCGCCTCAGCCGTCAGGCGCGAGCGCTCCGTCTGTACCGCACGTTCGTGGACCGCCGTCGATTGCGAGAACTGCAACGCCTGTGCAGTCGGTTGTTGCTCCTCCTAGTCCAGTACAGCCACCAAAATATCGTAGGTAGATTGTGATTGCTTGATATTACTCTAGGTTATAACGAGCTGTAGCGCAAGGTGATCGATCCCATATAGCGGGTGACTCAGCTATAATTTACGAGATTTTGAGCGCGGAAATGGGGCGTGTCAAGCAGAAGATTCCGGTACGGCATATTTCACTTGTTACCCATGCGATGAACAATTAGATATTAACAGGTAAAATTTAGCCTGCTGTCGCCAGACAAGTCAATGACGCCGAGAAGCGGTTGAATATTCTGTTCGACCATTTGAATAACAGCGATCTATTGACCGAAGAAACAATCCGAGAGATGGTTATTTTGGCGAAAGGTGAGATTCGTGGGCGTGCCGAAAAATAATTAAAAATGACAGCTAACGATCGATGTAGCGGTGAAAGCTAGAGATTTTGAGACGGCGTATGCTGTGCAAATTAACTTGTTCACGACAAGGACAGATGAATGTGGTCATTGGATGGTTGGTGTGAAGAGATTGATTGATGTGTCTAGACAGTGCTAGCCGGTGTGTGTTGGCTATATCAGTTGACATGCATGTATGAATAAACAGTATAGTTTAATTTTCTTATACGATTATTCACAGGTATGAATTTGGATGACGTTAGATATAACTGTTAAGACTCGTCAAAGACGTAGAACTTGAATGCGTGTGGCATACTCCCGGCCTCGAGAAGAGCACAACCAATTGAGAAATTATTGTAATCTTCTTTAAATAATGTACATTCCACAGACAAATCAATTACGCGTGCAACTCCGAATCAATTTCCATGGCACCTCCTTCGACCTCAACGCCACGACTCAGGCCGGTCTCGATGTCCTGCTCGTCCTCAGCACTTGGCGAAGAACGTCCAGCTAAACTGTCCATCTGGTAAATCGCCGTCTTTGTCTTCTCCCGCACGTCAAGAACTGGGTCCTGTTTTAAGTACTCTAATTGCTCCCGCGCACCGAGTCGGATGAGCGTCATTGCCCGGCGTCGGTAAATGTCTGCGAAATAGAGCTCGGCGAATGACGCGATGCTTTGCTCCTGCTGCAGTTGCTCCGATGATTGACCACCGGCCGGGGATACGGTGTGGATTTGTCTGGCCGTTGCGACATCGTCTGGCGCTCGGTTGGGTTCTTCGACCCATGTTAAATTTATAATTGTCCACACGCAGGCTAACCTAACTTCATAATTCTCATGGCGCATTAGTTGCACTATTTTCCGCAGCACCGTCGCATGCGCAATGACTGTCTCTCTATGACGATCGTAGCCTGCTGCAATGTGGACGATAATGTATGCAGCCGCAATTATCACCTTAGTGTAATACGGCTGCGTGGACAGTAATTCTTGTTCCGACTCGTCAATTGGTGGGACTGGAAGAAGTGATAACTTGCGGTCCACGAGCCGGAATACTTCATCCACGCCTACATTGTCAAACAGCATGTCGATGTACGTCTCACTTCGCGCAGTAAGATTGCGGAGGAAATCTAGTGCTTGTTCTTGAACTTGAATTTCCTTGTCGTCGCATAATTTGATGATGAGCGGGAAGCCAAGGTGGGACATCACACACGCCTTCGTCTCCATATCGTCGCCAAAGACCATGTGCTTTAGCGCCCACGTGGAATTGAGACGTAGTGGAGTGTACCGTGATCTGGCGCCGGAGACGACGAGCGGCAAGATGCCTTTATCCAAAATTGGTTTTCGTAGCGGCGAAAAGTCGAGGACGAGGTTACAGACTGCTGCCATTGCAGCTGTCCGAACTTCTAAATCTTCCTCTTCTTCGTCTTCCTCTGCCGCTACTTCAGTAACAGTCGTGTGTACCGGCTCGTCATCCATCTGCTCCGGCTCGCTTCCGACGTTATCCACGTTCTCCAACAATGGCCGCTCTTCTTCCGATGGCGCGTCGCCCAGGAGATCCACAATTCCGCAAACAACCCCACTTTCAACCATTGTTGTCCGCAGTAATCTTACACTGCGCGACAATGTGCGCAAAACATGGCATGCGGCAATCTTAACTTCCCTAATAGCAGGTGTATTGGCGGTGTTCATAACAGTGACAACAACGCTGAGTGCGCCAGCCTCAATTATCGCTTTGCGATAATCCTCGTTATATAATCCCAACGCTGACAAACAGAGCAAGCTGCTTGATAATAACTTGCCGTCGCTCTCAAGGATACGTCGAGACGCGAAATGATTGTTGGGAGCAACTTGTACTATGATCGAGACAATTTTCTTAATCAGCCCAGCTTCCACGCACCGATCGGTCACATTTCCCCCTTCACGACACAAGATCGCGAGGGTGTGCAAGATTCTAGGGTCGCATTTTCGTCCCTGATCCGGCGCAGCAATAGCATCATCCAACAACTTCATGAGCGTCGGCACAAGTGTAAGCGCAAGCGTAGTTATCTGCGGTGCGCGCGTCACGCCAGAAGCAGATGTGATCTCAGGCTTGCCGGACGTGTACAGCGCCGTCAGAAGTGAAGCCGCTGATAGCCGCGTTGATGTGTCGGGTGCGCGCAAGAGGGCCAGTAAAGGACTTGTGAATTTCGGCCCGGCGGCCGCGATTTCGCGGGCGGCTGTAGGTGTTAGAACGTGTGCTAATGCTAGGATTGCAGTTGATTTCAGTTTGCTGTTAAACACAACGCCAGAAGTTTGTGAGCTCTTGAGGGAGCCGTACACGAGATCGAATAGTGGACCCGTCAGCTCCGCGCTCACAGACTGCGCGGAGGAATGTGATGGCGAAATAAGTGGAACGAGAGCGCACAGGTTCGTGAGTACCTGCTCATCCTGTCGCGCATAATTTGCAAAACACGCGGTCGAGTAATGAGATATCAGTTCTGACAATGACTTCGCGAGATCAGGAAATTGCTGCACGAGAGAGGGTGTCAGTCGTAATGTCAAAAGCGCCGTCAGAGTTCGTAAACTGGCAATTAATAACGCGGGAGGCGAGTACTGTGTCAGTACTTTCACCAAGGTCGATAATGTCGCTGGGGTAATTAATCGCGAGGAAATCTCGAGGTCACCTTGGATACTTGTCAATCGATCGTCCATTGCTTTCAATTTCTTGCTGCATCACTTACTGTATGCAAAACTACCCAAGACGACACCAGCCTGGATACGACACTCATCAAATATTGGATCCTTGACTCCGTCTTGCGGGGTGCCGATTATAGCTAGCAAATCATCGAGAACACCGCGATCGAGATACGAAGCCTTTTGATCGCTGTGTCCGATGACGGAGTTTTTCAGCGACCGTAGTGCGCCCAGCTGACCGTGTCGATCGTCGCTACGTAGGTATGGCAACAAATCATCTTCTGCTATCATCGATGCAAATTTGGATAACCCGCTGAGAATATGGAAGTGGTTGAACTAGCAATTCATGGCGCAGTGGCAATGAGTGTGCAGTTGTAGTGTCAGGGGCGTGCAAGATGGTGGTTTAGGGTAGCAACCAGCTGTGTGGTACGGTTGTTTTCTCATCGTGATCGGCCAAATAAGTGCGGCCAGGGCGGGCGGCCAACCATTTTATATCCCTTTATTTTATTAACCTATACCATTAGATAAAGATGGGAATTAATTACCGTGATAGATTGCTAGTATATCATCGACATTCGCGTATCAGGAAACTAAATCTATCTTTACTATATTACATACCCCATGCTAAACGAAATATGACCGTAACGAACAATTACCATAATATGCCGGCAAAATTCCAAAACATAATAAATCAACAAGTACAAAGAAGATACTCAACCGGATACCCTCTACGATTAACAACACTCATTTTCATCCTTTTTTTTTTGCGGTAAGACACCAAACATAGAGAAATTATTGTTCTGTGATAGGCGACGTGGTGTCAAGAAGCATAGTTCACTCGCTGCCATCTCCTATCATCTTTCCTGCCGCCTCGTATCATCTTCCAATAATTCCTGTTCCTGTTCAGCTTGCAATACCAGCGGCCGTTCTGGTTCTGATTCTTCCAACACATAGACGGGGCCCATACGCGCCACCATGCGTCTGTAATACTCATCCAATGTCTTTACTGCTGGAACCACTCGCCAGCCGACCCTCACCAAGAACTCAACCTCAAGCAAGTTTAACTCAGTAAGAGAGACACCACCGACCCTAGCATAATGTGCATTTGTGCAGAAACTATCGCAAAGACCTTTACTTGCAACTGTGGCCGCTGTTATTAAAAAACGATGAACAGTTAGGGAATTTATTGTGAAAGATGAAAACGCGGCGCAGAGCAAATCGATATAGAAGACCATCGAAAGCAATGTCGACTTCTCTAGTGAGCAGAATCGTGTCAGCCGGTGGAGATAGTCGCGATGAGAGATTAATGGCGGTGCCCGTGAATGGAAACGAGTTAGCTGTGAAGGAACTAGCGGCAGCGCGTCATTCAATTTTATTAGTTCGCTTAGCATCGATGAAATGAGCATAAGCAGATCCTGTAGGTCGCAGTCAAAGAAGGACTGTGGGAGAACCTTTGGTGATGGTTTAGTAGGTGATACTGATCGCTGCCGTGAAGTCGACGCTACTGGCTGTGACGACGATGACGACGTCGAAGCACTTAGTGACCGTAGTGCCTTGCTCTCTGATATTGCGGAGTTAGTATCTGGAGTCGGTGATGGCTTGGATATAGTGCTGTCTTTGGCCCTTGGCCGTGATAGGATAGGGGAATGCCGGTGGCCATGATGGTGGCTGTGCGATGATCGCCCTTGTGAATGTGAGATCTGAGGTGCATGACTATTTCGACTGTCATTGTCTATCGCAGCAAGATTTGGATATTCAGCAAATTGTGGCCGTTGGCGAGGTGGAGGTTTCTCTTCACTGGCGCGTTTCGACCGCAGACTGTTGGGCGACGTTACTGACGACGGCCTATTAGAAGAGATCGTAGTCTATAAACATTAGCAACGAAACAAACGAATGGATACCTAATAGGCGCCGCTTACTTCGACATGGTTAGCAGTCTCGCTCGCCATAACTCCAAGAGGTACTTTGTTTTCATTCTCCATGTCAGTGCCGCTCAGAATTCTCGACGATTGTGAATCAGGAATATTTGACCTCGTTCCGTTGAAGGTTTGCCCATACAGAATGTCTGTCGCCTCAGCCCACCGCACAACTGGCTAAGTTATTGTGAAACCACTTATCGGCAAAAATAGAATGAAAAAGCTTCTAATATTCGCGCTTCAACAGCAGGAGCAACAAAGGGGCTCAGTATCCGGCGACTGTGAGAGCACACTGACATTTGTCCGTGATCACAACGACAATACAAATTAAATTTTACACACAACACATATATATATTCGCAGACTGGTGCTTTTGGTCCCGCAACACATGCGCTCGCGCACAGAGAATAGCAACACTTGCTAGTTTAGTTCCCCAGGGAAACTGCACATCTGCCTGCCGAGCATTGGACTGTGCGGAGTTACGGGAGAATGGCAGACAGTATCATCAAGCCAGTACCCTAGACCTTAGCAGCTGCAATGATATTGTGCGACTGCACCATAAATGCAGCAGCGTAGCGCTTAACCCTAAACCAAAGGCATTTGTTTTGTTCTTTCATTGGCAAACTTCGACGTTCAGGGGCGAATTTTGGAAGGCCTTGTACCACGTGCGGCTGTCTGCGATTTCCATTTGCTCTGCCATATAAATCATACCACTATCCCCGAATAATTAAGCTGGTGCGACCACAAAGCAGAGCATGAAATCTGTGTTTTATGAATCCCGATGTTGTATCGCGCGTTTGTCTGCCGATTTTGGCAACATGTCACGTTGAAGTTGGTATATAGAGAGAGCCAGTATATTAGACGTGACATGACAAGCATTGGTCAATCACGCAGTTCTCACATATAAGCTGCATCCTGACTAGTGAAACACAAATCATGAATCCATTAAGTAATTCATAGCGAATGACGCTAAACCACATAGCCAATATTAAAAAGGTCCGAATTGTGCAAAATGTAGTCTGTGCCTACGTATTTGTCGAATTAGTTGACAGAATCTAGACAATCGTCGTGACTTTAGCTTAGACCAGTTCAACTTGTCTTCTAAAATCATTAAATATCTCAATAATCGTAATCAACTCCTCAACCGGACACCGATCATTGGGGGTCATCCCATCTCTCACATCCGTTGGCTAATGGCTACCAACTATAATCCATGCCCTTCCACTAAAATCCTGCAATGTTGACCATCAAACCTTCGCATAAACATAAACATCTTTGCGTCTGGCATCGAAGCGATGATGACCTGATGAGCTCATATCCAGGGTCGTCGGGTTCCATGTCGACCTCTATCCTTGGGACATACTCTGTCTCTTGGTCATCACAGAGGTTTAGGGTCCGTTTCTAAATGGAATCAGTCTGCGGCTACGTCATATCTGTTATCGGGAACAGTACTTAGTACTCGTCTAGAGGAGCAGTCACCCACCTAGTATCTGAGTGTAGAGCTGTTTCTATTTTTAATTCTGCAGTTTAACATATGTATGAATTTTGGATCTAGCATGAGCCAGCTCGATCTCGATCCCGCAATCCTCTCTGCCCTCCCAGGTCCTTCAACGGACTACACCGTCCCATCGTCAGTTCACTCCATCGCCTCATTCGGCACCACAACACATATCAATAAATGCGGCGTACCAACATATTTCCTTAAGTACGCCAGGTCAAAGAAATTAATCGAGGGGGAATATCGCGCATTACAACTAATCTCCAAAGCAGTTCCTGGCTTCTGTCCCGATCCCGTAGCGTCAGGACAGTTTAACGATGGATCGCGGTATTTCGTTGTTGCGAGTTTTTTGAAGGATTTAAGATCCGGGAGTGGAAGAGCTTGGGAGCGCAAATTGGCGGAGAAATTGGCAAGGTTGCATACAGAGGCTACGAGCGATGTGTACGGATTACCGGATGGTCTCCCGACTTGTTGCGGAGCTACGCCGATGCCTAACCCGCCGACGACAACATGGTCGGAATTCTATGGCGTGCATAGATTGCAGTTTATTCTCGATGAAAACGCGAGGGCTAATGGGCGTGATGTTGACTTAGATCGATTGGGCATCACAATCGTGGAGAAAGTGGTTCCCCGGCTGTTGGATGGTCTCAAGTCGTCCCCGTCGTTAGTGCATGGCGATTTGTGGGCCGGCAATGCGGGCGCAATAAACGACTCCGAGACAGGCGAGACGGTTCCAGTTGTATACGACGCCTGTGCGTTTTACGCAGACTCTGAGTTCGAACTGGGCATTATGCGGATGTTTGGCGGATTCAGCTCAGGCGGATTTTACAAGCGGTACCACGAACTTGTACCAGAGAAGGAACCAAGAGAAGAATACGAGGACCGCATTCGTCTCTATAGACTATTTCACGAGTTGAATCATGCGGCGCTGTTCGGTGGAGGGTGGTATCTTGACCAGGCTAAGAGCTCAATGAGAGCATTGATTAAAAAGTACGGGTAGTAATGTAGAGTACACACGCAAAAACAGGCACTTCCTGTCTCCAATTGTGCTGGTTGTACAGAGATTTGGCAAGTATCTGGTGATAGTGTTGGCACGACAGTTTCGTATGTATTCGCTATCAGGGATAATTGACCGTACACGCTGTACGTAGTTTCAGTCACCGAGCGAAATCTTAGATTCAAGCCGTATTAACATACGATTCTACCCCAATCTAGGGCTGTTGACGATATTCGACTTGCCGAATATTATTCGAAGCATTCTTCGACCGTCGAATCAAATATTCGACAAAGTATTACGTAAACGTAGAGAAATGGATTTACTGGGATTTTAAAACGGAAAGAATCACTTTAGCTTTCGTATACATGCATATGCCAGTTATAGCAATAGTTGTCCGATTTGCTCGGCGTCTTCAATGCCGACGTCCCGGCCATTAGGCCAGGCTGAGATTAGCGCTGACAATTTTACACTGTAGAAGTGACTCTGGCTGTATGGGCCTTACCTCTGTGTTGAAGAAGACAAGTGAACAACACAACAACACAAGCGAGAAGTTGCGACTTGATAACTAGTCTTTAATAGAAAATGTTTAACTTATTTAATTAATATCACGTGATTACGACGAATATTCGAGCCGATATTATTCGACCTAAACCTTATCTGTCGAATACGAATATTGAATATTATTTGAATGCGTTTCAAAGAGTCGAATATCGAATACGTTTATTGGGGACAACCTGCCGATATTCGTATTCGCAACAGCCCTACACCCATCCTGCTGTTCCGTTCAACTGCGTGGATAGGGTTGCACTCCCGACAAAACTACTGCGAGCAAAATAAAGTTCTGCGGTACAGTAGCTACTGCTGATCCGGGGGCGGTCGGCATCGATTGAGCAAAGTTATCTCCTCCCGCTAACTGACAGCCTTAAGTCTTATTTGGGTATGGCGTGTAATATGTTGCGTCTACCATGAGCCGGGTAGGAGGAGGAGGATGAAACGACTAAAACTCCTGCGGTGTTTGCTGTGTGAGGTTTTTGGTACACAAAGGGTCCGTAACTAATGTGCGGCTCAATGTGCAACCCGGTAGTCCTCGAGTAAAAACCAACTGTCTTCACTGTCCCTCAGTGGCCCTCCTTTCCAACCTCCAGTGGCCTCCTCCACGAGCTGTTCCAATGTTGTTGCATTCCATGCGTCAGACGCGACTGTTACTTCTCGTGTTTGCTACATTATGCTTCGGCGTTAACTTGTACTACGCTGTGAGAATATTTGGTCACTTTGGCGCCGGCCCCTGGACCACGAAGTTAATGAGAAATGCAATTGACAAAAAATCATCTACAATCCGGACTCCTCGCGAATGCGTCGACGCGTATAAAATGCCGGGATATATGTATACAACCGAAGAACGAGAGGAGACCCGTTGGATTCCATTCTACCAGTCGTTCTTTGATCTTCCAGCGCTTCCAGAGACTGCGTACCCGCATCCGGAAGATATGGGCGACATTTTACTCAACAATCGCGCAGTCGACGATGTAATCTTGAACACCGCGCCGGTTCCTTGGTTTCGAATGTTAAGAGAATACTACGCATATCTCAAAAAGGTTGCGGACGCCAAAGAAAGTAATCAACCACAGCCGGAACTAAGCGCGCAGGAAGAGTTCGTCCGCGTACATATGTCCTGGACCAAAAACCGGCGCATCCTACTGATGGGTGACTCCGTTGACCGGAATCAATTGCAATACTTATGCGAGGACATGGGACAGGAATTCGTCGAAGAAGGCGGCCCACATCGCACGAAGCAGACTACGGCATATTGTCATATCCCACTTATCAACATCACTTTTGTGCAGTGGCATATTGCTGGAATGTATACATTCCGCCCAGAATGGTGGTGGATGCCCATGAAATTGGTCAGTTTCGAAGACCGATTCAAAGAGATCTTCGAACCAGTCTCAATGCACCGAGTCATCGGACCTTCTGGATCTGGACCTGACTTGATATTGATGCAGTCTGGGGTATGGGATCAAGTTGCATTTTTGTCTGGTGCGCATTTTCACCGCATGCAGGATTTGCCGGAGCAAAATCGGACAAAGTTTGTAATAGGACGCCCAAGGGAACCATTAACTATAGATCAACTGCGGTTTGTGTCGAAGAGGTTCATAAAGTTTGTCGAGTTCATGAAAGATGTTTTCGGGGATAACGTGCCAATAATGTATCGGTCCTCCAGCGTCCGTAAAGATGGCAAAGATGAGGACGTGGGTATTTTGTCGATCGACCGCATGTTGCGTTCCCTCGTCACCACGAGATTCAAAATGGAGATATTCGATTGGTCGAGACTTGCATATGGCGCGACAAACGAATACAGGGATTTCATCCATTTCTCGAAGGGCCGAATGTCATGGCTATTTTCTGATATGCTCCTGCATTACTTGTTTCGGGCGTCTGGGGGTGTGGAGATTGAGGGAGTTGTCAAGACCTGGCCGCAGGAGAAGACAATGCATGATTTGAAAGCGAACTGGGAAGTGTGTCATGGTTATCTAGTCGATACAACGAACCGATAATTAAAATTTGGCTGCATTCATGAGTTTGGTGTAACGGTTGAACACATCGTTGGACATAAGATGTGTGTTATAGATTTATTCGGGACTTAGGATCGCACTATAGATTTCTTTGCAATGGTTGACGAACACACCCTTGACACATTGATACGAAAGGCCAAATTTGAAAACCTGTTTACGAATAAGCCCTGGCGTCGCCAATCTTTACATGCAAGACACTGCCGTCATCCATGCCTTGATGGCATTTGGGTGGGGGTGGGAGCCTGGAAAACGTGATGATCACAGAGCCGTCTTGGGAATCGAATATCAATATTCACCAGACGATGGGCAAGATACTGAGTTAACTAGTCCAAAATTGTTTTCATATTTTATTTACATCCTTCCTATCACATACGGAAACCAAAGAATCAAAATATCTTTGCGCCACGGCCGATTAAGTAATAGTTCATCGCCGGCTTGTCCAATAGCATCTCGGCTGGCATTTCAGACAAGTCCTAGTAATAGCGTCGGCACAATAGATAATTAATTGCTGTGCTTTGTGATTACTTGTTGTCGTGTGCTCATTCGTTCTTGTCGCCGATTTATATAGCGTCAAGGAGTGGGTCGCTACTACTCGACTTGGGCAAGTGCTTGATACTTTGACTTAGATGTTTGTCTTCAAGGGGATGATCCATTACTATAGTAACGGGTCAAAGATTTTTGCTACAGATGATTGGATTGAAGCAGCCGGAACAAGCTCCGGCGTTCCCATCCAATTGTTCATTTCTCGGGGGTTATAGTATATCTCTCAGCTGCGTCGGTTGCAGCGTTTGCAGGTACAGTAGATTGATGGACAAGAGCTATCTCAATAAGATTCTTGTATCGTCACATACAGTAGAGGTCTCCCCGGTACGTGATAACGTCTAGAATATATAGCTGTAACATATAAATGCGAAAAGGACAGACTAAACGTACAAGTATAGAACAAACAACATGACTCTTAATCACTCTTCATCTTGGGCCCAATTTCTCCAAAATGCGAGATCCCTGCTCTTCCCACTCCTCCTTTGAAATCCACCTGCGTCGCAGTTAGTTTACAGGTCACAGAATCAGAAGTTAACGTTAGTGCGGTATGTGGGTGAACTTACATATGCTCTTTATCCGCCATGATGTTGGCCAATACCGCGCCACCCAAGAAAACCATATGACGACGGCGAGGTGGATCCTCGATTCTGACTTTAAATTTCTGCACCAAAAATTAGTACTATGCATTCTCCACGCGTATAACAAGGTGTAGCATACACTTAATCTCGTGGGATCGCCATTCAGCACTTTCGTCAACCACAGCTGCTTCAACTCCTTCTCCAATCGACTAGGCAAGCCAGGATACATACTCGAACCGCCAGATAAAACGATTGCGCGGTACAGGCTCGATCGGACGTCGAGGTCGGCGGACTGGATAGTGTTGAAAAGAAACTCGGCGATACCGGGCTGTTCGACGTCGACAAGATGTGGTTGGAACAGACATTCCGGAGCCTCAAAGCGCTCTGATCCAATCTTGATCGTACGGCCATCAGGGAGCTTTATCTTCGTTAATGCTGTTTTCTGATTAAAATGAATGGATTACTTACAGTATAAGACTCGACCAGGACAGTAGTTTCCACGGCCAGCTTGGCGTCTAACTCGAGATCGTAACTAACATAACATAGCTTTTCCTTGATTTGTCTGACGGTTTCGAAATCAGCTGTTCGATTGAACGCATATCCGCGGCGAAGCAAGAGGTTGATTAGCTGGCGCGTGACGTCACGACCCGCGACATCAAGACGACGGGTGAGATGGTTGAGCACGACAGATTCGTAGACAGGCACAATGTGAGTGACGCCATCGCCTGAATCGACGACGACACCAGATGAAAGACCTAAGGCGTATCAGAACTTGTGTCCTCGAGATCTCATTAGCGATAATATCATATATACCCTGAGCATACAGTGCCAAAACTGCCTGGATGGCAACGTACACGCCACCAAAGTTGTACTTTTCAAACATTGTCTCGACCATCTTTTCTCGATTACTCAATGGATTCATCGGTGGCTCGGTCAAAAGAATCTTTTTGCCGGTCGGATCGATATTCATGCGCTCGTAGAACGCGTAATCCCATAGATGCCCCATATCTTCCCAATTCTTAATGATTCCGTTCTCCATCTACGTCAACCGCTAGTCGTCAGCCCACGCTCTCAAACGTAATTGATGATTGTAGATGTGGCCATACCGGATATGAAATCTGCAACATGGTGCGCACAGCGCTGGCTTCGTCGCCAGCCATGATATCTTTAATTTCCACATTCCCCGTTCGTTCCTCCGCTCGCAAGATAGGACGGCCGACAATCGACGGAAAAGTATGATCCGGGAAATTCGTGCCGCCACGGCCAATCTTGACGAAACCGGTACCTTGGTCGAGGACTATAACATGAACCGGTTAGCAACGGCATCGGTTTGGACGATATTATGAACAGCCTCCAGTAATAGCTTACTAAGACGAACACGAGAATCAATTCAGAATAGCTTACCAATAGGTTGCTCCGCCATGGCGATATACTATTTCGATAGTTACCAAAGATCCCAGTGTCTGGTTGAGACGTGGTGCTCTGTACTGGCTGGCGTACGTATATATCAGAACTGAGGACTGTCTCGTCTTGAGCCCAGCCCCGGGATGTGCAATCGTTAATGATTCGTGCACCCAACAGCGCGACATTTAAAGCTGGAATTCACCAAGGTTTTATATACAACTATTATTGCGCTTCCCACTCAATGTTCCAATAGTTTACAAGAACGGATCATTTTGCACATAGCATTTGATAAATGCTCATAGCTGAAAATCATTGATTTAATTACCTCATCTCTCATTTTACAAGGACCGCAAATGCACACCCAATCCGCAGAGTAGAGCATAACAGAATCTAGAAACTACCAAAGTTACACCAATGCGCAACACACCAACGATAGATCATACAACACTGCCGAAACCTTATACGAAAAATAAAACCACCACATATATACGTTTAGGCACCTCCGGCTGTCGCTGCGTCTTCGATAATAGATTCCCTGTGCGTAATCCACCTATCATTCTGTCCTAGCACGCGCCTACGTTCTTCCTCTGCTGCTGCGATTTCCTCGTCCGTAATAGAATCTGTGTCAGTCCCTATTTCCTGCCAACTGGCGTACGCAAGTAAAACAAACGCAATTGCAATTGTCAGACCGCCGGCAATTGCGCCGAGTGTCAACGGAGTCGAGAATAAAATCCAATCGCACAGAGCGACCAGAAAAATTGTGAGGAGGGCAGCGACACTGGAGAGAACCGGGGATGTTAGGGACATCAAGGTCAGGAAACTTCCCGAGAACGCAACATTTGCTAGGACTGAGATGATTAAAATTTGCAGCGTCTCGCCGTGAGGAATTTCAAATTTCTCAACACCAAAGATGTGGAGAATTGGAAGCAGTATCCACAGGCACGTAAAAGTGAACAAGCCCATTGTTGATCCGAATACGTTCGCAAAGAGTGCGGACCGCCGAACTGATACAGAAGACGGTGGACAAGCATACCGCTTGTACAGAACCTCATATAAGCCATACATAGCGGCGCCAACTCCAATAATAATATTCCCCATCAATCTATTGGAAGCGAGCTCGTCTGGAGACGGCGACGAGCTCTCGTCTCGAGTACCACCAGGAGTCCAGGTAGAGGAGACGTATGAATCGCCGTATGCAACGATTAGCACACCGAAAATGGCCAAACAGACGCTGAACGCCTTGGACCACCTAAATCTCTCATGCAACAGCGGGACGGAAAACGCATACGCGAAGAACGCTGAGCAGTTGTAGATGGCAGTGACATCGCTGGGCGTAGTAAGATTCACAGCAACATACCATGTACTTGCCGCGATAGTAAGCGCCAATGTAATAAGCGTGGTCGTCTGAATCAGGTACTGAACTGGCGATAACTTTGAATGGTTCGAAGCCGCAATGATGCTGAGTGTGGACAAAATTATACGCTTGTGTCTCTTATAAACTGTCGAAAGAGAATGTCGCGGAGAACGAAGCCATAAGAATATTAACTGCAGAGGAAATAGTATAATATAGGAGCTATGGGTCACATAGAGCATGAATATGGGTTTTTGATAACGCAGGTCCTGAGCTATATAGCCTGCCGCCTCTGTCTGGATTACAAATGTCGCCAGAGCAACCACTAATGCAATCGCAGAACTATAATTGCTATTAGTACAAGTATCACAAATTTACAGGTCGAGAACGTACTATATATATCGTCTGCTATTAGATATGTTTGCATGAAAATCTGAGTGCACTGATCGGCCGTCTTGATCGCCCCCGACTTGAGGTCCTTCGAATTCGTCATAATCATCGTCTAGTCGCGCGTGCAGATACCGGTATTCTGACCGATTAATACTACTCCGATTAAACGGCGACGACATTATCAGCGGTAGTCTCCGTCCACCGACCGTGTCTCTCTGGCTCCCGTGACCACCACCAGGTCCTGAACTACTCATGTTGCGACCACCGGTGACTTGATGTGATATCGACCGGTAGTCTGTTTCGTCGTCGGAAGAAAGAGCAGAAGAGTCGTAGGCAGCAGATATCGAACCAGTGAGGGACTGAGTGGGAGACAACAAGTCTAGAGAGTCAGACCGCTTAAGAGGTGGGCCTGTTGCAGATTTAAAACCCATAGAGCTGGACATGGTGTGGCGAATAAAGTATATATATACGCCGGAGACGAGAAGTGGCCAACAAACAAATTGTTAGTCCGGTGAGGCTCCTCGGCAAGAAGGCGGTATTAGTTGTGAGCAGCAGCAGTAAACAGACTGCAACTAGAGTACGACCGGGAAGTGTGTTGTGCTGGAGATATTAGAGAACGTGAAAAGCCGAGGCGCCTTAAACTAAAAGAGACATCCGGTTCCCCGGATCGAGGTTTTGACTCGCGCGCCGCTCGTCGAACGGTCACCGCGGTTGTCGGCCCCCAAATTGTGCCAGCTGGCCGCACCAATTCGCCCTTTAACTATATAATATATGACAATAGCCGGTTGACAGCGGTGATATTAAGTGGAACATAATCTAGATGGTATAACAGCATTTTTATTGTCGCCACAGATACGCAATACTAAATTATCCCCGGGGGGGGGGGGGGGGGAGGGAGGAGTCAGATATTTCTAGATGATGGATCCAATAAACTATATGGACAACTAGAATACATTTGCTCATTCAGGAATTCCGAGATGCGTTCTGCGAACACCGTTATCAATTCTCCGCAACAAGATATATTTGATTATGCTAAGTGGTCCTCGGTTCAAACATCCTCATCCAGTACAAGGAATCCCTGTCTGCGTAGTATAAACAATTCTCCTTACTCTGAGAGACTATTATTTGCATCCTGCCACAGTAATGACAAGCTGGCAACAAAAGTCCAGTTCGACAAAATTTATACAACTAGGAGCTATGTACTATGATGAAACCCGCATGGTTTCTGATTGAACTAGCGCAACGGGCTCGACGTCTTCACTTTGTGTTTCGACTCAAATTTATTGCACAGACTTTAATGATGCACACATACACCGCATTAACATACTGTACAAGAAAAACCCAACCCACCCAACGATCATATATTTAACGTACAATAGAAAACTAAATGCCATAGAGCCATGCCAAATCGACTAGGATTCAGTCATCATTTCAAACCAAAAACTTTACTTGAAATGGAACGAAGTTTGCGTACTAAGTATACATGCCAAAGAAACGACTTAGATAAGTAAACGCTCAATCATGTCCTTGATGGCGTAGATCTGGCTTTTAAGCTGACTCGCGTCGTTGCTGGTAATACTGGCGGAAATAACCGGACGGGTGACACCGCAGGCGCGACCAAGAGCAACTTTGGAAGGAACGAAGACATATGGGACGTTCTTGTCTTCGCACAGCAGGGGGAGGTGGAGAATGATTTCAATGGGCTCGGTATCAGCAGCCATGATAATGAACTCGCTGATACCACGGTTGAGAGTCTTAGTCGCTATCAAACGTTGTCAGTATACTACCTACATCGTGAACCAAATCAAGTATGTACATACCCTCGTTGGCACCCTTCTTCAACTGGTGATAATGAGTCGCTTGCTGGACAAGGTCCAAGATCTGCTGAGTCAAAGCGGCATCGGCGAGAGGGAAAGCTAAGAAATTGTTAGAATTATTGCAAACCAAAATATTTATTACCGTAATGACAGCATACCTTTGGGGTTAGGCGCAGACATTATTACCGAATATTGACGAGATTTGATCTGAGTGAAATCCGAAACAGTAGATGCCGATGGCGAATAAAAAGGGTTCCTTGCAGCGCTCGCCCTTTTTTATCGCGAGATTGTTGTCGCAATAGGATCGTCGTCCGCTAAGGATTTTTTAAAAGTGCTTAAAATGAGGTAGTGAAGAAAAGATGGTGATGTCCAAATTTTTTTTTTTTTTTTTTTTGATCAAACGTTAGTTGGAATAGAAAACCTTCGCATTTAGAACAAATTGCAGTTTGAGAAAACAGCGTTTGCAGGTGCATTTTTCCCTCTTCCTTAACAGTTTAAAATCCAGTTTTGAAAATGAGTTTAAAAGCTGCCACCGATTTAGAGTTTCAAGGAGGCGGTAAAATAACCCCAGGATATTACGAGCGTCTCGAATTGAATTAATAGGATTAATTTGGTCGACTTACATAAGCGTGTAACATTAGCTGTAGACTGTCTTCAATAACGGAATTTCAATAAGTAAGTATTTGCGAGCCATGAGAATTCACAAACAGTTTACGAGTCTCTCACAAAACTCTTAACATTCCCCGATTTAGCAGCTCGTTGGCTGCTACTTAGAGCGCGCGGTAAGTGCGCCACACGGGTCAGACAAGGGTCGAAAAGTCGTGAACACACGCGCAAGCAGTTGACCCTAACCCTGTATTGGTACGGAGTACGGAAGGCGCTAGCCTGAGGCTAATCTGATGCTCAGCGGAAAGAAATCGACAAATCGTATCGGGGCTCTAAGGAGGCGAGAAAGTTTGGATATGGAGTGCCAAAGCTGTTGCTGCCGAGTACGATAAGGTCATGGTTGGTCTAAAGATGTATAATTGCCGCTGTGTGTGGTGCTCCGAGAGTGCGTAAACCAAACCCTGCGGCGGATTCGACCTCCCGCGTACGTCTCGGTCCGGCAACCAGCAACGGCGTAATCTCCAGCACTAACTAAGGAGCAAAAGCCAAATCCAGAGGAAGCGTTCTCAATGAAAGTAGTACTAGGCCACACATGGCTAGCGCATGGTAACTGAGTACCTCCCAGTAGTAGCCCTCAATAATGTAGATATCCCCCGTTGGCCACGCACCACAACCCATTTTCACCTTTGTCTCTTTTGTCTACCTTCCTTCCGCCAGTCTGTTGTAGCACTTCACCGCTCCCGCAATCAACACCTCTTCCATCAATCCATCTTTATTTCGTCGTAAAACTTTTCAGAAATGGCCACTGAACTTTGGTATGTCTGTTTTCTAGGGTTCTGATAGCCAGGAAATTGAATGCCTCGCTTGTGATATTTGGAAATATCTCGCTGACTTCACTTCAATAGCCCTGTCTATGCTGTATGTACTTCAACTCGATATCGGTTTTTTCTTACTATTATATATCTCGCCGATAGCAATTTTCGATGGATTGGATTAGGATTTGGATTCTGACGCTTTCGGTTTAGCCTTTCTTCGGTGCCATGGGAGCCACCGCTTCTATTGTCTTTACCTGTAAGTTGTATTCTATCGGTGTCAACGATTCCTCAGCTATCGGTCTGCACCGAGATTCATCACCATTTGGATGGATTGGCGGATCTGATCAATTAATGCGTGGATTTGTTCACATTGTCGTATCAATAATGGAGTCCATTAACGATTGGGGTTAGCCTTCGGTGCCTCGTACGGTACTGCTAAGTCTGGTGTCGGTATCTGCGCTACCGCCGTTCTCCGACCTGACTTGATCATCAAGAGTATGTTGCAAAATTTTTGTGGCCCTTCCTTTTGGTGCTGACCCATTACAGACATTGTTCCCGTCATTATGGCCGGTATCATTGCTATCTATGGTCTCGTCGTCTCCGTCTTGGTCTCTGATGGTCTTGGCCAGCACCAAGCTCTCTACTCTGGTTTCATCCAGCTCGGTGCTGGTCTCTCCGTCGGTCTTGCTGGATTGGCCGCCGGTTTCGCCATTGGCATCGTCGGTGACGCCGGTGTCCGTGGTACTGCCCAGCAGCCCCGTCTCTTCGTCGGCATGATTCTTATTCTCATTTTCGCTGGTACGTTTATCTTTCCCTGTATTTTGTGCTTTGTGACACTAATTTTTTTGCGCAGAGGTTTTGGGTCTTTATGGTCTTATTGTTGCACTTCTTCTTAACTCTCGTGCCACTCAGGATGTTGTGTGCTAAGTGGTTTGCTTTATATATAATAAAATTATATATAAAAATTACGAATTTCACTACAAATCTCTGATACTTTATATGAAGCAAAATTCATTACATAGAGCTTTAGTTTCCGAGGTCTTTCTCTATTTTGTCTCTTTGTGTATTTTCCGGGAATCAGGAGTGGTTACAAAGCGCGTTTCATGTATTAATTATAAATAAAGTTGGCATTTTAAGGGGATTTATAATTTAATGGTCATTGAATTAGAAGCTGGGTGAGAACGATATGAATGGCTTGGAAACGGCGATAATTCATAGAGACCGCAGGTGTTACGAAATATAATTTTATGACGAAAAGTATACAATAATTTCATGACTGCGTTTGGTTATATTGAGCATCATTTTCTCTGAACCATGATGACTGCTCTTTGGTCTGCTGATGGTCGTTCGTCCTGATAGGTTGCCGTTGCGACAGGAACTTGCAACTAAATGGGTCAAGTTCATCGATATTGTTACTTGCCCCAGGCAGAATGATAACCGTTATATGCTCATTGCGTTTATGTTCCTCGTTTGTTGACTTGAAAGCCAGTACCTCTTGATATTGCCAGTTTAATCCTGCAGAGAGTTATTGCCGAAATTTCTCTTTACTTCATTCCTATCTGTCATTTCTTCAGTAACTGATTAACATATTGATACTCGCGTCGTCAGTAGAGAAAAGGATCGAAGTAAAAATGTTTCTGCTAGCATTTCAGTTCTTCTTGCCGCTAGGTATACGTTGAAGGTGATTGCTTGTTGGCAATAATATTGCTCGAGTTATTGCTGTTTAACTCAAGTTACAGTGCAGAGGACAACTGTGGCGGCTTGAATGGATCTCTATGTACAGCTTATGACCTAATATTTACAAATGCATTTGCCTTCTTATTCAGTTTCATACAGTTCTTCGACCACTTTCCGCGTCACTAGTGTCCGTTTTGTCTTCTTCAACTCTAAACACGCCATCCCACAAACCAGTCTTGTGAACCATTGCCAACACGAGGACCGTTGGTAGCTGCCAAATGCTTGCCCAGAAAAGACTCCTAGCGCTCGTCGTCGCTCCTTTGCCAGCTATTGTGCCTCTACACTCTTTCCAAAACTTGTAAGCACAAACGACAAGCCAAGTATTCACGACAGTGCTGTCTGCAAGAAACAGGCTGTCAGTCACGCCATAATACCATAATCCCACGCATAGAGGAACTACGGCGACAGAGTACCTAAGAGCTACGCGTGCGTTTAATTGCGGATTTACCCATGCGGTCATGATATATCCTGCCATCTTGTATTCTTCCCGTACAGGGTACGAGAGAGCGTTGAAGTGCGGGAATTGCCAAGCGTAAAGTAATCCAGCCAAACACCAAGCCCCGGGATCAAGCAAAGATCCTCCAGCGGCACTCCATCCCATAAGAGGCGGAATAGCTCCGACAACGGCACCAACCCAGGTGTTCAATATTGAAGTGCGTTTCATCGATGTGTATATGCCACCGTAGAATGCGATGTTGAGGACGGCAAGAGCAGCTGCTTCGGCATTGACGCCGAAGTATAGAGCTGCCGATCCAACGATACCAGCAACAATAGCAAATCGTATGGCTTGCCGTGGGGACACTAATCCCCGCACTATTGGCCGCGAACGAGTCCGTGACATCATCCCATCATATACTGGCTCCCGTGCCATATTTATCGCATTAGCGCTTGTCGACGTAAGAGCTGTCCCGATTGTGAGGAAAAGTAAGGTTGAGAGTGATGGAACTGGCAATGAGGTAGCAGCACTGCCGATGGCATGACTTTGGTCTGGTGTGAGGGCATACGCTGACATTGTACTTAGCACGACCAATGTTGTTAACTTCGGCTTGCCTAACTGTAGATGTGCCTTAAACGCAGACGGTGGAATTCGAGACGATGATGACGGCGAGCCATGCCAAAGTTTCGGAGTATGTGAAAAAAGCTGCAGCTTGGTTAGCTATTGCGATATGAACAGGGAGACAAGGCGTCCTTACTCGTAGCAGTAGTTTTGATCGCCCAGACAACTCTTCATTTGACCGGAAAAAATCTTTTTTTGAAATGGGAAACACTGCTGTACTTAAACCCCGATGTTCGATAAATCCAATCTGATATCCGGAGAGTCCTCTCAATCCGGCGCTTCCTTGCATTGATCTGCTCACCGAAGACTTGAAGCCATTATGTAGCAACCCCCCCATTCGCGAAGCAGCTTTTGTAAAATCCTTTGCATTGTGATGAGCACAAAAGCAACTCCGCGACGTGGTGAACGACATTTGATGAAATATTCACCTCCAGTTACCCTAGGCTCTGTCGCAAATCTATGCTTTCAGTACCTTATATTCAAGATATTCCACACCCCGCCCTGAATTCAAATCTTAGATATTGTTGGTTACTATCAAACCATTCGTCCCTAATAAACCCCAGAATGACAACTCTGGAAAGACGACTGGCAACGGCGCTTTATTTCGACAACAGTGATGAAGTATTTTTTTTTGCGACTTCGGGTGTGGTCTCCCGAGATCGTTCAAACCTTCGCGAACAAACCTTCGCGGGCCAAGGGTCTCGTGTAATCTCATCGCTTCTTCGCTCAAGATGGGCTGAAATTTTTGGGACACTTTTGTATCCCAGTACCAAAGGAGCAGCTACCATAATGACAATAAGGTAAATAAATCCGGAAAATGAGTTTAGAGACAGCTGCACCGCCTGTGTTGTCCTCGCAGCCAACATACGATAGGGTATCTGCTCGTTCAGAAACTGAGACTCCTGCTTTGGAAGAAATTACTTCGCAATATCATCTCGGAGAACTTGCTGAGGAGATCAACGAAAAACACTACAAAAGAATCGCGTTGCAATTTCCAGATATTCTGCTTCCACATTCGACTATTATCGCCAGTGCGTTAAGCAAGGAGTTGAAGAAGAAGGGATTTGGGGATGATGTAATGGTATTCGTGTTGGGTGATACATCGTATTCAGAATGCTGCGTTGACGAGATTGCGGCACAACATGTAAATGCCGACGTAGTCGTTCATATTGGAAATGCATGCTTGAACCCGTGCGTATGAGTTGCAGTTACTCGTTGCGTATCTTACTAACAACTCAACAGTGTCGTACACTCACCTGTCATCTATCTTTTCGGGAAAGGCAAGCTTGATCTCGACTTGTGTGTGAAGAGTTTCAGGGAACAGATTCCAGACACAAGAAGCCATGTTATAATTGTTGCGGAGACTCCATTTCAGGTATACGTTGAGCCATTAAAAGGCAGATTAACGGAATACGTTAACATATTGACCACTGTCCCATTTCTTTCATCATTCACAAGTCAGATTCCGTTTGCTCCATCCGAGACTATAATACCGGCCACATTAACATCTTCAATATCTACGACACATACAAATGTCTCGGCAATACCGCATCGTGCTCATCCGCAGCTTCAAACAGACTTGCCATCATATATCCTCTTCCAAATAGGTATTCCTCCACCTCCGGCGCAGCTACATCTCTTCACATTGTTTTCCCGGCCGCCGATAATTATTGATCCTGAAACGTCTTTACCGCAATCAATCGGAAACTTGTCACTGGCACGTCGCTATAAAATGATGCTTTCCGCCCGGGCGGCATCGACTATCGGTATCCTAGTTAATACTCTTTCGCTACGCTCTTCATCTGAATTGATCTTATCTTTGCAAAGGATAATCCGCGACGCAGGAAAGAAGCATTACGTTGTAGCCGTCGGTAAGCCTAACGTTGCCAAACTCGCAAATTTCGATGTCGTGGACGTCTGGGTAGTCGTCGGATGCTCCCGAGGTGGAATGATCCTAGACCGCGAAGGCGATTTTTTCAAGCCGTTGGTAACGCCTTTTGAACTGAAACTTGCAATGAAGCGGGATATTGCATGGGGCGCGGGAGAGTGGATCTTAGAGTTCGACAAGGTTTTGAAGTTGAAAGATGATGATGACCAGAATGAGTACGAAGCTGAGGAGAATTCCGTTGATGATGATGAAGACGCCCCTCCGGAGTTTGATCCGGTTAGTGGCAGATATGTTGCCTCGAGGCCGTTACAATCTGCGAAAGCGTCCAGGAAAACGCATATCGACATTGAGATTGAGAATGGTGATGGTCAGATGAACACATCGAATTCTGATTCGAAAGGATCTTCGCAGCTTATCAGCGTAAGTGGCAATGCTGGTCAGCTAGCCAGTAGAGGAAGCCAGCATTATTCCACTGCCGGGGCATACCTTCAGTCTAGGCGGTTCTGGAAAGGATTAGGGTCGGACTTTGCAGATGATGACGAAAGTGGCGCAGAAAACGTCGACACAGAAGAAAGAGAGGGGAGAAAGGGTAGCAAACTTGAAGAGGGCAGGACAGGGATTGCGAGAGGGTACTTTAATCCTGATGTGTAGGAACAGACTATAATGAGATTTTGCATTATTGGAGTTTTGGACGCGACTTGTATATAGTTTCTGTGCAAATGTAGAACCTCTCAGTTTTAAGTGTGTGTATACAAAGTGACAAGATTTGTACAAGAGCCAGCTACAATCCTGAACTCTAACTACAATGTCCCACATAACACTTGCTGAGGATATAATACAAACGTAAGTTAATGAGATATGCGTATCATGCTTAGCCTGCAGATATGCTCAATATTGAACTCGTAAGCCAATTCATATTCAAAATCGGACACCGTCTATGATTAAACTTATGCAGTATATTTACGACATAATCACAGTTCGTCATGTAGAGCAGTTGCCATTATCTGGGATGCTATCGAGGCAGAGATGTCTGATTCAATTGCCGCCAAAACTGTAGTGCTGATTGTATCCGCCACTGTACTTACAGTCGCCGAAACAATATTATCGTCGCTGTTCCATTCCCACTTCATTGCCTCATCACCAGTCGTGCTGTTTCCATGTCCGACGGCCCAGGATATAACTTTGCCGCCTTTCACAAATGTCCATATCACTAGCCTGACAGGACCCCTGAATACACGTCGCCATAGAATCCAGCATAGCACTAGTAGTAAAAAGCCCATAGCACCTAGCATATATAACCTATCCCACTTGTCCGCTTGCTCAAGCACCGAGATCACTCGTCTACTAGTCCCAAGCAGGACATCGAACGCAGTGTACTGAGTAGTTAATTTCTTCAGGGCGACATTGCTTTCGTCGAGAACATCCAATGACAATGCTGACCGAGCAACCTCAGCTTCCAGAAGCTGGTGTGTTCTCCTTAGTGTTGCCGTTGCCTCTTCCGCTGTACGGAGTGCGTTAGAGACCGGCGGTGTTGATGAAGCGGTGGAACCGCGCTGGTGAGATTTGGCGGACGCGAAAAGAAGTTCGCGTTCTTGCCGTTGTGTATTTTGAGTTGTTCGGCGGGAAAGTATCTGCGCCTTTCGATAAGATGACCGGTCTCTGTTGTTAGTTAGCTATTGCTGTATTATCGCTGGATCAAATTGCCAACTCACAGCTTTAAGTCTTCTTTCACTTCGTGCAGTTTCCCAGCCAGAGCTGACTTAGATACTCCGCCGTCACCACCATCAGCATAGTCTTGCACTAAAATGTCGGCTTCCTCTGCTAGTATATCTGCTTCCCGAAGCTGATTGTGTATCTTCGACGCCAGCCGTGACCTTTCGAATTCGTCGTCTGTAGCCAGCTTCAATAGCTGCGTGATTTGGTGTGCAATGGCTATATGCACTGCAACAAGATTATCTATAGTCGATTCTAGGGAAGACATGTCGTAGAATATAGTGAAATTGAAGTTAAATGGATGTTGACTGTTGCTGAGTTGTGAGGGAAAAGTCAACATGCCAACGCGCGACGCAACTTAGAAGCAAACACAACCAATCCTTGGGAGTTAACACAAAGATGAAGCGCGAACGTATTCCCACACAGATTACCAGATACTAAATCGCTACCGCATCAAGACATAATAAGAATTAAATTAAAGGACAGCAAGCATCCCTATATACAAACTATATACTACAATCTACATATCTAAACCTTCTATACAAACAAATAGAAATAAATAGGGAAGTCAAACACCTGTAAAATATTAATCCGGGTCCCCAACTCGCTCAATCCAGATCGAATCCCATTAACTATAAGGATTTCATGCAAATGCTACTAGTTATGTCACTCTGTTATCTGTACAGTGACAAAACCCGTGCTACCAATCCACCATCGATCTTCTTCTCAGTCACGGTTGCGCTTGCTGATTCTTCATCAGTGACTACCTCCTTGGGCTTCGGCTTTGGCTGGCTTTTGGGGCTTCCGGACGAAATTATAAAAACATTGTTTTTGACATCTTTCTTCACAACCACGTCAGATCCAGGTCCGTCATCGACATCGGAGGCACCGCCGTAGGCGTGAACCTCGGTAAGGCCAGAGTGCTTTCCCTGCTCTGGCGATAACTTCGCAATGGCGGCCTTCAGTTTGGCAACTTCTGCCTGTAATTCCGATATATCGTCTTCAACACTCTCTTGCCGTGCTGATGACTTTCGGCTGGATCTAACAGATTCAAAGATAATAGCTCCGGCCGCTATCGAACTGTATAACCTTAGTTGGCACTCTCAATCCCAACAATGACTAGGTAGTAACATACAATAAAAATGATTCTGACAGAAAGTTTGCGCCCTGTAGATATTGCAGTCAGCAATCATCTATAGGCTAATATCGTCGCCTTCTAACGACCTACCATCTCAATTGCTTTTGCGTCATTCAGTGGTCGGACCTTAGCCTTGCCGGCATCGCCTAGTAAACCTAATCGTAGCCGCACATCTGTAGAATGTAATGTCTGTGCAACAGCAATGCAGACTTTCCGAAAAGGACCATGGTGTTTTGCGCGAGCTTTGATTGTATTCTGGATCGCAGTGTCAGCTTAAGTGGTAATCGACTGTAGCTGACGGAAGAACTTACAGCTATCGGCTTGGCTAAAGTCCGCACTAACAGCGTCGATATTTTTAACGCAATAGTCGTCATTTGGAACGCTGATTTATGCTGTGCTATTGCTGGATCAATACTATATCGGCAGATCCGAAGACTGCGCAGCAATAGTATTCACCAATGCTGACAGCAAGGAGATGTAACTATTCGCGTCTATATCCGTAGACCTCTCTCTCTGCAACCTCCAAGCAATCTATGGGCTCTGTTGAAATAAATCCCTGAGGAAGTTGAGCATTGCTGGGTAAATGGAGCCCTATTGATATGCAATCATTACGGCAGCTTTATCATCTTTGGTAGAGTCGAAGACTAAACAAGCTTCGGAGGTTAATACAGGCTAAAGACGACTTTGCTAAAACTCCGTTTTTGCGGGCTCTAAATTGCAAATTGACAAAACCAGATTTTGAAACTTCTTTAGCTTGAAGGCCGGGTAACAAGGCCATTCACCCAATAGCATGTCGGGATGGCCAACACTGGGCAGGTCTAATGATACCAAATTAATCATTTCTCAAGAAAATACCAGAAACTCATCTCACGGTGTCCCAAATTCAGAGTAGCTCAACCGCCAATTCGGCCGCTTCCCGAATTTTGCATTCTCGCACTCCATCACGCTCGTACAAACTCGCCCTTTTCCACCCAAATCAATTACCGTTTACTCATCCACGGCAATTGCATCATTGCAGGTATCCATAATGTCGTCTTTGAGAGCTAGCGTGCGTCCTGTCGTCCAGGCCGCTAGGGCCTCGTCCTACCGGTGAGTTACGCTGTTTTTCGATCCTGGTACGAGGAAGTGTGGCGGATTAGGAACAGGTCATTTTGTCGGAAATATTGTTCTATCGTTGAATTATTGTTGTCCGGATGTAATTGCATTGTGCGGATCAAATGGTAACTAATACGAATCTATGTCCAGGTCCATAGCTCCCGCAAACACTTATGCTACCCTTCGTGAGATTGAATCTCGATTGAAGTCTATCAAGAACATCGAGAAAATCACCAACACCATGAAGATTGTCGCTTCGACCAAGCTTTCTCGTGCACAACGTGCTATGTTCGACTCCCGTGCGTATGGTGAAACATCTGATGAGATTTTCAAGAAGGCCGCTACTCAGCCTGCCACTGAGGGCAACAAGCTCATCATCGTCTCCTCTTCCGACAAGGGACTTTGCGGTGGTATCCACTCTCAGATCTCCAAGGCCGTCCGTGCTAAGCTCGCTCTAGAGCCTGAAGCTGATCTCGTTATCCTCGGTGATAAGGCAAAGACCCAACTTGCCCGCTCCTACGCTAGCAATATCGTCCTAAGCTTTAACCAGGTAGGCAAGGAGATCCCTACCTTCGCCGAGGCTCAGACCGTTGCCGACAAAATCTTCAAGCTCGGCAAGAAGTACGACTCGATTGAGATTTTCTACAACAAATTCAAGTCCGGTATCTCCTTCGAGCCTACCTCCGTGCCAGCTTTCACCGAGGAGAGCCTCAAGAGCTCACCCAACTTCTCCGCCTATGACATCGAGGAGGATCTAGCTGAGGACTTGACCGAGTTCGCTCTCGCCAACGCCATTTACTGGGCTCTTGCCGAGGGCCATGCCTGCGAGCAGAGTGCTCGACGATCTGCTATGGATAACGCTTCCAAGAATGCTGGTGACATGATTGGTAGATACTCTATCTTGTATAACCGTACCAGACAGGCTGTCATTACCAACGAGTTGGTCGATATCATTACTGGTGCTTCCAGTTTGCAGTAGACAAGGGGTACAAGCGCGTGATCTTATCGTGTATTGTTTATACTTATACAATCATAATGCTAAATTAGGTGTTGGATGCATTAGCGCATGCCGTGCGTTATTGGAAATGTTGGTTACCGATAATAGAATTATTCTATGAAAGTATTTTTTAGTCAAGACTTTTTTTTGTTTCACAAGGGGCTTTATCCCTCTTACTTACCCTGGTGTCCTCATGGATGTAGAACAGCAGTTTTCCGTAATTTATATTTTTTTTGCCACAGTGGCTACAGGCATCTGATATAGCACGAGGTAAAATACCTGCTACTATATGAAGTGGATGTGTAACAGCAAAAGACTACAGTCCCTCCGCAAAACTATTGGCTGAGCAAGGAAATAAATTATTAATTCAATGAAAAATATATAGTATATACAACATATATAGCCCGTAAATCTCACTTGCACTCATGCGCAAGGATATAATCCATTCCATAGTTAAGAGCCTGGAAGTGGCCGCCTTCAGGACCCTCTGGGAAAATGAACTCAGCGTCCGCACCAGCAGCCTTCAACCTTCTGACCAAATCTCGGCTACCGGAAATTGGGGTCAAGTGATCAGATTCTCGGTGGATAATGACGACCTTCTGGCCTTCGATTCCCTTCTGATGAACAATGTCGCCAACTACAGGCCAAGGATTTGTCGACACCCGGCCGAAGATCTCCATGCACGATTGCAAATATCCCGTAATACCTTGTCTGTACGCTTCGTAGTTAACATTTTGCCAACCTTTAGCTTCAACGGGGTTCTCGGAAAGGAAAATAGCATCGCCCTCTGAGCTAAAATTCTTCATGTTATCAATAATGTTGGAGCAGTCGACGATTTTGTCAGCTCTCAAAATCATGTCGAACGTTGTATAGCGCGGAAAGTTCTGTGTCCACCAGTTTGTCGATTTCGAGCCAGGAGCAAGATCATCCCAGTTGATCTTGTCGTCAAGGTAAGTCGCAGGTCCAAGGCAGTACGTGGCACGGATTTTTTCTGGGTGTGTGAACATAATACCAAGAACGTGGGGCCCGCCGGCAGAGAATCCGCAGAGAATAACCTTTTCGGAGATTTCAAGATGATCCAAAAGTTCGTAGACGTCACTGATAGCCGTTTCCATAATTGTCTTTCCGGAGATAGGGAGTGAGGTGAAGCCGATTCCTGGACGGTCCATGGCGAGAACGCGAATGTCTTTGCCCTTGATATTGGGACCGACGGGGAGAATTCTGCTGCCCGGCAGACCGTGCTGGTAGATCACAATGTTCTTGGACACGGGAGATCCGTATTCAGCCCATGAGATAGTGCGGCAAGTGGACGGGGACAGGAAGGTGTGTTCAGAGAGAGCATAGTCTGGATAGGAAACCGTTGGCGGGTTGGAGCGAGGAGGAGTCTTCTTGTGCTTGCGATGGGTAACAGCAATGCTGGCGACGTACGTAGCGGCACCGGCAGCGAGAATACCAGCGACAATGGTTCGGAGGATAGGCGTGCTGATTCCCATCGTGTCTATGATGTCGGATTGGGCAAGGATATAGACAAAGGGTTTATTGATACAATTGAGATGAGTAGTGGCCACAGTGTGGCTGCAAGTGTGGCGCATACTAATTCCAAACAACCCCAGGTATGGCCCTGATTAAATACGTGCCGAGTCCACAAGAGATTGATGGACCATCCTCTGTAAATTATTACTACTTGACGTCCCAAGATCTCGACTCTTATTGATATCTCTCACAGAGCAGAATTTCTAATAATAAAAACGGAGCGACCACGTACTCGGACAAATAGAAAGTGCAGACTTCTCGGTATAAGCTATAAACGAGTAATCTTACCGTGAGGTTATCTCGGTGATCGTGTCATTGTAATGTTTGAACGGTCTCCATGACCCAATTTAGTGCGCAATTCCAGTCGGATACAATTCAGTAACATTCCATCAGGCAAATTAAACCACCGGGGTTGGAGTTTTTCAATCACCGCCAGCCGCACAGTCAAAGGCCGGAGAGACTTTTCGGTTACGGCCGCCATTTGTTCGAGATTTATCATATTACCCGTTTTTATATAAATATATTAATATTTAACTACTTCAAATATACATTGAGGTTGGTAGACATTAATAAATATTATATACGAGATCCATTATTCGTCCTAAGTTTCGGTGAAGTCCATTTGCATTAGACGCTACCAAACCCTGAATTTGGACTTATACGAATAAAATGCCGAAATCTGGTAATCCCGCCCCTGGATGCCATTGGCCGAGTCGCAAACAAACCATGTTTCCGGCATCAGTCGCACACTAGTATCATCGGCAACCATACCACGTGTGCAAAAAGATCTAGCGGACAGTCTTTGGCTGAATATATCAACACTTGTTGGCGGTTTACTTTCGTGACGGTTATTGTTGCGATTGTAGGGGATTGTGTTGTGGGCCAAGTGTCCCTGCGTCCTACGTTCGGCTTGAACTCTCGAGGTTTCGACGCAGTTGCAATATATATTAAAAGACGGAGGTTGATAACGATCTCTAAGCGCACGCCGCCGTGCGCCTATCAATTGCGCCAATTTAGCGAGGGCGTGACGCCAAGCTTCGATAGTCATGAAACCTGGTTCATCTGGCGGAATCGATAAGCCCAAAGTAAAGCAGTCCAAAAGCAGAAACGGTACGCTATTCATATTGCTTGGTAGATCTATTATTAACTTAACAGGTTGTGTGACTTGTAAGGCGAAGCGGCTAAAATGTGATGAAACTAAACCGACTTGTCTACAATGTAGGCTGTTGTCTTTGTACTATTGTGACTCGGAAGGTTAACATGCATAGGCCAAAACAGAAATGTTGAATGCGGAGGCTACCGAAAGGACTTCAAATGGCGTGTATTCGAAGAGTCATCGATTATCAAGCGCCGACAGAAGCCGCTAGTAGAGCCAACTTCGTCAACTTCCACTGTGTCAACAAGATCAACTTCACCGGAGGCCATCACAGGGACCGTTCAACATGCGCCTGCTGAAACAGTTTCAATAGTTCAAGTCACCGGCTTACAAGAGCTAATACAAGAATCTGAGCAAGTTTCGGCAACACCGGACGTGTCAGTGGCCATTACATCGCCCTCCTCAGATTCACTTTTCGAAGTATCCGAAGGTTATGTGCCGCCGTCGACGCCGTTACTGCCAATCGGTATGTCCCCGATGGACTTCGTACAGATGGAATACGCACCAGCGCTCAATCAAGGACCGTTCAATGACGAGCCAGCATCGTCGATCGCACTTGTCAATAATACTTGGAATATGTTCACGCCAACCATAATCCTACCACCTGACGACGAAGAAGACACAGTGCGCTTGCATACAATTGATCCATCCGGTCCTGTAGACGAGTCCTCGTTGATGATGATCTCCGCTCTTCCATCACTCGATCCTCAAACACGGACAGCGTTATTCTTTCACACTTCGACATGCGGAGTTATGTCAATCAAAGATACGCCGTCGGATAATCCATGGCGATCGCTTTTCTGGCCTTTATCACACACTCATGCGGCGCTATACCACGGCATTGCGGCTATGGCCAATTTCCATGCCGCAGCAACGCATCCAGTATTCCGGATTGAGGGGGTAGATCATATGCGTATCGCAATCCGTGAGTTAGTCCACGGTTTAAATAATAACATGCCAACTGACGTCGCACTGGCAACAACACTCACACTCGCATTTGCGGAAGCTTGGGATCAACATATTTCAACAGGTATAGCACATTTGCGTGGTGCAAAGATCCTAATTCGACAATTTGTAACGAGCAGACGCGTCTTGCCGTCGTCAGTGCAACAATCGCCTTCCGAGCAAGCGCGACTATCGCGTTTCAAGACTTTATACAAAGTATGGATGTATATCGCTGTTATCGCTAAGCTTACATCAGACGATGAAAACGAGACCGGAGGTCCTGTGGAAATGCAAGACGAGCACGACATTTTTGCGCGTGATGGGTACGACGAGGTGGTTGATCCCTTGATGGGCTGCGCACAAAGTCTGTTCCCAATTATTGGTAAAGTTGCATCGCTGGTTCGACACGTGAGGTTGTCTGGCCGCGACGATATCTACGTCGCCGGGGCTATCGCGCTGAAGAAAGAATTGGAGAATTGGATGCCGTCACCCACGGCGCCGTATATTGCCTGCGATGATCCTGCATTCGACAGCTCATCGTGCATTGCAACTGCACATGCGTATAGACTAGCGACTCTGCTTTATTTGTATCAATGTGTGCCGTCTCTTGCAGGCCATTGCACAGACAGTCAGTTGAGTTCTAGTGCGAGCATTCCATCTGACGGGGATGTGATTGCCATGCAGGAAAGGCCAACGACGCATATAGCTGGGAAGCTTCTCCAATTACTTGTTTCTGTGCCGACAAGCTCGCGAACTTGTGTCGTACATATATTCCCTCTCCTGTCAGCAGCATGCGAAGTCGACTTGGAGCCTATGCGTGAAATCGCGCGGCAGCGATGGGTTGAATTGTCACGGTTGCTGCACATGGGCAATGTCGATCGTGCATTCGATGTCGTGGAAGAAGTGTGGCGGCGGAAAAAGGTGTTGAATGGTGAATGGAAGTGTAAAGTAGGATTTACTCATTGGAGTAGCGTAATGAGAGAATGGGGTTGGGAAGTTTTACTTGGTTGAATAGAAAATAAACCATTAGAAATGGCAGAGGAGTGAGGAATCATTGTTACATCTTGGAAATTTTTGGATGGCATGGCGGGCGCTATGGATATGCATTTGATAATTGTAATTTGGTAACATATTGAATGTACACGGGATATTTATTTGATAACTGTATTGGATTACGATACTGACACAGCGTAGTTTACACAAATTGCGCGTCCCTACAAGCCTCTGCTGCACGTTACTTTTTCGGTCGATCAATACACAATCTCATCCTTCCACTCAGTAAGAATAATAATGCGAACACGGCTAAAGCTCGTCCTTCCCCCACCCCGACTCTTAACTCTCGACGCATTCGGCACAATCTACAGCCCACGTCCATCCGTACCAGATCAATACTCACAAATATATTCCCAGCATTTCCCGACGCATGGGCCGCTTCCACCGGCTCGTATCTCCAGTTCGTTCGGCCAAGCTTACAAAGCCCGCGTGCAATCCCACCCGAATTACTTTGGCGGCGAAAAGGAATGGTGGACGGATGTTATAAGAGCCACATTCACTATTGCGGCCGCAGAGGCGTTTACGGAGATTTCTGCGGCGGCGCAGGTATCTAGTCTTGCGAGGGAGGTGTTTGTCAATGATTTATACGAGCATTTTAATTCCGGACGGGCGTACATGTTAATGCCGGATATCACTGACTTTCTGGACTCGATACATCGCGTGATGAGGGTCGGCATTTTGTCGAATTCGGACTCGCGATGTCGTGTCGTACTGCGCGAGTTGGGTGTTCTTGCGTCTCAAAGAGACGACTTGACGATGGGTCAGCGCACTGTTGGCGATCAACATGGTAAGAGCGGGAATGGGTGGGTTGAGCGTGATCAGGATGTTGTTTTATCCTGTGAGGTCGGGGTGGAGAAGCCAGATGCTAGGATGTTCGAGGCTGCCGTCGAGAAGCTACTTGGTGGTGCCGGCGCTACAGACCCTGTGTCGCCAGAGGACGAACCTTTTGCTGTGGCCAAGAGTGTACGGTATTGGCATGTGGGAGACGATGTCGAGAATGATGTGCTACCGCTTGTCGATTCATCTAACGCATTGAAATTACGGGCCTGGGGCGCTGTGTATCTGAAGAGATCGGGAGACTATGGTGTTAGTAATGCTGGTGGCGACGTTCGTTTGACGCATGGAGGCCGAGTGATTGAAGTGACTGATTTACGTGATTTGATTGGATTATGGGACGACGGTGTCGGCGTTATTGTAGAATAGTGTAATTGTTTCAATAATTGCATGTTTACATAACAACCAGCAGGCAACCAAAATCAATCAAAAAGGCTAATATAATGCAACACGATATAATTAAGTCACTTGCATTGTACCATGACTCAATTATAATCCTGCATCAACAATAACTGTCTCACACAAATTCAGACTGAGTCGACCAACAGATATTTATTTGAATGTTCTCATCAGATTCGAGTCGCGCGTCTTCCACCATTAGATGTAGCATTGCCGGGCCCCTAATGGTTCATCAAGTCGCGGAACGGTACCAAATAAATCATTAGCACGAGATGGTTCCATTGAGGTACTACAGTCACCGCCTATCTCATTTTAGGATCAGCTAGCCAAGCCATAAACTCGACTAAACTCCCAATGTAAGTCCGAAGAATTAATCGATATCATTAGAGATGGCAACACTTGGAGTTCAACTCCAACTTGGAAGCGCTCAAGCCCAGTCAAACTCGAAATCACTTGCTCGAATCCCACGAGAAGCCAAGCGAAGGCCAGCGGTCGCTTGGGTTGATTTTTGAAGTCAAGCGAAGTCTTACTGGCAAACCAAATCCGAGTGTGCGTGCCCCGTGTACAGATTGGGCGAGGGGGTGATATTAATTACGTCACATTTATCGGGAACTACATTGAGCCGCATGGATAAGCTCTGATAAGTGACGACAGAGACGCGACAACGCAATTTTCAGTACGATAATATCAGGAATTGGTGACGAACAAGGGCCATGCTGGCGTCGTCGATTGTGAGTTAGCGCGGGTATGAATTTATGCATAATAAGACCGAAGAACTATTTCGAGTCATACACATGACACTATATATACATACAAAAACCTACAAGTCCATATTAACTTTGAATTAAATTTTGTCCATCCACCACCAAACAAACTCCCATGTATTTTTAGACGGAATAATGAAACTGTTTACTGTGGAAGGACCTTGTCAGCAGGGAGAGTAGTGAGACGAAGGTATGGCTTGACAGCTCTGTAGCCAGGGAAGAGCTTGTCGGCGTCCGCATTGGAGACAGAAGCAGCGACAACCACGTCATCACCGGGAACCCAGTTGATAGGGGTGGCGACCTTGTACTTGTCGGTTGCCTGGAGTGAGTCGATGACACGAAGGACCTCTTGTGTGTTGCGTCCAGTGGAAGCGGGGTAGGTGAGGATGAGACGGATAGTCTTCTTCGAATCGATGATAAAGACTGATCGGATAGTTAGAGGGAGACCCTTGCCATCACGGTTGGTGACATCCTGGTAGTCCAACATGTCATAGAGATAAGAGATTTGACGGTCGGCGTCAGCGATAATAGGGAACGAAAGGCTGGAACCGGCGACCTCATCGATATCCTTGATCCACTCCTCATGAGACTGGAGGGAGTTGGCAGACAGACCGATCAACTTGACGTTGCGCTTTGTGAACTCGCCCTCGAGCTTGGCGAAAGCACCGAGTTCAGTTGTGCAGACCGGGGTGAAGTCATCGGGGTGGGAGAAAAGGATGACCCAGCCGTCACCGATGTACTCGTGGAAGTCGATCTCACCTTTTGTGGTGGTGGCCTTGAAGTTAGGGGCTATTAGATTGTTGGTTAGTTGGAAGTTCAAATTGAAATATCAGGACTATTAAGATCAAGACAAGTCTTGTGGTCCAATTAAAAAGTTTTCAAAGTAGGAAAGGAAGAAATGTATTACCCTTGGATCCGAGACGGAGACGAGGAGCTTCAGGAGCAGACATTATGAATTAAATTGATGTATGAGGTGAGTAGCGAACAGAGAGTAATGATTTAGGAGTAAAAAGTACAGCTTGCAGGTGGAGCGATATATGTATGTATATATATATATAAGCTAAATTGCCAGTCCCACAAAATTTTTCCCCCCCTCGAGCCTTGTGATAGTGGAATGTCGATTTGTCTTCGCTACTTAGTCAAAAAAAAGCCCGTTTACGAGATCCACGCTTTCGATGGTGAATGGCATCCGCCTTGCCTCTTGAGGCTTAGTGCCGATTGCGTGCTCTTGATTATGAAGTGGCGGTGCTCTAGATGGTCACGCTTAATTGGCTGACAAGCCGCTTGCTGTGCCACAAATGCCAATAAGCTGAGCCTGAACGTGGCTTTTGCTCATTCAGTAAGTTGCTCACGCCAGTTAAAAATTATGGCGTGCTCGCTTTCTGCTGCACATCGAAGGCTCCAGAACTTATTGTTCAAAATCTCTGTCCAAGGTCTCGGCAAAGGTTCCCGTGACAATTCTGAAATTGTTGGCGTTGTGGCAGAGCTTACTAATCAGTGTGGCTTTCTGCGGCGGTGCACAGCAGGAATTTTAATTTATCCAGTTACTGTCTCCCAGTGACATAACTGACAATCATTTCTCTATTCAATTATTATTAATTGTCCGCGTTGGTCTTTAAAGTCACCTCGGGGAAACTGGCCAGTGATTAATAATATTCCCCGAATGTAAATTGTCATAATTTGCTAACACTTTCTATCTTCTTTCTGGTCCATTCGCTTGAAGTTTTTATGTTTCTCCCTATACACAACGTCTGGAGCTGCCCAGGCAAGTATAATATACAATTAATAATATTGATTGGGCTAGTGTGTCACCGATTCAATGGTTTCCCTTCCTGTTCTAGTATAAAGCAGGACTGATGAATGGGGTCGGTCGAACCCGCCGCCACGTATGCGGCTGATGAACAAGTAAAGAGCATCCGTGACATAATCATATAGACCCGATACAATCGGAAAATAGACTAGTAGGATATATTCTGTGGATTGTTCAAGGGTCTTGAATCATTTGTTTATGTATCCGTTGCTAACTATTTCATATGATGACAATGAGAGAGGGCCAGCAACAGCTATCGATCGACTTGAATTAGATTCTTCAAATGAATAGTTGCTGCCAGGCCATAGTCGAAGGAGCAATCAATATTTACACTATATAAACCTGCAATCAACAATGTGCTCTTCAGACCAAGCTGCAATACCTTCGCCATATCTGGCTGTGCGGCAGAACGACGTGTTCTTGGTCGAAGTACTGATGACAACCAGCACGACGAAGAACTTAGACTGCGATCCTCAGATCTAATCTCGTTCGCCTCGTACTCGACAGCAGAAAGCAGAGCCAAAGAACTCATCTATCTGACTGCGACATTTTATGCCATGTGGAGCTCCAAGATCAGCGGGAGCTCCAACAATGGAAAAAGAACGAGAGAAATCCCTTAATTTTAGACGGTGAGTCCAATCAGCCGCACGAATTGAGGCCCGTGTGGAGTTTGGCAAGCGTTGTCCCTGCCAAATGGTCGCAATCTATTTATTTTCAAGGTCCCTATACTTCACATCTACTTTTAGATACGCGGATTGTCGAAATTTCTAATGGCTCAGCGGAAACTGATTATTGATTGTGATCCTGGCGTACGTATTTCATTAGTTAAGCTCCTTCTGTGTCTAATCGTTCCGATCGAGCTTCATGCGTGCCTCCCAAGGATCAGTTTTTACTGACCGCTCTTCCAGATCGACGACGTACTCGCGCTTCTCCTGGCACTCAATACGCCAACATGTTCAGTTGCTCTAATATCCCTGTGCTTTGGCAACATCGGTGTCACGACATCCGTACGCAATGTGGTGGCGACGTTTCAAGTGCTGGAATCTGAGCGCCAGTATCGGAGTAAACACAAGCTGCCGCTCCTCCCCTATCACCTACATAATTCACCAGGCGATAATTCAACGTGGCCAATTGTTGCCTTGGGGTCCACTATTCCCCTATCTTCAAGGCGGACCGTTGGTGCAGAGTTCTTCCATGGGATTGATGGATTAGGGGGAGTCCATGAATCCGCACCACAGTTCTCGCCCAGCGAGACCTGCATTCTACCATTTTATGATCCCAAGTCACTTTCAGCAGATCAAGTGATTACGCGAGAGCAAGTTATACGGGATGCGAAAGGATACATCCCAACATCACGACAATCATGGCGTGAGATCCTTCGAATTCTGCGAGAAGAGCCGGAAGATACTGTCACTATTGTTGCGATCGCCCCGCTGTCCAATATCGCGCGAGCCGCACTAGAGGATCCTCCAACCTTCAGCCGTGTGAAGGAAGTAGTTTGTATGGGTGGGAACATTGACATTCCTGGCAACATGACCCCGTTCGCTGAATTCAATTTTTACGCCGATGTTGACGCTGCGGCAATTGTCCTTGCTACGACATCTCGAACCCCGAGTAGCACATTACCGCCCTCGTCAATCGCGATAGCAACATCCTTCCGTGGAGTCGAAGACGGCAGCGAATACAACCCAGTGAAATTTTACTTATTCCCACTAGACGTAACGTCCCGACACCGACTACGCAAGCAATGGTTTGTCGAACGCTGCGCGGGCTGGCTAGATAAAACAAGCATTGCAACTCTTCATCCAGGGGAATCGCCGCTTGCCACATGGATGACAGTATGGCTCGGTGCAGCTTTTGGGAAAATGGAGGATTTGATTACACTTGATGGCAGTTCACGCCATTATGCCGCTGACCAGGCAGATGGAGTCAATGGCGCGTACATAGAAATGCATGATCCACTCACAATGTATTTTGCAATTGTGAGCGACGAAGAGAGGGCCGCGTCGTTTAACGTTGCAGAGAATATGGATATCAGGATCGAGACCGTTGGACAGTGGAGCTGGGGAATGTGTGTCCTCGATCGTCGTGGGATTGCGAAGCGGCATCCACATGAACCCCGACCTTCGAGGGATGATGACGAGTGGCTTGATAATACAAAAGGGAACAGAGTGAATCTAGTCGTAGAAGGGCCAGGGTCACAAACCTTCGGAACAAAGCTGCTAGATAGAGTGCTTGGTGATCTAGAAGCTCGGTAAATACTTTCTGTGTATATTATATATTCTGATCCTTATTGTATGCATATTTATTCATCAATAGAATTATATCTGCATATACATTTTAAATGTCAAAACACAAACACGCTATGTAACAAACCACAAATACGTAAACACATCTCAAAATACTTTAATATATTAGACAGGAGATCAAATCGTATCATCACCGATTACTTATACACAAACAATTTGACCATTTTCCTCTATGAACAATTAGCCAACTTATAACTCGGTATCAGTCTCGTATTCGAACGGTTCCGGAACCAAAGCCTCGTCTTCTTCATCCTGTTCCTCCAGCGGCAAATTTCTTTCCCGGACAGTCTTAATGAATGGAGTCTTGACACGGAGACCCATGCTATCTCGAACAACAAGAATTCCACCAGACGATCGGAACTTCTTCACCGGAGTGAATCGTTCGTCTCTAGAAAATGAAATGTACTTGAGTTGAGCAGGTAAAACCCGGGACATATTCTGAACCTTATACCCTTTGATATCTTGCTTGTCTTCAATCTCATCCTCCGCAATCTCCTCATCGTATTCCTCTTCATCGTCTTCCGCAACCTCGTCTTCCTGCTCCTTCTCTGCACCGTCGACTTCCATTTTGGAAGGCTCTTCTTCGGCTTCGGTCGCAGTGGGCTCTTTCTCGTCGACCTCCATCTCCATCTCCGCCTCGGCCTTCTCCTTCTCCGACTTCTTAGCCCGTGCTTTAGCCCGAGCAGTAGTAGATAAAACCGCAGTAGCAATCTTCTCCGGCGCCTTACTAGTCTGCTCTTCAGTCTTTGGCGGATAGTCGAACTTCGACGACTTGGCATTGCAAAAGAACGAAAATTCGGGAATCTTGAGATCCGACCGAACTCCAATGATCGCTGTCGGTGTGAAACTCAATGACAGGAAACACGTCAACGGGAACCAGTACCAAAACTGCAAAAATAGGGCAACACCAACAATAGCCTTCATGTTAAGCGTACCGGTCTGTCGGTTCTCCAGGCTAATGGTAACATTTCGACCTCCAGCATCGATGATACCTTGTGCCAGAGCTGCACCAAACTTCGCCATAGCATCCTCGTGCTTTTCGGAGATGATCTTAGCAAATGTCTTTCGGACTGATGTAACCTTGGGCGTGGTTTTCTCGTTCTGCTGAATGTAAATCATGGCGAGTGAGATCAAGGCGCCTTGACGGACAAAGTCAGTGGGATCCTTGAGCATAGGCTCAAGAAGCTCAATAGCCTCAGACAGACCGGTTCCAGCACATGAAATACCTAGTGCCATGGCGGCACCGTACCGAACGTGGGGATTGTAACTTTCTGAAAGTAGTTCGACCATCCGTGGGACTGCAGTGGGGTTACGGAAAAGAATGAAGCCAAGAGACATAACAGACGCTCTTCGGACATCATCACTGACATCTGAAACAGCAACGTGCAGTAATCGCTTAATCGCTGTATTGTTTCCTGTGCCACAGTAAGCAAGAGCAACGGTGAAAATACCGCCGTACCGGAGGATAGGATCTTGTTCGTCAAGGAGCTGATCAATCAACGCATCAGCTGCCTCTTCCTTGCCGTACATGAGTAGTGCAATACCAACTGCCAATCCCCGAATAATCTTCTCGTGCTGAGTCTCATGTGCATACTGAAGCATTTCCTCAAGCGCCTTCTCGCTTCCTGATCCCAACATGACCAAGCCCATCGCAAGACCAGCAGCCTCACCAGCGACAGCTGAGTCGGAAAATAGGATATTCTTAAGCTCCTCATAGATATCGTCGTCGCAAGTAGCCATACCAGCTACACCCACACCAAGAGCAGCACCATGTTGAACGACTTCACCCTCTTGACCTCCACTGCTGCTACCTTCCCGAGTGTACTTACGAAGGAAATCTAGCACATCTTTACCGTGACCAGCAAAAACTAGTCCAAGAGCATACAAGCTACCACCTTGAGAGTACTTCGAGCCACCAGCTTGAGAGGCCGAATCTCCTGGGAGATATGGTCGTAAGAGATTCATTCCTTGCGACAGGTTACCCTTGTGTATAACACCAAGAGCAGCAGTAGCCGAGAATTTACTCCAATTCATAGCCCTTGATAGCCACTCAAGGTTGTCTCTGAAAAACCCATCAGCTGTTGTACCGGCGTGGAGAAAAGCGTTCTCAAAAGTGACGGCGTTGTGGAAAATTGAATTTCTCGCTTCAAGAGTCTCTTTGGTCTTGTTAAGAATCAAAAGATCAGTCTTGTTGTTATCGTAAAGAAAAGTAAGCTCGACGTCTAGTGTCGGCACGCCGCTGAGGATTTTGAGGGCCTGCGAGGTTCCGGGGGTGGCCGATCCTTCAACCATCTGGACAACCTTAGCGAGGAATTCCTGAGAGGTCGAAGAGACTAAATCGAAAGCAATCTGATACGCGATAAGAAGCGACGTTTCCGTATTTTCGGTCAATAGGTCCAAAATATGTTGTCCGGCCTTATCGGCGGCATTCAAGTGCACGAGCATCTTGGCGACTGTGAAATAATCTGGGTTGTGAAGTCTTTCGACGAGCTCCACCATTCTGTGAAGAACCTATTCATATATTAGTCAGAGTGAATATACTAGAAAGAAGCGGCGAGTAGCATACTTCATCACGCCATCGCTTATTTGCAACCAGAGCCATAGAAGCTTCAAAGACATAATTTATCAATTCAGGTCCTGCAGCCTCTGATTTCTTTGCTTGATCATCGACGCCATTGACGCCGTCCGATAACAACCGCTTGTCACTTTTAATTTTGCCGTTCGTCAAACCTCCTCGGAATGCGTGATTAATGCACGCTTCAATGGTGTCCAACCGTCGAGCTTCCAATGCCACTCCGATTGCCTTATTAACCAACGTTAATTTCTCGCGCATGAAGCGAGCAATATTCACATACATGTTTGTGTTCTCCTTCTTCAATGCATCGAGTGAACATCCGTTCGACGACGTCGACGAGATTAGGATCCGGCGCGACTTCGGCCTGATCCTTGAGCGGGGCATCGAATGCCTCTTGAGAACTTCGAATATACGAATCGATACATTTCGCTATAGCTCGTTAGATTTATAAAACAAATCCTCATCTGAAATTGAACAGGAACACATACACACTATTGTCTCCACATATTCTGTCTTTAGTGACAAATCAAATAGATCGCCGGCCGCTAACGCAAATTGCATGGACTGATCGAATTCTGCCAAGTTATAGTAGACCTGGTGCCAAATGGATGTTAATTCGACCATCGATCAAGTAACTATGTCCTTTAGATCGATACACACCTTTGAAGCCACCAGCGCCGCCAGCTTGGACTGTGGAAACTTGTCATCCTCATAAAGCTCTTCACTATACCCAATAAATCATCATGTTAGCATTTAGATCCAATAGATTTGTATAGTCGCCGGTCTGATTACGCGTACATTTTGGTCACATAATCCGCAATCTCTGCCCAAAACTCGTCGGCGAGCTGATTGAGGTTCTCGAGCGCATACACCTGCAAGCTTTGATCTGGCTCGTCCAGCAGTGCCAACAGCGAAGTGGCAGAAGTGAGCGTGGCCATTACAACAATATTTTACAAGTCTGGCCTATTAGCTTGCGACACGTAAGAATGTGATGTGATGGATGCGCTGTTGGAGTTGGTGATGCGTGCAGGGTGATAATTCGAAGTATGAAGAAGATGGATTAGCCCACTCGACGTTAACGTTCTCCTCCGCGCTTCTCGGGACATCGCGTGCCAAACTCGCTGACTGACTAGTAGCAACAACCTGGGACACAATTTTTGCAAACTGTAACTAATATGCTTCTACCTAGATTTTGTTAACAATTCTACTGATATAATTTTTCGCTGTTGGATCTGTCAGCACTGGATCGTAGTTGCCAGCAGATTCGGTGTTCTTGCCACCTCTGTTTCTACAGTCAGCATTTCCACTCTACGAAGCAGCGGGCAATCACGCTCTGTCTCCACTAAGATATAATATCAATTACGACATAGAATCGAGTACCTTTATTGTACGAATTGCACGTGCTTCTGTTGATTGGAGATTGGTCCAACCACTCTACAAATAGTTTACCGGTGGATTGCTTATTAGACGTTTAGCAGTCTACGGATGCGTCGACTGTAATGGCTTGCCTCGAATAAGTGATGCATTTCATACATTTCTGCGAGGTTTATGGTCGAAGAGAATGCAGGGACATTCCTGTTTTTTTCCCAGACCTGGCAGCTTAGCCACGGCACACTTTCCGTGACAAGATTCCTGATAGTGGATCCGATTGAACCACGTTCGTCGTCGGACAGCTACGCACGCAATATCTGATGTCGTCTAATATAAGGCTACGAAATACATGATTGCACTCCGCGATGTTCGTTCAACAAATGCCCAACCACAAATATATTGCCATCTTTGAGAGCCCGCTGCTACACCCGTTGACAGATCAATAGGCGATTTCCAAGAAACCCCGCTTGATTACAACGCCGTGTGATATAGACAAGGCAGTCACAATAAGCTAATCGGCCTTCACACAATCTTTGATGCTTTAGCCTGAATTCGTAAAGTCATGACAGTTCGCCGATCAAGTCTCCATGCAACTGGCCGATTGGCGTAAGTGTGAAGTGTTCGAGACTTGGTAACGCAAGTGCGCACTGCCTGCGCTGTTAAGTCAGGATGGCATCTCGTAGGTTGCTAGCCCGAATCCCAACTTGGGCATAGAGAATGTATTTCAGCCGGGTCGTTTCTACTCCGCACGTCTTGCTTGCCAGTTGTCTAAATAAATCTTTATGCCGCATGAAAGGTATATAGATCTAGGAATATCGAGCTCGGTCGGGCTGGGGAGTTGTCATCAATTCCTCTCAAGTATTTGGTCGGCGTTGAAAGTTAAGCTCGATCTACGCGTGCCTGAGTTTATCTTCAACGGGCCCGGAGTCGATTTGTTCCTTGGACACATTCGCCAGGATGAGACTAAATGTTTTAATTTCTGGCTGTCTTGCTCTATCGCAACTCGCGCTCGCCAGTGTTTCACTTAAGTTAAGGCAGCAGCTGTCCAAAGAGGCTGTTACGGACGATCCGATCCTGGACGGTGTCGAGTACAATGATCGAACCTGGACGTTAACGAACCGTGTACTCACTAAGAACAGGTTCCAACTTCAGCCATATGTTTCTAACGGATACATTGGTGCCCGTCTGCCGTTGGAAGGTACCGGCTACGTCCAGGACACTGTTGAGAGTGAGGACGGCAGCAGTGTCAATGGCGCCGAGCCGACGAATGGTTGGCCCCTGTTTTCGCCTCGGTTCACGGGAGCGTACATCGCCGGCTTTTGGGATTTGCAGCCAAATACCACAGCCACAAATTTCCCGGAGCTATTGAGGAGAGGCGGCGAGAGTGTTATTTCGACCGTGCCCATATGGTCTACGCTGTTAGTCACTGCTCACGGAGATACCTTCAACGTCAATTCTCCTTTAGGCAATGTGCACAACTATACGCAGTCGCTTTCCCTGAAGGACGGTATTGTCAGGACCAAACTAGAATGGCACCCTAATGGGAATGCGTCTCAAGCGATTTCTCTCGCGTACGAGGTCTTGGCCCATAGAGTGATTCCGACGTTGGCAATGGTTAAGCTGGAAATAGTGTCCGTCGATGATACCAATATCAAGCTCTCCGACATTCTCGACGGCGCGGGTTCGTTCCGGACGATATTTTTGGAGAAGAGCTACTCCTCGCATGACGCTACCGGGATGTGGACTGGTGTTCGTCCTTATGGTTTGACAAGTGTTGAGGCTTATGAATACTCACACCTTGAGTTCTCGGATTCGGCTGTGGTCAACATAAGCAGTCGACAAAAGTCTCCTATAGCGAACAAGAGTCCGGCAACGATATCGCAAGAGTTTGAGATTTCACTCGAAGCAGGCAAGCCGTTCTCTGTTTACAAGTTCGTCGGTATCGCCTCGTCGGATGCGTATAAGGACCCGAAGCGCGTAGCTGCATACACGGCGCGTATTGCGGCGTCAATTGGATATAGGCTGGCAAAGGCAGATCACAAGCTTGCCTGGCATAAGCTCTGGGAATCTGGTGACATTGTGTTTCCTGGTGACAAGGAGCTTCAGATTTCTATCCGAGCTTCGCTCTTCCACTTATTGAGTGCTCTGCGGTCGGGAGACGAGCCTTCCGGTCGAGGTGACAATTCAATCGCAGTTTCTGGACTCAGTTCGGACTCCTATGGAGGCTTGATAGTAAGTATTGAAATTGCGGAACGGACTGCATGATAGTTGCTGATCAATACAAGTTCTGGGACGCCGACACGTGGATGTATCCGGCGATGTCTGTTCTTCATCCCAAGTACGCGGCGAATGTCAACAACTTCCGGCAACGGATTCATAGCCAGTCGATTGAGAACGCGCAGTCATATAACCTCAGTGGTGCCATCTACTCGTGGACGTCTGGCCGTTTCGGCAACTGCACTGGCACCGGTCCTTGCGTTGATTACGAGTATCATATCAACGTCGATGTTGCTCAGGCTCATTGGAATCAATTTCTGTTATCGAATGATACGGACTGGTTGGAGGCGAAAGGATGGCCTATCATTCGTGACGCTGCGGAGATGTTTTCGTCGTATGTCGTCAAGAACGCATCAACGGGACCATACTACTACACATACAATATGACCGACCCTGACGAGTATGCGAATTTTGTCGATAACGGCGCGTTCACGAACGCAGGCATCTCCAAGCTTATGGGATGGGCGCGACGAGCCGCGGAGATTGTTGGACAGGACGCAAATCCGATGTGGGCAGATATTGAGGATAATATTTACATTCCGGTTAACGCGGACGTGAATCTGGTGTTGGAATTTTCGAATATGAACGGATCTGTGGAGATCAAGCAGGCGGACGTGGTTTTGCTTGACTATCCTCTCGAATATCACAGTTCGTGGCAGCAGAGTTTGAACAATCTGGAGTTTTATGCCTTGGCTCAGAGTGCAGATGGTCCAGCTATGGTACGCAGTGATTATTATGCAGTTGAGAGTTGTTCTAACACAAACTTTTAGACATGGGCGATTTTCGCGATCAGCTCTGCGGAGCTGAGTCCGGTCGGCTGCGCATCGTACACATACCTCCTGTACGCGTCGCAGCCGTACCTGCGTGCGCCGTTTTACCAGTTTTCGGAGCAAATGGACGACAACGTGACGACGAACGGCGGTACGAGGCCCGCGTTCCCGTTCTTGACGGGCCACGGCGGGTTTCTGCAGGTTCTGACACACGGATTCACGGGCTTCAGACCTCGCGAGGACGTGTTTTACCTGGATCCTTCACTGCCGCCGCAGATTGCGCAAGGGTACACCGTTAACGGGATGAAATGGCGGGACAGTGTTTTCGACGTGACGATTAAGCTTGACGAGACAGTTATACACCGTCGTCCCAAGGCGTCGTCGTCGTCGAGATCGCGGACTGGGGATTCGGATCTGGTGGAGTACCTTTCGTCGCAGTACGAGAAGCGGGGGCACGACGACGAGGGCTCGAGTGGGGAAAACAGGCCAGTCATAGTCCGGATCGGCGGCGGCGACGGAAAGGGCGATTACACGATATATGAAGGTGGTTTGCTCGTTGTGCCTACCCGCCGGGCTGATCTCAATGGAACGTTAGTGGCGGGCAATGTCGCGCAATGCCAGCCCGCCATTTCGAACGCGACATGGGCGAGCGGACATTTCCCGATCTCGGCCGTCGACGGATCGAATTCGACGTCCTGGCAGCCATCTACGCGGGACCCATCCGCGCTACTGGTCGATTTGGGCAAAACCAAGACAGTTTCTGGGGTGAGCCTAAACTGGGGTCGCACGCCTGCGCTGTCATTTTCCGTCGGGTACGCAGCCACCGACGTCGTCGACGATCGTCCGACGTTCGGCGGCGTGGATTTCGCGTGGCCTATCGTGCGGCAAAACGTGTCGATTTCCGCCGAATACAATGCCGCGACGGCGCTCGAGGTCAAGTTGTCCGTCGGGAACGTCACGACCGTGGCCCTATCTGAAGCCGTGCACACACGGTGGATAATGCTGGTCGTGGAAGGGTCGTATGACACGGGTGTGCGGTACGGCGATGTTGGGGCTACAGTTGCCGAGTTTGCTGTCATTGAGGGGTGAATATTGTGGGTTTTTTCGGTATTTTTTCTTTTTATGGCTCAGCATTGGTGTGGGATACATGATCTCTATGTATAGAATTTGATACAAAAACTTCCAATATCACGGGCAGCCAGTAGCGGCAAGTATAAAAGCTAAGCTAAGGGAATGATCCTGCACGGACCATCTGGGGCGGTAAAAATACATTAGCGTGGCTGCACGATACCAACGCCTAATAAAATAGAGACAAAGAAACTCCCAAACGACACCCATTTTTCAATAGTGAGCAATAATAACTCAAACAAAAAAAACTCCAACCAGACTAAATAGTGGTACAAAACATATCACGTGGACTCGTGCTTCTTCCGTCGCGGTAGGCCTTGTGGGTTCGGGGCCTTATCAGGAGGACCTGGCGCGTTCGCCATGTTCTCGTTTTCGTGGGGAATTACTTTGGAGAGTGAATTTTTGTCGTCTGATTGCGCGTTTCTTTCTTCTGCCTGCGCTGCTGCAGGCGCGTCCGGCTTTTGACCCGGACCAGGTTCATTCAATGCGGTCTTGGATGAGTCTGCAGCGGCTGCGGCGGCGTGGTCCGGCAACTTGGGCTCCTTCGCGGGAGCCTTAGGGGGTTTCTTTAACATATCGGCGACTGGCTTCGGCTGGGCAGGTGGTGGCTTCGATTTCGGCTTGGGATCGGCCTTGGGAGTCTTTACGACATTGATGGGCGGCGGAGGCGGGACGGGTTGAGCGGCGCCTGGCATGGCGCGGCCGTCGACGGGGTCGACTTTGTCGAGCCAATTGAGGACCATCATAATCTTGAGTAAATTTCCGCGGATGTCGGAGTGCTTGCCGTCGTGGATGGTGGTCTGCGTGGTTGCGTTGTAAGTGCCGAGGACATCAATGTCCTTGCCGCGGCATACGTCCGACATGCCGGTTTCGAAAAGGCTTAGGGCCTTGTGTCCGTGCCTGAGGACGTCGAGGTCGTACATGCTCGGTCCGGACGAGCCGGGGGTGACGAAGAGTTCGGCACGACGAGCACCTTTTGACATGCGCTCTGCGATTGTGCGCTGGATAGACGTCAGCCAGCCGCTCGTGGACTGGACATCGAGATTGTTGTCGTGGCCATGACCGTAGATGAGGGCGATTGGACTGTCGGTCGAGGCGCGAGCAAACACGTCGCCGAGATTTGACAACTCGGCCGCGGTGGGCGGGTAGGTGGAGATGACATGGTTCTGGACGTTCATGTTGTGGGGGTCGCACTTAAGGGAGTCGGGATCGAATTTGGCGACGTCGTCGGAGTTGAATATGCCTTGCACGCCGCACTTGAGGGTGTCGAACTGGCCTTGGCAGAAACAAACGTCGAGCTCGTCTTGGCGGAAGTTCCAGGCGGTGACGGCACCGAAGCCGAGGTCTTCACGCAGGAGGATGTGGAGGGCGCCGACGACGTGGCGCATCATGCTGTCGCCGATGAACAAGATTTTGTCGAAACGGGACACGATGTTGCAAATTTCGGAGCGATCATACCAGCGCATGTCACAACCGCGAGGCATGTATGGGGCGTCGAAACCGATGCGGCCGCCGCCAGACATGGCGTTCAAGACCGAGTCCTTTGTCTTGCAGAGGGGTTCGAAAGGACGATGGATTTCGAGCGCCGAGATCTTGCAAGTTTCCCTGTTTTTGAAGTGTGCGAATGTGTCAATCATGTCAAACGGACGGTCAGCGGGGTTCGGCAGCGGAAACTGCAAGGACGCGCCAGAGTAGGCGATTTGGCCGACCACGACATTTTGGGCTTGAGTGGATGCGGTGCCGAAGCTGTTTGGCTGGCGTTGAAGGCCGACCGTGTCGGGCGAGGGCGACGACTGTATCTTGTTGTTCTTTGGTGGTGGTGGTGGTGGTGGATGTGAGTGAGAGTTAGAGTGAGAGATAGAGAAGATGAGCAGGAGCACGACGGCGACGCCAAGGGTGAGCTTGATATTTGGTCGCGAGAGCATGCGACGGAGGGACTTTGAGGAGGGCCATGAGGAGCGACGCATATTAGAGAGAAGAGGTGACGATGGTTGAGAGAAGATGGACGAGATGGATGAGCGGGAGGAAGAGGGCGAGAGCCGCAGCGGACTCATGCTGGAAGGAATTAGGGAAACGATGTCGAGAACGAGGGGTGAATGTAAGTAAAAGCGAGAAGGGGAGTAAAATAAGCAAGAAGAAGGAGAGAAGGAGAGAAAGATACCAAAGAAGAAGAAGAAGAACGGGAGATTAGGTTTTAGTTAAACCGGGGGTAGTTAAACCATGCCGAAGACTCGCACTAAAAAACGCGTTTTTGTGCCTGCAGCAAGACAAAAGTCAAAAAATGTCAGCCGCCCTTTCTTAGCTTTGGCTGGTCAGCCTCAATGAACATATTGTGTGTAACGCTAAACTCCCCAAATTGTGGCGCCCGCCTAAACCGTCTCAGCCAAATTTTACTTTGCAGCGCCGCAATTAAACGGCTTCTATTTTAAATTGCATAAAAAGATCTACATCAGACCCGAATTATTTATAATCTTACCCAGAATTTATTATACCCGGACCCGCGCCGCTCCGGTGTCTGTGATTGATGAAATTAAAGTGGAGATATCGGTAACTTAACTTATCATTATATAATATTATCCGAAAAAGGCACCACAATTCACGGATCATATTATAATAATAAATAATAATTAATAAAAGTAATGATAATATGATCAAGCAAATCAACTCATTCGAACTTTTGAATACGTGCAATATCAACATTGCCAGCCCTGGCAGCCCAGCTTCAGCCCAGCTTCAGCCCAGCTTCAGCCCAGCTTCAAGCCAAGCTTCAAGCCCAAATGCCAGATGACGTCGGGCAAAAGACTCGGCTCATTCCGGAAGCAAATTAATTAACCAACTAGCTTTCGTGCCGACCTGCTGGATCCAAAGCATTGAGCATGTCTATGACTATGAATAATGTTACTTAACCTCGAAAGCCTCAACATTCGATTATTTTCACCAAGTGCCATTAATCAATTATGTACAGTTGTATGCTAAATACAACTTCTGCTTCCGAAATATCCCAAACTCCGAACTTGTTGTTCTATTCACTCTAACTGTGGCATCCTGTGTTTTGTTGTGATTCTTGTCGGGTATTATTACGATGCAGATACTTTTTTCTGCAGTCTGATCTGTCTATCGTGCAATTTAGAAATTGAAAAGCAGCAGAATTTGATCCATTTAACATATAGTTGGTCCAATACCCTGTCAGTCGTTGCTAATCTACAGGGAAATAAGTCACGATAGTAAACGCGGACCTGGCGGAGCGAACACATCGACAGCAACCCCTTGTTCATGTCGTGGCTATCTTTATTTAATCGAGAAATTGGTTGGATACTTGGAAGTGCCATTTTGGAAGGCACTCTATCGCACCATGTCGCATTTAGCCCATGTCCCTTGCCCCTATCAAGGCCACACTAACTCCTGACCCCTTAAACCCTGGCTATTTCCAACTTCCAATTTATTATAGACTTTCATCGCCAGTTTCTAGTATCAACTTATAGTGATCTTTATCCTCTGTCCATGTCTAGATATGCACACCACATGACAAGTCTCAGTATGGTAAGCATTTCCTCCTACGACTCCTTCGATACGTCTAATGACTTGCAGATCTTCCTACCAATTGTTACACTCCTGTTCGCAACGACAGCACTAGCTCAAACATATCCCACGTTCAACGCCAGCATCATAGACTCAAATACTCGTCTGCAATGGTGCCAGTCTGAGATCGCTACATGTCCCCTGATCTGTCTCGACGAGGGGTACAATGCGACTTCGAATTTATGTTATCCCGATAACCTGTACTATATCTGCCAGTGCTCGAATGGACACAGTCCGAACTTGACAGAGTATAGTCTTACCATCCCCTATTTCATTTGCCAAGAGCAAGTTACTGTACGTATGTCGCGACTGCAAATCGCCTCCTCACCACTCCTGCTAACGCTTAATAGCTATGTGCCGATAACTGCGGATCAGACAATACCTGCGTCTCTGCATGTCGCCAGAACAAGCAATGCGGAGCAACAAATCCTACCCGAGTAAATGTCACCTCCTCGTCCCCCGGTTCATCACCGACCACTGCCACTTTAGCCGCATCTTCGGCCGTCGCGTTCAACGGTTTTGGCACGACCGCGGTCCAGGGCGCGAGTCCGACCAAGAATGCTGCCGCCACCATGTTCGACAATAGGCTTGATGTTGCTGGCCAAAAGGCTGCCCTGTGGATGGTAGCAACTGTCATTGCTGGTGTGGCGGGCGGATTGGCATTGTAGTTTGCCTACGATTTTGTAATGACGAATTATATATGTTGTAATTTGGTGTTAGAAGTGGGCATGGATATACTTGTATTGTGGTAACTTATCGGCAGAATGCTATCTAGTCCGTAATGTCAGTTACCCCTGAATGACGATATCAAGAACCGCCCAACGAGGACAGCTGTCTGACAGCCGCTGCACAAACAGCAGCAACTAGATCGTCATAAAAAGCTGTTATTCCTTATATAATCTTATAAAGTCTTCTTCCGTTGTACGTCTCAAAGCGGCAATGCCAGGTAAATCAATTCACCCTCAATACGATTGGACTCGCCGATCGATTAAATTGATAGAGCTTGACGTTTTAATAACAGACGTACTCTCTAGGACTCTCACTCTGGCTCTCGCCTCCACCGTCAAGCCCGATTTACAACGCACTCGAATCACTTATCACCCAAATCTCAGACGACTTATTCGGCGGTGCGGCACCCAATTTCTCCCCGCATATCACCCTTACGAGTGATATCCCCCTTGATGCCGATCCGGCTGCGGTCGTAAAGTACGCAGCGTCCACGATCGAGGAAAAGTTGGAGATTGACGTTACCCACGTTGCCTACGGACCTTCGTATTTCAAGAAGATTTATCTACGGGTCACCAAGACGCCGGAACTAGTCCGACTGGCGGGCGAGTCACGACGCAAGTACGCATACACTGCCGTTGAAGATGCGGAGGTGACGGCCAGGGAATGGGAAGTTCATGAGTATGATCCGCATATCAGCTTGGTCTATTCCGACGAATGGCCCATTCACAAAGACAAGAAGATTGATATTGAAGCGAGACTGGAGACCTTGTTTGGTGAGGTGGGCAAGACTTGGCTTGGAGGGCGGATTTCGTTGGTTAAAACTATCGGGCCGGCTGACAAGTGGCCGGTTTTAGCTTATAAGGATTTGTGAAAAAGGAACAAGAAAATATTCTTGACTATAACTCGTACATCACTCTCCAAAAACTGCCGCTCTCGCTATGCGCTCATACCGTCGCAGTCTGCAGTTCACGAGACGACAACGCTAGCCCATTGCACAAGCACGCAATCATTTTGTCGCGGCGGATGGGACATTTTGCGTCAAAACATGATTTGCCGCACAGATACTAATCCTAGTCGTAAGCTCATTTCGGTCGATCCTCCTCCACCTGTCGAAGTAAGGAGTACGCCTGACGAGCTTGGTCGACGGCTTCGCGGGCGGCGACATCATACGGCCCGCGTTCGAGAACTAGTTTGATTGCTGCTTCCAAGTTCGCATTTCTGCAAAGTACAAATTAGTTAGAGCCACTACTTATCGCGTAAACACATACATTTGGTTGCTTGTCAGAAGAATTTTTTGCAATTCAGTAAGAATCTCTTGCTGTTCTTCCGTGAGCCTGGAAAACATTATGAGCACAACTGAGCCCCACCAAAGATCTGCCGCACTAACTCACTGCGAAGCTCGATCCTGAGGTCCGCTCATAGACGTTAATCCCAGTATGAACGAGGAGACTGATTGTGGCAACTCGCGTACCGGCTGAGATTAGACGTGCAAGGAGACGAATTGTTTCCTGAAACTGTCCCATGAAATGAGGTTCCGTCGAGGGGTTTGTGTCTCCCCTTGTTTACTTTTGCACGTTTCCAGCTAACAGCCAGCCCACCTTCGCCATTCCACAACGATGCACAGATATTTTTGTCCCCAATCAGATTTATCTGCTGCAAGCCTCTATTTTGCATCCCGCGGACTGTTGCATATTATTATTCTGTGTTTCTGAATCGCGAAAATTATTATTCGGTATACTGCCAGTTCTGTGCGACGCTGTTGTATCGGCAACCATCGCACAAGCTCAACGCGTCGTCTTCATTTATATATACCTTCTCTGTCCACTGTTTCTTGTGTTTGTTCTCTCCTCTCTGCCACTCTTCTTCTACATCCTTGCTATCCCGTGTCAGCAAAAAAAATGGGCTTTGGACGTACTCCTCTTACTGGCTCGACTATCAAGATCACTGCCGACGATGTCCGCAAATACGATCAAGAAAAACGCGAGCTCCTCTCCACATCCTCACCATCGTCGGCATCTTTGTCCTACCCTTCCTATCCTTCTTACTCCGGCTTTGGCTCAGCATCTGGCTCCCCAACTTCCAGTCGAGCAAATGGATACAAGCCTTCCGAATTTTATCCTCTCGGCCGCTCAAACCGTTAAGAATAACTAAGCTATCGCAGACATAGAGAACAAGGCTGTGGAATCCGATCACTTGCTATGCATATCTAGGACATATACATATATAAAGCTAAAATAGATGGTGTCTGCGGTTGTATATTCACCATCATGACTATTTTTATTTAAAAGTACGATATTCATTAGTGGCTTTGGCGAGTTAGCCGTATTTTCGGAATTGCTTGTATATATATATATATATTATCTTTGCCAGTAACGGGATGAAGGATAAGTTACCCTGTATTATAGCTTGATGCATCTAATTATTGAAACTACTGTATTTCGCAAGAGTAACCACCCCGGTCTGAATGTATAAACGAATTTCTAGATCATCCACTGGTTGTTTTGCGACAATCAACAGAAATCGTGTCAAGGATTCGCGAATCCTGCGATTGATTTTCAGAATGCAGAATACGAATTTAATGAAAATAGTGCTTTATAAATTGGCATAAGGCGATCCTTAGACGGGACGATTAATAAAGGCATCCCTAACCCCGCTTATGTCGGAATCCCGCAGCAGTGTTTAGATTATTGATTGCTTCCCAGCATGTAGATTGAATAGCCAATATACACATTTTATCAACGCGCGCGATTTATACTGCTTGCATAGCGTTCTATTGCATTATTGAACATATGAGCATAGTCTTTATATAAAATGACAACAGTTTGATCTTCTATAATGGATATCACGGACTGTAAGTGGCCCGCCTAATAAATCATGTCGCTCTACCAACTAACTAGTTGCACAATAGTTACAAATTCCGTATCCCCGGTCCAATTGCAGGATCCGACCCTGTCAACCGCGAGCCATCTATCACTCACAGCGTCTCTCTCATCCTTGCCACAAACAATTTCGATTCACCACCACCACCACCACCATCATCTAGCTTCTGACAAGGCTCAGCACGCTATTGATCACCAACTGCAGCAACTCCAACAACAACAAGAACAAGACGAAGCTTGTAGCCAACATCGTCATCATCATAGTCATCATCATAATCTTCACGCAGACATTCATCCAGATCTAGAAGATCACGAACCGACAATCCTCCTCGCGTCTGATGAACCACTAGACCTATCTCAAACTTTCCCCTCCAAAGACGCCCTTCTGCTCCACCTCAACCGGTACGCCACATTGGCAGGCTTCAGACTATCCCGGACATCCTCCCGCCCAGAGCATATCCGCATCCAATGCTGGAAGCGGTCCAAGACGTCAAAATACACACGCACTGACGATCCACGCAAACGAAGGGCCAGTTTCGGGACAACTAGATCGACAGATTGTCCGTTCTATTTGAATTGCTGGCATAACAAGAAGTCCGGATGCTGGTACATCAAATCTTCGAATGTGCTCCATAACCATGGATTTGCGCAGGATTTGATTTCGAAAAAGTCGCTCACGAATGAGGAGAAGAATTTGCTACGCGACTTGAGTTATGCGGGCTCGGACTTGACAAGGAGTATACCTGTCAAGATTATTAATGCAAAGAGGCGTGAACGTGGGATTCCGGATGTGGACCCTAAGCTTGTGTCGAATACGCTGACGAGGTTTAGGCAGCAGCGGACTGAGCTCGTCGACCGCGAAGAGTCACAGCAGCATCGTCCCCTGCCGCCGCAGCAACTGCAATGAATCATAAATGCCGGTGGGGGGGGGAGTCGCGTTATTTGGATTTGGACATCTTATGGAGTCTTTCTATTTACTGGAGTTATTTGAACTTGCCAGAGCAACAGCAATCAGCTAAGGCGGTGGTATTTGTCTGAATTTTACGTGTTACTTACAATAGTATACATATTTATTTTACGACATAAAAACTATACCTAACACGACAAACAAAATAGCCTTTATAAATTTGGCATATCTAATTCCATCCTCTGCAATCTAAACTCTGAGCTTTTCGAAATTCTGAATCATGCCTTTCAAAGTCTCAATCTCGGCCGCAAATGTTTCCAATCTCAATTGGTTAGCTTCCTGCGCCTCTTTCTTAGCCTTGCTAGCATAGTCCTTGCTCGACATGATCTTCTCCAAGCCTGCCTTGCCCTGGACAGCCTTATTTAGCTTCTGCTCTGCACGCTTGATTTCGGCATCAACATCAACTTGGCCTTTCAGCATGACACCGACAGTGACGTCCTTCGAAATAACGAGAACACCGGTTCCTTCGGGCAGTGCCTCGTTTGCCAGAATGACATCAATAGAGTCATATGACTTGATCAGCGCGCTAATACTGCTAGTCTGGGTCTCTATTGTGGTTTTATCGGCCGCCGAGCTGCACTGAATGTATATTTTGCCACCCTTCAGAATGTTGTATTGAGAAAAAAGCGATCGCGCGCCCTTGACGACCGAGAAAACCAAGTCGTATGCCGCGGCTGCCTCTGCGTCGTCAAGATCAGTTCGGTACGTAGGATAACTCGCCTTAACAATCGTTTCCGTCTTGTCGCCTTCACGACGGGGGAGTCGCTGCCATAACTCCTCGGTGATGAATGGCATGAACGGATGGATAAGCTTAAGCGCGCCATCGAGACAAGTGTACAACGTGTTCTTCGCCGACGCCTGCTCCTCTGGCGTACCCTCCAATATCAACGACTTAGAGTTCTCTATGTAAACGTCGCAGAGTTCGTAGAGCCAGAAATTATAAATCGTCGATGTCGCCGTAAAGAAATCACGTTTCTCGAGTGACTCGTTTGTGAGCCTCGCAGCCTCACTGAGCCTGTACAAAATCCACTTCTCGACAAGCGATTGCTTACCAGTAACATTGATCTTCGAAGGCGGGATATAACCTTCGCCAAGACGTAGCAAAGCAAACTTCGTGGCCTGGTAAATCTTGTTACAGAACTTTCGGTAACCCTCGACACGAAGAATGTCCAAGTTGATATCACGACCACCTGTAGTGTACGCGCAGAGAGCGAATCGCATGGCGTCAGTACCGCATTCTGGAATCCCATTCGGAAAACTGAGCGTCTGGCCAGCCTCGGCTTTGGCTACCTCTCGCGGATCCAAGTTGCCTTCCCGCAACCTCGCGTGGAGCTTCTCGAGCGAAATACCTGTCGTGACGTCAAGCGGATCGATAACATTACCCAGTGATTTGGACATCTTTCTGCCTTGGGCGTCACGGACGAGGGAGTGCAGATAAACCTCCTTGAACGGAACTGAACCAGTCAACTTGATTCCGAGCATAGCCATCCGAGCCACCCAGAAGAACATGATATCCCACCCAGTTTCGAGCATTGACATAGGATAAAAGTCCTTGAAGTCCTTCGACTCAAGATTGGGCCATCCAAGGGTAGAGAACGGCCACAGACCAGCCGAGAACCACGTATCCAAAACATCCTCATCCCACTCAAGACTAAATAACTTGCCCGGGAACTTGGCCTCAGCCTTCTTCTTAGCCTCTTCTTCGTTCTCTGCTGCAACCCACCACTTGGCCTCTATAGCATCCTGCTGACCTTCGAGACCCTCTATTCTAACAAAGTATGCCGGGCATCTGTGACCCCACCAGAGCTGACGGGAGACACACCAATCCTGGATATTTTCCATCCAGTAGAAGTAATCCGCCTCAAAGATCTTAGGCTCCAAGATCATCTCACCGGTTTTGACAGCATTAAGCGCGGCCTCACCCATAGCCTTCTGTCTGACCCACCACTGTGGCTTCATGACCGGCTCGATGACATCGTTCGACTTGACACACAATGGAACTGTCATCTCGTTGTCCTTAGATTCGATGAAGAGGTCGAGCTTGGTAAGCTCCTCGATGACAAGCTTTCGCGCATCGAAACGCTTGAGGCCGGCGTACTTGCCACAGCTCTCGTTCAACGTACCGTCGTCGTTCAAAATGTTAACAAACTCGAGATTGTGGCGCTTACCGGTAGCATAATCGTTTGGGTCATGAGCAGGAGTGATCTTCACAGCTCCGGTTCCAAACTCCATATCAACGGCCTCGCTGTCGGTGATGATCGGAAGCTTCCGGTCAACGAATGGGTGAACAACGAATTTTCCATGCAAGTGCTGGTATCGTGGATCGGCAGGGTGGACGGCAACAGCGGTATCACCAAACATGGTCTCCGGTCGAGTGGTAGCAACAATAAGCTTTTCATCAGATCCTTCGACCGGATAGCCGAACGACGTAATGACACCGAACTCAACCGGCTCGTCGTATCCAGGGACGTTCAGCATGGTTCTGCCCTTGATGTCCTTGTTTTCGACCTCCAAGTTGGACAGCGTGGTGTTAAGGGCAACACACCAATTGACAAGTCGATTGTCACGATAGAGGACACCCTCCTCGAACAACTGAATGAAAGTCTTCCGAACAGCAGCCGACAGATTCTCATCCATCGTGAAGGCCTCTCGAGTCCAGTCATAGGAAGCACCCAATCGCTTGGACTGATTCTTAATTCGGCTATGGTACTCGTCCTTCCACTCCCAGACTAAATCGATGAACTTTTCACGCCCTAGATCGTGTCGGGTCTGTTTCTTCTTTTTCCACAGCATCTTCTCGACGACAGACTGAGTACTGATACCAGCGTGATCGAAGCCAGGCAGGTAGAGCACGGTCTTGCCGCGCATACGCTCCCACCGAATTAAAGCGTCCTGAATGGAAACAGTCAAGGCGTGTCCAATATGAAGGGCACCGGTAATATTTGGCGGTGGTGCAGGAATTGTGAAAAGACCCTCAGGCTTAACTTTGCCGTCCTCAGTGAACTCCGGCTTGAAGAATCCCTCCTTCTCCCACCATTCGTACCACGCCGATTCAACCACCTGGGGATTGTAGGACTTCAGAGCCGGAAGTTCCAGATCTTGAAGAACTGATTCGCAGGTCAATATTACGGCCATGAACTTTCCCCAATGTAGAGACACTTACTCTTCTTCTCTCCAGAAGGAGTTAACTCTTTATATTCCGGAGTCGCAGTTTGCTCTTTACCTGGCTTCTTCTCCGCCTTTTCCGACTTCTCCTTTACCGTTTGTTTCTGTTCACTCTTAGCAATAATTCTCCGTTCCCTCAGTGCTAACATACCTTATTTTGCTTGGCTAAAAATTTAGCCATCTTCTCCTCCTTCTTTCGCTCCTTTTCGACTAGATACAACGATTAGTCCGGCTTCAGAGCACAAATTACCACAGGCTACATACGCTCCTTATCAGTCTTCTGCCTGGGAAGCTCGACAGCGACAGGGACTTCTAAGATGTAATTTCATTAATATGATGCTTTCAATGTCACGCACTGGACAACACATACCAGCGGTAGCCATTGTGCGAACAAACGAATTTCGTAAAATTAAATTCTATTGGCACTGTCAGTTGTGAAATAATTTTTGACGAACATCTCCTAAACTCCGGGAATTCACTTAATTTGGCCTCCGTCGGTGCGACTTTTGAGGGAGCAACCCAAGTCCCCCGGTATAAGGTCATAAAAAGAAACTTACAAAATGATTAGTGGTAGCAGACCTTCCCAATCGTCCAATTGAACACAGACGGTTGTACCGCGGGGAAAATAGTCTAGGCAGCGACGTGGTGAAAAATTCCTCCACAAGTCAGAGTTCTTAAATGATGGGCTGTATATTATTGTGGAGAATGACTATTTTTTGAGAGTTTTGACTGTTTCTGTTGCCATTAAAATGTGTGGCTGATGACACAAAACCCGTCAAAATTACTGTACGTTTACAACAACGTTCTTTATCATGCTTCTATCAACCTATTACTATTATGAAGCTAATACAAGTCACTGCAATTTAATATGAAAAATACTGCAAATTCATTAAATATTGCAAACTAAACAAGATACCTGTATTACAAATGCACATACAAATCAGGACGAATCGGACTTCTGACGTTGCAAAGCCAACTTCTTCTCCTCATGCTCCTTTCGAACCGGCGCAAAGTAATCATGCTCCATGGCCTCTTTAGCTGTTAAGCGTTCCTGGTGATCATATCGTAGTAATTTGTCCAGGAAGTCCAGCGCCTCCGGAGATATGTATTTTTGATTGTCCGCGTTCACAAATCGCTGCCATGGTTTCCTGGCAAATCTTCCAATCAACTCATCATACTGCGGATCCAATTCAATATCGTACTTTTCTAAATAGGCATTAAGAGAGTCTGTGCCGAGAACGCGAGCAATCTTCACCAACTGGTCAGTATTTGAGTTGCCATGGAAAAACGGCTCCTTTCGGAATACCATCGAAGCGAACATTGCTCCCAGAGACCACATATCAAGAGAGTAATCATACTCTTGGAAATCAACGAGAAGTTCGGGACCCTTGAAATACCGCGATGCAACCCGCACGTTATACTCCTGCCCCGCGTGGTAAAACTCAGCCAAACCCCAATCAATCAGTCTGAGAGATCGTTTCTCATGGTCAATCATCACATTGTGAGGCTTCACGTCCCTGTGCATGATTCCCTTAGAATGACAAAAATCCAATGCCTGGTTCAATGATTAGCTACACAACTTATCTTGTCCCTCAATGACCCATACCACCAACAACTCATATATGTAGTAACGGATGTCATAGTCTGTGAATCGCGGATAAAGGATTCGGAAATCAATATTGTTGACATATTCAAAAATAAGAGAAGGAGTCCGACTCTATATTCCCCGTCAGCTAGAGGTAGATTTAGATGTCATAGTCCCCTACCTGTGCGTCTCTAACAATATCGTACAGGTGAATGACATTGGGTCCGCCAGCCAAATTTTGTAAGATCTTGACTTCTCTCTTTATTTTCTTCTTTTTCACTGGCTTTAACACTTTGATAATACACTTCTGCTGATTTGCAATATTCACTCCCTCAAAAACTTCCGAGTATTTTCCTCGCCCCACTTTCTTCACGATTTCGTAGTTTTCTATCTCACCCCATTGTATTTGATATGAATCTGTAAAATCAGATTAGGCATATCCTTAATATCAATTCCGAGAGCATTGTGTGCACTAACCATAATCTGAGTACGCAGCGGGCATGCGAGCATTAACATACGAATATGTTCGGGCTATTGATGTTTGGTGCGACGCCATTTCAATCAAGCAAGAATCGGCAGAAATTACAGTCGTAAAATTAGTAATTATAGCCAGATGACTTGGCTCCTATGAGTCCGTAAAACCAGCAGTGTATCAGTAAACTTGTTTGCTGATGACCCCAACTCGCGCGCTTGGTTGGTTGGCGACAGAGGGAATATGCACTTAGCTACGTGACGTTAAAGCACCAGTTGCACCGCTGCATTATTTTAGTGCTCAACCATGCAAACATCAGCGGCACCCGCGTGCGGCTCAAGCAACACGTAAATTTGTTACCGGATTGTTGTTCTCGTAAACAAATCGTTACTATGGATATTGTGGAGGTTACAATATGAATAGCTCATTTATTATGGAAGATCACGAGAATAGCACAGTACGCGATGACAGCCTTTTGGAAACTATTGAGGAAAACGATGAAGGCGCTAGTACGACAGAAGATGATATCTCCTCAGTCGCAAATAACGTCATCCTGGCCATTAATTATAAAGCATCATGCTTAGGATTAGCCCATTTCAATTGCTCAGAAGGGACACTTTACGTTGTAGAAGACATGTCGGCTAATGCTGCGCTAGTGGAAAAGTATCATACTAATTGGAGTATTATCGAGACTTGTAAGTGACTGGAATATGAGTACAGTTAGCGAGACATGCTCACTCGTACTCTTTCAGTGATCTTCCAGATTAAGCCGACGATTGTATTGCTGCCTGCTAGAATAGAGGAGTCCATTGAAGAAATTTTGAAAGCGAAGACTGACGAAGGTATTCAATATATCTCTGTGGTTCGTCTTTTAGACTTACTTTGTCCAGGCTTCCGTGTTGAGATAAGGCCGTCAAACGAATTTTCGCATACAGCAGCTATAAATAGGATTCTCTCATTAAAACTGGGACATGTACAGGATGATTTAGCGATGCAGTTTGTAACGCCTGACGATAATGTCGATGACATGGCCCTGCCAGCCTGTGCGAGATTGGCTTCGAAATCCGCATTTCTAGATTTGTCATCTAGAATAAATTTAGAGAAAGAAATATCGGTGAGCCGTTTCAGATAATTAATGGAAATGGGACTGATAGTAGTTGTAGATTGGCTGCGCAGGAGCAGTGATTTCATTTTCTCAAAAACTAATGGCCTTAGAGGATGGTCTCGTCAATCACAACGACGCCCCTCTTAGGATCAACGAAATTGAAACCTTTAAGATGTACGAGTCAGAAATTTAGTCCGTGGGAATGTGATTGCTGATTTCGAGCAGGAATGAGATCATGTTTGTGAATAGCGATACTATTTGCTCTTTGCAAATATTTGAGGATGAAAGTCATCCAAACTTCCATATGCATGGCAGTGCAAACAGGCACAAAGAGGGCTTGAGCTTGTTCGGTATGACAACTGTTCTGTACTCATAAGTTCTGTAACTATTGCTCAACGATCGTTCTAGGAATACTTAACTCTACGGTGACACCATTTGGCCATCAGCTATTGAAATCATGGTTTCTGCGTCCATCTCTGTCGTTGCCGGTTATAACGGAGCGACATAATGCTGTCGCCCTGTTTGTAAGGCAGGATAATCTCCATATCACCCATGCATTGAAATCTTCTTTGAAAAAAATAAAGAACATTCCTAGACTCCTCACCAACTTGAACATGGGGAAGGCAACTCTGAGTGACTGGAAAGCTATTCTTGATGTAGGTTGACATAATTCCAATCGGAATGGCGTCTACTAAAGATGTTAGTTTGCATTTGGGTGCTTAAGAATCCGAGCTGCGATGAGCGAAATTGTAGATGCGCAGAATATTAAGGTCGTTTACGAGGTGACGTTCTTTCTTCATCAGCTAACTAATCCCAATTCTAATATTTCTGCAGATTCTGAACACATTCGACCAAGTTGCTCTGAAGGAAGTGTGTGAGCTAATTAGTAGTGTGGTATTCATATTCATGGTGGCTCTCGGTTCCGAATTCAGGCTAATACTAATGACCATTAGATCGATTTCGATATGTCAAGGATTGACAACAGAATCGTAGTTAAGCCAACTGTTGATCAAGAATTAGATGAGCTGAAGAGAAAATTTGACGGCATTGAAGACCTTCTATCTGCGGTGGCTAGGCGGATTGCAATTGATTTGCCGCAAATCTATTCAGACCGTATAAATGCGATTTACTTCCCTCAATTGGGATACTTGATTTTGGTTGCTTTGGATGAAGCAACCGGAGATCCTTGCTGTATTGGCGAGGATTGGGACTATCAGTTCCGATCTGATACATATGCTTATTTCAAGTCACCGGAAGTCCGAGAGTTAGATCACACCTTCGGTGATATGTACGGAATGATCTGCGGTATGATGTGCTGCTGTGTGGAGAAGTCGTCGCCGCTGATAGTTTTAGATCGAGAAATCGAAATAGTCCATGCACTTCAAGTTGATATATTGAAATACTCTGAGTTACTGATTGCGTGTTGTAAATGGACTGCTGAGCTTGACTGGTTGATTATGATCATGTTTACGTCATATACGGTATCTAACTCTTACAAGTCTACTCTCTTTTGCCGAAGCTGCCCAGTTATATCACTACAGCAGGCCAATTATGACTGCCGATAATAGCATTAAAATCAATAAAGGACGGTACATACGCAACTCTGCATTTGCGCGCCAGGTCTCTAACTGCAGTTGAACAGACATCCGTTGTACGAATTATCTGTTCCATCATTCGTAGAGAATGATACTTACTTGCATGGTGGAAATACTGAAGACGACAACGATATTATAATGGAGGAATCCGAAGGCGATGAGGAACGAGGGCCAAGTGCGTTATTGCTCACTGGTGCGAACTATTCAGGGAAATCAGTTTACTTGAAGCAAGTTGCTTTGATCACTTATATGTCGCATATCGGAAGCTTTGTACCCGCAGAGTTTGCCAAAATTGGTATTACTGACAAGATACTAACCAGAGTAATGACACGTGAAACTGTGTCGAAAGAGCAGAGTGCTTTTATGGTTGATCTACAGCAGGTGTGTTTGGCGCTCCAGCTTTGCACTAATCGAAGTTTATTCATAATAGATGAATTTGGTAAAGGGACCGAGTCTACTGGTAGGTGTAAAATAGGTTGACCACTGCCACTATGTTAATGGCTTTCAGATGGAGCTGGACTCTTTGGTGGTTTATTAGAGTACTTACTTTCTCCGGAATTCCAACGGCCCAAAGTACTTGCTTCGACGCATTATCACGAGCTCTTTGAAAATGATACGCTGCATGACTTGCAAGGGCTGAAGTTCATGCATATGCAGGTCCTAATAGATGACGATGTGCCTGAGATTGAGGACAAAATCACTTATCTCTACAGGTTCTTCGGGATGCTGATTATAATAGCTATCAATGTTGCTAACGCTTTTACGAAGGCTATTACCAGGGAGATCGACTTCTAGCTTCGGAATATGGTGCTTTTGCTAGATTACCCAAACGTACATCCGGATACTAATTATTGTTGATAGCTGCGCGGCTCTAAATGGCGTTCCAGAACACATTACGGCCCGAGCTGAAGAGCTTAGCAAGATACTGGCAAAAGGGGAAGATCTCGTCACTGTGTGCAGCAAGATGACAGATGAAGAGGTAAAATCTCTGGAACACGCTGAGCTTGTCGCCCGAAGATTCTTAAAAGAAGAATTTGTGGTCGACTTCAGTAGTTCTAGCCAAAAGAAACTTACGGCGCGTGCCAAATTGAAGAGAATACTTTACCGTAATTAAGAGAAATTTTTAATTTGCTTTGTTAGCTATAGCACAGGTTGTGATTTAATTAATGTTGTTATTAGTGAGACTATGGTACAGTGAATAGTATATCTAGACACAAAACTACTTGAATTTTATACTCCTGGATATGTTCTTCTTAATACCTGTCTTTTCGCCGCTATACGGACCTTCTGGCGCTTTATAGACCTGCTTCATTGATGCCAATTTCTTCTTTGCCTTCTCATATTTCTTACGCTTCTTCACACGGGGATTTCTATTGTCCTTATTTCGTTTCGGTGTCAGGCCCTTGTTTTTTAGGATTTGATAATTAACAGCGCGTTTTCCGTCCTCACCAATTGTTTCTTCAAACTCTTTGAGCTTACCCTCACTTGCAGCCTTCTTAGCCGCTCCAAGTAGTTCTTGTCTCTCTGCCCTCTTCCGGTCTCGCGAAACCTTGACCATATCATAATAGTCATCCTCAGAGCCGGCGTTGGCTGCCTGCTTGCCGACACTTCCAATCATATCATTATCGTCATAATGGTCGGATACCTCATCAAGGTAATCTTCGTCACCCTCAACCGCCTTAGATTGACCCCGCTGCTCAGCCAACAGATTTAGTCTGCTCTGGCGTTCCTTATCTCGCTCCCGATATGGTAGATCCATGTCACCAGAAAATCTTTCCCTGCGAAGTTGTGACTTCTGGTCAATCTTTGAAGTATAAAATCGTAAGCTCTTTCGCTTTATCATCTTGTCAGCTAAATCTGTATCGTTCAGCTTAGTGGCATCCGCGAAGTCATTCATTGTGGATGTCTTCAATACGGTCAATTTCTTCTTCTTCGACAAAGGTACGGCTGTCAAGACGTCGAGGTCAAGATCAAGGAGATCGGAGTTAAGACTAACAGTTCTCTCTGGCCGTTTCCTCTTTGCTGATTGACTGGCAGTATTAGAGGCCAAGGCATCATTATGAAGCTTGCCATGTCTATCCTCCTCAGGCTCACAAATCGACGCTTCCATTTCCTTATCATTCTCCTCGTCCGAATGAACAAGGCGAGGAGGCGAGCATGCAGCATCTGTAAGGGACTCCGAGTCGGATAGCTGAGACAGAGTTTTCCAATATCGTCGCAATACCAACAAGTGATTCATGATCTTGTTATCTCGCAAATCGTCCTCGTCGCAATTTTTATCGCAATATAGCGTGAAATATGCACAAATGCATGCAAGGTAACCGGAGAGAGCTACGAACTTGACCGATACTTTCTCTGAACCTTCATGTGACTCCTTTAAGGCGTCATAGACCTTTAGAAGCTCAGAGTATTCCTTCGCCAGAGGGAATATTTCGGGGTTTTGTGATCGCAACAGCTTTAGCTTCTCAGGTTGCGAAAGCTTGGATACATCTTGCTTGGGAATGGCTTCCTTTATAGATTTCCTGTTTATTCTATAGTTAGCAAGAGGCGAAATGGCTCATTGCCGGTAAACTTACGTAAATTCCTCGTCATCTAGTGCTTCGCCGACTTTCATTTCATCTTCGAAATCACCTAAAAAATCACTGGTACTCATTTCCGCCAAGCTCTTCTGTTGGATTTTAATAGCTGTCTCCTCCTCTTCTTTTGCGTCCTCCTCGTCCTCAATCTCATCTGCATCATAGTAGGCACGAGCTGATTTACCCCAGCCAGAGAGCTCGTCCTCTTCAATGTATTTTTCGCGAAGAGTTCTCCAGTCTTCGTCGTCATCATCTTCCACCTCGGCGGCCAGTTTAGATCTCCTTGAAACCTTTTTTGTCTTTGTTGAAGACTTTAGTGGCTCATCTTCCTGTGCACTTTCTACCCCTTCCTCTTCATCTAGGTCATCCTCAAAATTGTTCGCTTCGTTCTCTGAATCATCCGCTTCGCGAACACCTAATACTTCCTCATCACTCACTTCCACGTCTAACATCTACAGTCAGCGTTCGTCTAATACATCACCTAATAATGTCCTACCTTGATATCTAGGTTCGCTATTGTCATTCAGCAAGATCCTTTCTCGCTGCTCGTGAACTAAATAATGTTAACCAACTTCTTCTGCTTAAATCTCTTGCCGACCCGCTTACATGCGTCAACTTCATCAGGATCCATGTCTTCGAGCCTATTCACAGTCATTTGGCTACTTTTCAGCTTCTTTCTTCCTGCCATTTTGCTTGTCTCAAAGGTTGATCTCTGATAGTGTGGAATAATTTGGGCCAAAAATTTTGTGAGCCGCACAAGTCTGTTATGACTGTCAAGCTGCATGTCCTCTTACTATTAAAGTTGTGCCGTTGTCTGCTTGCACATCGGTGTGGGAAGCCATTTATTTACAACATCCAACTCTGTTTCTGAGTCCACATTTGCTTCGTTAGTTGGGCCAACATCGTTGTCGTTTATTCAATCAGTGTCTATAGTAAGTTCCTATTTAAGACCGTCGCATTACCTCGTCTCCCTCGTTCGAATATACATGGAAGCTCTAACGGCCTCGGGTCTAGCAGCATTAGTAAGGTAGACAATGTTTTGGAACAGCAACCAGTTCAATGTCGACGGGAAGGTATTAGCAAGTATTTAGTAATAATTTAGATTATGTAGTGGACTTAGGCAATATAGCTTGTTATAATCACTGGTGCCTCACAGGGCCTAGGTCTGGCATTGGCCAAGGCTGCCTTCTCAAAAGGCGCCGATGTTATAATTATTGCCAGAAGGGAAGCCATTTTGCAGGCAGCGGTTGCGGATATTGAGGTGCCTTGACTATTGAGCGGTATCTGCTAATGGAGGTTGAACTAAAAGTCTGTATAGAAATTTCGGTCATCAACCACACAGAACTTATCCTACATTGCGGCCGATATATCAATAGCCTCCGAGGCAGAGCGAGTTATAGCCGAGACAGGCCGAGCCCCTGATGTACTGATGTGCTGCGCTGGTATGTGTGGTATATCCCAGAAGACAATATTTGATTTATTAAATGTATTTTATAGGCAGCGCGATTCCAAAGCTTTTCATTGAGCTCACTACGGACGAACTCACATCGGGAGTTGCGACTAATTACTTCACAGCACTATACATGGCTCACGTACGGATATGACATAAATTTTCTTCCTTGTCTGAAGGTTCTAATTGTTTTTCATGTAGGCTGGACTCAAGGCCATGGCTAAATCTCCTGTTCCTTCTTACTGCAGGCACATAGTTTTATTCTCGTCGGCTGTCCACTTCTACTCGTTTATAGGATATAGTCAATATGCTCCAGCTAAGTCGGCGCTGCGGTCACTGGGCGACTGTCTACGACATGAGTGCCTACCTTACAATATCAAAGTCGATGTCATATTTGCTGGAAACTTCTTGTCGGAGGGTTATACGATAGAAAATTTGACAAAGCCAGAAATAACAAAGAAAATCGAAGGTCCATCGAAGCCAATCACTGCAGATGAGTGTGCTGACAAGATCATACGGCAACTCGACAAGGGCAACCAGATGATAACTACGGATTTTATTGGTCTCGTGCTCTCTTCTATGATGCTCAGTTGTTCGCCTCGGATTAACTATTTAGGGCAGACGTGCCTGGCAATCGTGCTAGCAATATTCGCTCCTGTGTGGGAGTGGCTGGTTGTTAAGGACATTCGAAAATTTTACAAAGATCGTTCCATGGCTGCGTCCCAAGCTGTACCTTTATCGGCTAAAGACGGCGACGACGACAATATAACAAACCATGGAGCGGAAGATTGAGAATTAGTTGACGAATTCAACGTTGGCAATACAAATGATTATGCTCTTTTTAACCCGCGTTTCTGAACCAGTACCCATGCCAATGCCCTAATAAATATTACACTTCCAACAACTTTAACCCAAATTATTCGTTGGTTTGTCGCAATTTTTCGCGATTCTCGACCCAGTCTAATGGTATATGAAACTGCCGATACCGAATGCGAGGTAAAGGGTATCCAAAAGCCGAAGTCTTCAATAATTTTGCATTTGCAGTTGACTTAAGGTTTTTTAAGACTGAACTCGGATTTCGCTGATCAGAATCTAACTCTCTTCGCGCCTGCGCTTCGGAACGCGTAATCGTAGTTTCTTTTCCTTGCTGGTTTCTACCGACTCCCTTGCGCGCTCGTCCGTTTCCTACTTTAGGAATTATATGATGCAAATTTTTTAATTCCTTTTTCCTTTCTTCCAATCGCAGTCGCATTGACGACATCAATTCGTCTTCGTCACCATTGAGACTTTTGATCTTCTTTTCACGCTCCTTCCAACTCTCAAATTTCGCTAGTACGTTTACAAGCTCATGAATCAATTTGTCGCGTTTGGTGATTAGCTCATGTACACACTTGGGATCCTTTACGGGCGTCATGGATACAACTGCCTTCACCCAGTCACGGCCCTTTAACCTATCTAATTGGCGTTCAAACCGTAATTTCTCGTACATGACTTTATCGCGTTCAAAATTCTGGTAATGACGCTCCTCTCGCTCTCCTCTTTTATGATGTCCCACGAACATAGAATCGCATAGCGGATCTGATCGTGATCGGATCTTTACAGGAGTGTCGTACAGCCGTGCCTGGGACTCGGCAGAGATAGGATTCACGATTGATGAGACTGGGAATGGCGATGGTCTGCGCACAGGAGTAAGTTCCTGAATTGTTGGGAACGGGTCATCCGTTATCTGTAGCTCCTCATCGTAGTCGACCACTGCTATTACAATACAGTTAGCATAGTGCGCAATATGCTCAGTCATGATATCGTACGTGAAGTATCCAAATTCTCAAACCAAAGAAGATCCTCCTCATCACATTCAACGGCGTGAATTGCACCATTAATACCTGACCGCAGACGACTTCGTTCGGACCGTAATTGGCGCTTAGTATCTTCCTCTTTTGCGGTCGAGAGAGATGGCTCGTCCACTGATGGTATCCGATCATGCGCTACCCCTGCCTCCTCTGCAGGCCGTTTCATGGGAAATTTTGAGCGCTTGTCATTCTTATTATTATTCTCTTTTGCCTTCCGATCCCGCAGCGATGAGGTTGAGTGTGGTGATGGCGAAGAAGATCCCAGTATACAAGCTGCTGTCGTCTCAATGGAAGGCATTGGAAAGTTGTAGTCGAGCCGGGCCTTTGAAAATAAAAGTAGGCTAATTTCACGAGATGGTATATCATAAGACGCAAATTGATGTTTGACTCATTATTACGTTGAACCGTGATTATGTGGTGTATTGTTTATATCGAAGTAGATTTGTGGCCGTACAATTACTGAAGGTCAAGGATGTTGAAATCGACAATTTAAGCGTATTTAGCGTATTCAGAATTAGCTTCAGTTTTTGGCGCGGCTTCGCACGAAAACGCGCATATATGCCGCCAAAACACAACAATCCTCATCTTTCAACCAAACAATCACCTTTGTAAGCTATTCAAGTTTCCTAATTGAGCAATGTGATTTATTATTTCGTACATTTTAGAATGAGGAACTAATATACTGGCCTAGGTCGGAAACCACGTCGTATCCTACTGAGGCCCGCTTTCACCACCGCCGCAATGGCCTGACTCTCGATCAGCGGTCGCAAATACTACGTTATCTCCTACTAGGTTGGAAACCTGAAGCAATTGGGAAAGAATGTGGTGTTTCAGCTAGAGCTGTATTTTCTATACAGTCTAATCTACTCCGATATGGCAGTGTCAGGAAGCCATACTTCCGGCAGCTCTCTCAAGCCGACGAGAATGCGCTTTTGAATATCTTCTATCTCAAGGATGGCGTCAGCAGGCGGAATTGGTATGGTGGCTACTGCAGGAACGTGGAGTGCTAGTCAGCTAGCCTACAATATCCCGTACGCTGAAGAGGCGGAAATGGAGCAGGAAGGAGCTACGGCGTATCTCTCTAAACCGCAGTGACGCGCTAAGCCAGGCCTATCTTGATGATATTGGACGATTTACTGCAGATGATCTTGTATTTATAGATGAATCTATATTCAATGAGAAGACCGGCTGGAGGCAC